>NC_041381.1:416801979-416843372 GCF_002162155.2 Triticum dicoccoides
ACCCCCTGAAAATCAACTGACCCAAAAGTCGATTCAGTCGACTGGAGTGTAGCCAAATCGGAGCAGCATCGCAAGCAAGAGCAAGAGCGAGAGCAGCAGCGCGAGAAAGAGCAATAGCAAGAGCAGACCAGGCAGGGGACCAAGAGCAAGAGCAGAGCAGCAGCGTGAGAGAGAGCTAAAGCAGCAGCGGCTCCTACTGATGTGGACGTCACCGCCGAGGGAGCGATGCCATGGAGTAAGTGGCCGGCGATGCCGCCGTGGATGGAGCCGCGCCGTGTCGGCTCGGGATCGAGCGCCGACAGCACCGTGAGATCAAATCAAGAAGAAAATGCGGCGATTACTGTACAACCTCTTTGGTGGCGCCGATTAGGCCACAGCTTCATCCGAGGAAACGGTGATGATGATGCTTTTCCGGTGGTGCAGGTGAAGACGAGGGGAACGTTAGGGCAGCTCCTTGGAGGTGGAAGACGGGGTGGCCGAACCAGCGGGACGACGAGATCAATGACGGATGCTCATCCGGTACGGTGGATGAGGGACGTCGAGGTGTTGCTGTGGACGACGTCGTCGGGGAAGAGGCTCCAGCTGGGCGGCGGACAGAGCAGGGTGTGGGGTTTTATCGCAGGTTTTCGCGGCCTCGGTGTACGAATGGGTGGGCGGATGGGATGGCAGTGTGGAACCATGGCTTAGGGGTGCGCTTGTCCGAAATGTGGGGTAAGTTACAAAAGTACCCCCACTGATTTGAGGCAGTTCTTTCGGTTCAGGGGTACCACGGGCATTTCGCTTGTCGGGATTTCACAGGAGGTGGGAGTTTTCGCGCGCGTTGTAATTTCAGAATAGCAAGGCGCGGGTTGAGATGGAGGGAGTTGTCGGAGCACAATGAGACAAAGATATATCTTAAATATTTCGGGCTAACAAGGCGCGGGTTGAAGAGGAGGGAGTTTCGCAGCACGATAGACAGAGATGCTAGCTTGAATTTTTGGCATAACAAGGCGCAGCTTGAAATTTCGGAAGAACAAGCTTAATGTGTACCCAAAAAAGAAGACAATTTGCACCTCAACACGCACAACACACACACAAACACCATTTAGACTAGAGTAAGGTACATGTGCATTGCACGCATGAGATTTGGCAACCAAATTATGAATAAATACCACATTATAGCATCTAAGCTTTCAGTCATATATGCATGATGTAGATGTTCGTTTAATTCTTATAGTTCATTTCATTCAAAATCATCTAGTTTTTATAAGAAAGCTAATCTATTTTAAGATTCATGGAATTGTGCGTTGTAAGACATAAAGTAAAAACAAATAATGGCAAATCATGTAGAAAAACATTTGGGCAATTCTGATATAGAAGATTGTAGAATAAATAAGAAGTGCTTGTGTTTTGATGTTTGTGCATTATGCTTAAGTTCAACCATGGAGTCTTCTAGATTATACATGTGGCAAAATCTGGTGGAATCTAGATGATATCCAACGGCCAGTAGTGCTCAAATTTGCCATCTTTGGACCATCGGATTCGCCTCATCCAAGGACCATCTTTCAAAGTTAAACTTACCCGCACACAATATAAAAATATAAAATATAATATCGTATAGGGGTATAGATATAGATATGTGATACGAAAGCCGCCCATCATCTCCAATTAGAATAGTGTGTCCATGCACGGATGCGACGTGGCCAAATGATGTCTGCCATCAGTATCTCAAATTCAAATCAGCCTGACCTGGTTCAATGTGTATACATTACAACATGCTCATTTCCAAACCACACCGCGCAGATCTCCGTTATATTCATGCATGCATGGGTTTCAAACATCAGGATCTCTTATTCAAATATTTGAATTCAACTTTACATTGATTATGACCTCACCTAGTCTTTCACACCCACACATTCATCTTCTCTTTATAATTGTACCACTAACTTTCTCTCGTGCATGCATGCACACACACACTACCAGTCGGTATTATCCATCGCACACATGCAATCTTTTTCTTCAGGTCGGTCTCCCATGAAGGCACACACCCACACACATCCCCCTCTCCATCATATCGGACATTCTTTATCTCTCACGCGTGCATGCGCAACGATCGATGTTCCTCTATGTATGTGTGTATATAGCTAGGTCTTTCATAGTTTTCCACACAAACCAATCAATCGATATATCCAGTGAGGTCTCACCCTGTTTTCCACATCCACATCGATCAATCTATACCTCTCTATATAGGATTAACATATATAGCTAATACACCCACATTAATTATATATCCAACGTCCCCCTCTCATCATCCATGCCTTCCGCTTCATCTCTCAGAAGGGTACACAATGGCGAAGACAGGGGGCAGTAAGGGCCCTGCCCCCCCCCCCTAACATCACTATATATCTAGGCTAATATGAATGTGGTCATTAGACAATTGCTGCTAAAAATGGTTTAAGTTCATGAATTGACCCTCCTCATAAAGGATTAGCAATGCTTGGCCCCCTAGCTCATTTATTTTTCATGGCTCCGCCACTGCGCGCAACAGCGCACGTTCTCGGCTCCTCTCTCTAAATATCGATCTCGCACTTGTGCATTCCTTCATATCTCACACCACTCGGCCCCTCACACCATCTTCTAGCCCCCCACCGGATTTTGCCACATGTACAATCTAGCAGACTCCATGGTTGAACTTAAGCATAATGCACAAACCTCAAAACAACAGTGGTTCTCTTTTGTTCTAGAATCTTCCGTATCATAACTGCCCAAACTTTTTTTCTAGTTGAATTGCCATTATTTGTTTTTACTTTATGCTTTACAACGCACAATTCCATGAATCATAAAATAGATTAAGGGCTTCTTTGATTCAAAGGATTCTCAAAGGAATTTTGGAGGATTCTAATCATTAGAAATTTTTCCTATCTTGGTTGTTTGATTCGTAGGATTGTAAACCATAGCAATTTTTCCATATGATTCATTTGCACTAGATTTCATAGGAAACATCCCATCCACTCAAACCTCTTTGAAGAATTCTGCGTTTTTTCTATGCACAATCAAACACTCGTATAATCCTGTAGGATTCAAGACGACATTCCACTATAATCCCATGTTTTTCCTATTCCCGCGTTCTTAGCTTTTTTATAAAAACTAATTGATTTTGAATGAGATGAACTATAAGAATTAAAAGAAGGGCTACATCAGGCATATATGACTCAGAGCTTACATGCTATAGTGTGGTATTTATTCATAATTTGGTTGCAAAATCTGATGCGTGCAATGCACGTGTACCTTAACTTCGAGTATGTGCAAAACACGTAAATTAGAATTCCAATGGAATGCTACATAGTGTCTCTCTTACAGTTCATGAAGCCACATGGCACATGTGGAGGCGTTGTCGCGACCTCCTTGCGTGGATTGATCATAGTGACGTGCTGCTAGTTCCAGAAGAATGTACCCATCCTCCCTGAGCCATACTGGCGGTACATGCACGAAGCGAAGATGTGCACGCACGTCACGCACGCACTCATTCCCTCGCACGCACACACGGGTACACGGGCGGACGCAATTTTGTACCAAGATCCACCCCATGTGATAATTTGACGCGTGTAAAGTTGTTCACTTCATTGATGGTCAATTAATACAGCGCATGCAAATTGAGTGGACGTGAGGGCGGAAGAAAGACATTATTACTCCACTGCACGCATGTGAGTAGTTAAATCATGGGTTGCTAGTAGTACTTCTATTGGTCTCCTTTGTATTTTGTGCCAATTTTTGACAGTAACATAATATTTACGCATTTGAGCAGTGTAGTACTTGAAATTTATGTTCCGCTAAACTCATCAGGAGCCGTTTCGGGCCTCGAAACCAAAACCATCAATTAATCTTTACCTTGTTTCCATCACATTCGAAAGCCTGCTCACACCTACTAGTACGTAGCAAACCTGAACGTGTTCCCACTATGCAGGTATTAGTACTAGTGCTAGTACTTAGGTTATAAAAAGGGGAACTACCTAACCAAAAATTACTCTACCTTTCCTCCTCATAAGTGCTTCTTCTTCGTCCGTCGTTGCCATGGCCGGTGAGCAGAGCTCTAGGTCGGGAACTACTCATAACAAGGGAGCGGCAACCAAGGCTGCGGAAAAAAAAGAGGGCTCGCCGCCATGCAGAGACCTCGAAAGATCTCTCACGGGTAGGCGATGGCTCCCAGGAGTGCCCTAGCCGCGGAGGTGAACATGCCGAGCCGGCGGCACTAGAGTCGTTATCCCTCGACAGCATGCCCGATCAGCTCAATAAGCACCTCAATAAGCAGAAGGAGTTCATCCAAGGCTTGATGGGTTGCTGAAGGAGAGCCTCGACGACATGCCCGCTGAGCTCAATAAGCAGGGGGAGTTGACCGCCGGCTTGGTGATGCTGCCAAAGAAGAGCATTGCCTCGGAGAAGAAGGCGACCGGCGAAATCTTGCGACTTCAGGAGGACAAGGTGAAGCTCTCCCACGAGATCGGCCTGTTGAAGGAGAAGAACGACGGCTGGAAGAAGCTCCATGAGAATAGTAGTTCCTCGATGAAGATGCTGCAAGCCCTTGTCATGGAACAGAAGGAGGAGTTGGCGAAGCTCCGCATCAAGCACCCGGCTGCTCTCAGGTACGTAATGCGGCTGTGGAACCGATGATGAAGGCTCGCGTTGAGAAATCCCGCGTCATGGACAGAATGAAGAAGATGGCGGAGGAGACGCACAAGGAGATGGAGGTCGTGGAGGCAATGAAGAAGCAGTTACGACTCCGCGGAGAATTAGATCATTTGGGGTGATAATCATCCTTCTTCTTTTGCTCCTGTGTTTCATCTTTTGCTTCGGGTGTTTCACCGCACGTGTCACGTTCTCTGCGAGGCATGAATAGAACAATGCTTTTTTTAGGGAATGAATAGAACAATGCTAACAATGAGATGACTAGCAAATTAGATCATTTTTATCGCCATATGGCACTGGGCTGCCATGTTTCGTGCTCCTCCGTCGCAGTACTACTCCAGTGGAAAACTTGAGTATACCGCACGGTTCTTTGCTCCTCCTCGGGTCGTCGGCGCATTTATACGAGCATTCAAATCACAAGGCCCCGCCTTCCAGCAGTAATGAGCCGTCAAATCACAAAGGCCCTCGCCTCTCGTGAAACCGACCAAGCTAAACTGCCCCGCTGTCGATGTCAAAACCGGCGGATCTCTCGTAGGGGGTCCCGATCTGTGCATCTTAGGCTGATGGTAATAGGAAGCAAGGGACACAATGTTTACCCAGGTTCGGGCCCTCTCGATGGAGGTAAAACCCTACTTCATGCTTGATTAATATTGAAGATATGAGTAGTACAAGAGTAGATCTACCACGAGATCGTAGAGGCTAAACCCTAGAAGCTAGCCTATGATGCTATGATTGTAATTGTGATCGGCCTTCTAAGGACCATCCTCTCCGGTTTATATAGACACCGGAGAGGGCTAGGGTTTACATGGAGTCGGTTACAAGGAAGGAAATATAATATCTGGATCGCCAAGCTTGTCTTCCACGCAAAGGAGAGTCCCATCCGGACACGGGCCGGAGTCTTGCGTCTTGTATCTTCACGCTTCAATAGTCCGGACGATGTATATAGTCCGGCTGTCCGGATACCCCCTAATCCAGGACTCCTTCAGTAGCCGCTGAACCAGGCTTCAATGACGATGAGTCCGGCACGTAGTCTTGTCTTCGGCATTGCAAGGAGGGTTCCTCTTCCCGAATACTCCAAGGTTATTATCGAACACGTAGACCGTGTCCGGATCTGCTACGATGAATAGTGTCTGGTTCTGCAAGATGATCTTCACACACCATTGTAGGGAACATAGCATAAATCCGTTCTGTTGGCAATCTTTGTACATCGTGCCCTTGCATCGTGGCCTGGTCCAACATGAACCGGCATTTCCTGCCCCACCTCGACTCGCGTTGCAAGGTGGTTTTATTGGCACGTCCTGCCAAAACAGAGATCGTGTTCCTCTTATTACGGGATCTTTCATCAAATATGGGTGTGTGTGTCCCCACGGCGACCATTGGTATGACTCCGTGTGTTTTAGATAAGTCTCAAACGGTCACGCCGAGGACTCTTGATATTCATCACCTTTATAAAAGGGGTCAAGGCCTACGCCTCTTCCACCTCCCTTGCTCCTTCTCGCACCTCGAGTTCTAACACCCAAGACCTAAGCTCCAACACCCCAGATCCTCCAACATGTCCGGATCCGACACAAAAGGCCGGTGGGTGCCCTCCTCGATCCAAGAGGAGGACATTATGAAGCTTAGGGAGGTCGGATACCTGACCGCCGACATTCAGCACAGGCTTCCTGCTCCAGGGCAAGTTATCCCTACGTTGGAGCCCAACAAGAACGTTGTGTTTGTCCCACACTTCTTCCGAGGCCTGGGCCTCACCCTCGACCCCTTTGTGAGGGGGCTCATGTTCTACTATGGGTTAGATTTTCATGATCTGGCTCCAGACGCTATCCTCCATATCTCGTCGTTCATTATTGTGTGCGACGCTTTTCTCCAGGTCAACCCACACTTCGGCCTATGGCTCAAGACCTTCAATGTGAAGCCGAATATGATCGAGGGGCGACATGCGGAGTGCGGAGGTGCCATAATAGGCAGGAACGTCGATGCCCCATTGTCGGTGTCAAAACCGGCGGATCTCGGGTAGGGGGTCCCGATCTGTGCGACTTAGGCTGGTGGTAACAGGAAGCAAGGGACACAATGTTTACCCAGGTTCGGGCCCTCTCGATGGAGGTAAAACCCTACTTCCTGCTTGATTAATATTGAAGATATGAGTAGTACAAGAGTTGATCTACCACGAGATCATAGAGGCTAAACCCTAAAAGCTAGCCTATGATGGTATGATTGTAATTGTGATCGGCCTTCTAAGGACCATCCTCTCCCGTTTATATAGACATCGAAGAGCTAGGGTTTACATGGAGTCAGTTACAAGGAAGGAAATATAATATCCGGATTGCCAAGCTTGTCTTCCACGCAAAGGAGAGTCCCATCTGGACACGAGCCGAAGTCTTGAGTCTTGACGCTTCTATAGTCCGGACGATGGATATAGTCTGGCTGTCTGGATACCCCCTTATCCAGGACTCCCTCAGTAGCCCCTGAACCAGGCTTCAATGACGATGAGTCCAGTGCGCAGTCTTGTCTTCGGCATTGCAAGGCGGGTTCCTCCTTCCGAATACTCCAATGTTCCCATCATGACGAACCGTGTCCGACATCTTCATCAATGTTGTACTCCTCGGCTTCAGTGCTTCAATAATGATCATTTCCACAGGAGTCAAGGCATTTTTGCATTTGCCACCCTCACTCCTTCGGGCTAGCCGTCTATATGAAGAGACGGGGATTCCCAGATCCAAACCTCACTCTCCCTCCTCGAGCAAGCATCCAATAGAGCACCCAGAAAAAACCATTCCAACATGGCCGGTCATCACAGCTCATCTGCTCGCTCCCCTTGCCCCAAGCCGGGGGACTGGGAAGAGTGTTCAGTTTCCCATAGCCGTCTGGTAAAGTTACAAACCAAAGGGCTCCTCCCGCCAGCATTCATGGTCCCTGTCCGAGCCGGAGTGGCCACCTATAACGGCGGAGAACAAGCAGAGAGATCCCCCAATCCATCTCCAAAGGAGCGGATATGCTTAATTCCGCATTTGTTAAGGGGCGTCGGGTTTCGTATTCACCCGTTCCTTCGTGGACTTCTGGAGTTCTACGGCCTCCAGTTGCACAACTTTACCCCAGCCTCCTTACTGCATATAGCAAGGTACGTCGCCCTTTGTGAGCTATTTCTAGGCTGCGAGGCTCATTTCGGATTGTGGGAGAAGCTGTTCTGCCTTGTCCCCTGCAACCAGGGAGAATCCCTATGTCAAGTGGGCGGGGCCAAAGTATGGCGTATCGCTGAGGCCGGATACCTATCCGGTACTCCCAAGAAGGCACCAGATAACTGGACTTCAGAGTGGTTTTATATTGACGACGCTCCCCTTCTGGATCCAGTCCGGACAGGACTCCCCAAATTTAGTAACACCCCACCGAGGGCACGTCTAAGCTGGCGCCCTCGAGGCCCCCGAGAAGAGGATTCCAGGGAAGTACATTTCCTGATGAGCAGGATAAAGTTACTGGCCAAATCCGGACTGATGATAGTCGAGGTGATGGCAATATGCATAATGCGGGGAGTGCAACCGCTTCAATACCGGAGCAATCCTATGTGGCACTACAACGGGACAGACGATGCCACCCGCTGTGGCCGTAAGGGTCCGGACTCCCCCGCCGCTCTGGCAAGGATATTGTCCGACCCGTTCAAAGGAGAAGAGGAGAATTCCTTCATATCAAACCGCGGGAGGGATTCTCCATGTACAATCCCCCAAACTAGGTAAGTCGTCATTTATTTCATCGCTTCACTTATTGTGGCGTTCTTTGCTAAAGTTACCTGCATCGATATTTCTGAGCAGGAACTGGGGAGGGACGTGGAAGGAATCTCCAGCCCTTCCCCGCAGCCAGAGGACCCCGAAAGGGCCCTGGATCCGGGACTTGAAGAAGACCCAGATGCGGCCGTGGAGCTTGTCGACGGGATATTTTATCGGGCGAGCCGTGACGGCACCCCGGTAGCTATCACAGCGGATTATCCCGGACTGTTACCTTCGTCGCGTGTAAGCCAAGCCGAAAACTCGATCCTCCGAAGAGGATTCTTTCCTGATGTCACACCTTATCCTTGATATGTCGTGCTTTTGCAGAAGTGACGTTCGAAGCGTAGGGCCGAGCCCCTAGGGACCCGTCAGCTGCAGGCGTCCGGATTGGGTAGGCTCAAGAGGAAGGCGATTAGAACCGACACGCCTCTATAGAGGTAAGAAAACAACTTGTCATGTATGTTGTCGTTTGAAGTATAACAGTGCCCTTTGTATATCTTGGCAGGAAGAGGAGTATCCGGACTGTATCCGGAGGTCCTGCCAACCACGCCTCCACCAGTCGGGCTCCAGGACCAACTTTGAGAGAGGAGGCGAACGTAGGGCCGATGCTGCGTAGTCCTCCGACAGAGGACGTAGACATGCTCTCTGCCACAAATTCGGAAGTAGAGAGCGCCATGCATCATCGGCGTCGACGGGCCATGCTTCGCAACAACATCTTTTCCGAAGAGGCATTTAATGCCTTCAATTCGGGAGACGCATACATCCGAGCCGCTCAAAGCGGACTCGCCCGGGCGACAGTCCAGTATACCAAATATATACGGGTAAGAAAGTTTGATGAGCATGTATAGTAGTAGCCCCTGAGACTTGAAACGGTTGAAACAACAGTTTTAAGTATCAATTTATGCGCAGGTTCTTGTAGATAAGAATGAGCAATTGTCTCGGGAGCTAGAGGAGTGCAAGACCCAACTGAGGGCCACAGTTGCCAAGCTAGAGGAATCCCAGAAGGCCTCATATGGTAACATTTATCATAATTATATGAAAATGCACCAGTTGGCAACTGGATGGTATGGCAAATTTAACAGAAAGTTCTGTAGACAACCCCGGAGTAAATCCGGAGGGTGGGGGAGACGATGAGTCGCATCTCCAGAGGCAACTAAAGGCTGGTGAGTGCATTCTTACGCAAGTGAAGCATGATAAGAATATGCTCCAAGATGCCAATGTTCGGCTCGACGTGGAATTAAAGGACGTCCGTGCGCAGCTGGAAGACTCCGTGAAGGAGAACAGAAGGCTTCGCCGCGGCATTTATCGTAAGTGCCTAAACAAACTGTAGCATAGTTCAGCGAGGAAACATATTGAAAAAGTTGTGTTTGTAGGAATGCTGATGGGTCGCCCTGAGGAGGAGATGCCCGCTTTTGTAGGTGATGTACTGCAGGACCTCTCACAACTGCACAAGCGAGCTCGGCAGGTGATGCAGGGCATTGCACAGTCCCTGTGGCCATCAAGCGCCCTGCCAAATGGCATGGGGGGGCTTGTGGACATGCTTCAAGGAGCCCGGCGGCGCTTCCATTTGTGGAAGATATCGGCCTGCTGGCAAGGTGCAAGAGAAGCATGGGCAATGGTGAAGACGCGCTACACCAAGCTGGACCCGAACCATATGGCCGAAGTTGGACCGGCCGGGCCAGATGGGCAAGAAATTCCCGTGAGTCTGGTATATGACCAGGTGGCGTTAGCCGCTAAGTATTCTCAACAGGATTGTAAGCTAGATAGCATGTTGGATGGTATAGAAGATGAATATAATCAGTCCAAATGACTGTGTAATTCGACGGACATAAGTAACCCCTAGCCGGATTAAAATCGTTTGTCTTGGCGGACCTTTTCGCTTCAGCCCCCGGGTCCAAAAGTCCAGGGTGTGTCCGAATACCCGCTCAGTTATACAAAACCGGAGTATGCGTGGAGACCAGGCGTAGGGGTCATAGGTGCTTGAACACACAAGTACCCAACTAGTTATGTTATATTACGTGGTTAGTAAGAAACATCTTCCAGAGAGAATAGTTCCGTTAAGGGTTCCTTTCCGTGGGTAAGCATGTGTCAAGGCACATGTCCGGACTGCGAACCAAAGCGCGGGATACAAAACTTCTGGGGATTAATGTTATAATAAACGAAGACATCTTTTGTTCACCGACCGAATATTCTGTTAAGGAAACTAGCTTTCGGCTTCACCCAGTCTGAGGTACACATCTGGCTCAACCGGTAGTAACAATCGCAGAGGTGCTCCCATTATGCCATAGCCGAATTAACAGGAACGTAGGGCATAAACACAGGAGCCAGGCAACCCAGCTTGGCCATGTCTTAAGTCATATCGATTCATATAATATTATAAGTTTTGGCTCGCACTTCTCTGGTTTGGTATCGTCGAGCCGGTTGCTGATAGAATGTGGAACGGGCCTTAGCGACGTCGCGCTCCTCCTCCAGGGCATCCAAATTATCCTGCCGATCTAACTCGGCTTCCTTCTCTTCGTACATGTGTATGCGTGGCGAATCATATATTATGTCGCAAGGTAGCACTGCTTCCGCGCCGTACACCATAAAAATGGTGTATATCCGGGGGTGCGATTCGGCGTGGTCCACAACCCCCAAAGTATGGAGTCGAGCTCCTCGACCCACTGAGTATCCGACTCTGTCAAGGATCACACTAGTCAGGGTTTGATGCCGCTCATAATAAGACCGTTTGCCCATTCGACCTGGCCATTTGTTTGAGGATGGTAGATGGAAGCATAGTCGAGCTTAATGCCCATTTTGTCGCACCAAGATTTCACCTCATCGGCCGTGAAATTTGAGCCATTATCGGTGATGATGCTGTGGGGGACACCGTATCGGTGTACAACCCCGGATATAAAGTCTATTACTGGTCCGGATTTAGCCATTTTCACTGGTTTGGCTTCTATCCATTTGGTGAACTTTTCAACCATGACCAATAAGTATTTTTTCTTCTGGCTTCCCCCTTTAAGGGGTCCAACCATATCCAACCCCCAGACCGCGAAGGGCCAAGTTATGGGGATTGTTTGGAGAGCAGTAGGGGGCATATGACTCTGATTGGCAAAGAGCTGGCAACCTACGCAGTGTTGGACAAGGTCCTGTGCGTCTGCTCGGGCTGTCGGCCAATACAAACCTGTACGGAAGGCCTTGCTGACTAATGTTTGAGCCGCAATGTGGTGCCCGCCCAGTCCGGCATGGATTTCAGCCAAGAGCTGCCGCCCTTCCTCTACGGAGATGCACCTTTGGAGCACTCCAGTGGCACTTTTCTTATAGAGTTCCCCTTCATGGACTTTGTAAGCTTTAGAACACCGAACAATGCAACGTGCTTCATTCTGGTCGTCAGGGAGCTCGTGCCTATTTAGGTAGGCCAAGAAAGGCTCAGTCCATGGGGCGATGACAAGCATTATTTCGTGGGCAGACGATGTTATTTCGGTGGTAGAACCTCCGATTACATCTGATAGTTCGGAATTTGGGGATGTATTCGAATCTGTGCTGGTATTGTCAGACTCCCCTTCCCATACCACAGATGGCTTGAACAGCCTTTCCAGGAATATGTTACGTGGGACGGGGTCGCGTCTAGCGCCGATGCGGGCAAGGACGTCTGCTGCTTGATTGTTTTCTCGAGCCACATGGTGGAATTTGAGCCCCTCGAACCGAGCTGACATTTTAAGGACGACATTGCGATAGGCCGCCATTTTCGGATCCTTGGCGTCAAAGTCTCTGTTTATTTGTGATATTGCAAGGTTTGAATCCCCGCGCACTTCTAGGCGTTGAATGCCCATAGAGACTGTCATCCGAAGACCGTGCAATAGAGCCTCGTATTTGGCTGCATTGTTGGAGTCTGTGTATAATATTTGGAGGACGTATTGGACTGTGTCTCCAGTGGGAGAAGTCAGGACTACACCTGCTCCCAATCCGGCCAGCATTTTAGAGCCGTCAAAGTGCATGATCTAGTTGGAGTACGCGTCGTACTCTTTAGGGAGTTCGGCTTCCGTCCATTTGGCAACGAAGTCGGCTAATACTTGCGACTTGATAGCCCGCCGAGGCTTGTATGTTATGTTGAACGAGAGGAGCTTGATGGCCCATTTAGCAATCCGGCCCGTGGCATCGCGGTTATTTATTATATCGTTTAGTGGTACTTCAGAGGCTAGTGTAATCGAACACTCTTGAAAGTAGTGTCGTAGCTTTCGGGATGACATGAAGACCGCGTATGCTATTTTTTCATAGTGTGGGTATCGGGAGTTGCATGGGTGAGGACCGTGGATACGTAATAAACCGGCTTCTGTAGTGGGAATTTGTATCCATCAACCTCTCGTTCGACGACGAGTACTGCGCTTACAAGTTGATGTGTTACAGCTATGTACAGCAGCATAGGTTCGCCGATATTTGGCGCTGTTAGGACTGGATTTTTGGCCAATAAGGTCTTTATTTCATCGAGTCCGGCCGTGGCCGCATCCGTCCACGCAAAGTGTTCGGTACGCCGAAGAAGGCGGTAAAGAGGCAATGCATTTTTTCCTAACCTGGAGATAAAGCGGCTTAAAGCAGCCACGCATCCAGCTAACTTCTGGATATGTTTGAGGTCTGTTGGTATAGCCAACTGCGACAAAGCTCGGATTTTTGCCGGATTAGCTTCAATTCCTCTATTGGAAACGATGAAGCCCAGCAGTTTTTCGGAGGGGGAGCCGAAAACGCATTTTTCCAGATTCAGCTTGATGTCGTATGTTCGTAGGTTGTCGAACGTAAGCCTCAAGTCATCTATTAGGGTTTCGACATGTATTGTTTTTATGACTACGTCGTCCACGTATGCCTCCACTATTTTGCCGATTTGCTTTTCCAGGCATGTTTGAATCATGCGTTGATAGGTTGCTCCGGCATTCTTAAGCCCGAAAGGCATAGTGTTGAAGCAGAAAGGGCCATATGGCATTATGAAAGTTGTTGCGGCTTGGTCGGACTCTGCCATCTTTATTTGATGGTATCCAGAGTATGCGTCGAGGAAACACAGCGAGTCGTGTCCAGTTGTGGCATCAATAATTTGATCGATGCGAGGAAGGGGAAAGGGATCCTTGGGGAAAGCCTTGTTAAGGTCTTTGAAGTCGACGCACAGGCGCCAGGATTTGTCCTTCTTTAGTACCATTACCAAGTTTGCTAGCCAATCCGGATGTTGATATCTCTGATGAATCCGGCCTCAAGTAGCTTGGCTAGCTCCTCCCCCATGGCTTGCCGTTTGGGCTCCGAAAATCGCCTTAGGGTCTGTTTAATAGGTTTGTATCCCTTCAGTATGTTAAGGCTGTGTTCGGCCAATTCGCGGGGGATGCCCGACATGTACGATGGGTGTCAGGCGAAGATATCCCAATTCCCGCGTAAGAAGTCGCGTAGTGCTGCGTCCATAGCGGGGTTCAACTGTGTCCCGATGGAAGCTGTCTTCACGGGGTCCGTTGGGTGGACTTGGAATTTGATTATCTCATCTGCGGGTTTGAATGAAGTGGACTTGGGTCGTTTGTCGAGTATCACGTCGTCCATGTCCACGGTGGCGCGTAGCGTTGTTAATTCTTCTGCTGCTAGGGCTTCGGATAGTGCTTCCAAGGCTAGTGTTGCGGTTTTATTTTCGGTGTGGAGTGCGACGTCCAGATCGCTAGCTAGAGTGATGATTCCATTGGGTCCAGGCATTTTGAGCTTCATATACCCGTAATGGGGTATGGCTTGAAAGCTTGCAAACGCATCCCGCCCTAGAAGGACGTGGATCCGCTGTTGAAAGGAGCCACTTGGAAGGTGATTTCTTCAGACCTGTAATTCTCTGGGGTACCGAATACCACATCAAGTGTGATTTTTCCCGCACACCGTGCCTCCCGACTAGGGATAATTCCCCTAAAGGTTGTGCCACTTTGTTCAATGCGGCCTTTGTCAATCTCCATCTTCTTGAGTGTTTCTTCATAAATTAGGTTTAATCCGCTTCCGCCGTCCATGAGTACTTTAGTGAGCCGAAAGCCGTCCACTATTTGGCTGAGGACCAGAGCGGCCGGCGCCCGGACGGACTGGAATTGGGGTTCGTCACTGGCATTGAAGGTTATAGCAGTGTCGTTCCACGGATTTATTTTTGCCACACAGCAAATTTCAGCGGAGCTTCGATGTGCTCGCTTGCGCCTATTGTTTGAGGCAAAGGTCTCGAAGACTGTCAGTACCGCATTGTGTTCCTTGGCGGGATGTGGTTCTGCTTTATGGCTCTCGAGGAGATCCACGCCACTCTTGGCTACCTGCTGGAGTATCCAACATGCTCTAAGGCTATGGGTCAGTGTTGCATCCGGCGTGCCGTGAAGCTTACACGGCCCATTGAGCCATTCTTCCAATACGGTTCCACGCCCTGGGGCGGGTTTTGGTTTCTTGGGAATTGAGTTGGTCGACTTATGAGAGTTCGGCCGTTTAGTTCGGACAAAGGTTCTGGTGAGGGCCGTACTATCCCAAAATTCTGTTTGGGTCTTCCAGGCACTTTCCATCGCGCAGTACTTTTGTACTATGGTTGCCAAGTCCGTAAAGTGCTCTATGTCACGGCGACTTATAGCATTAAGGAGTCCTTTGTTCGTGCAGTTTCTGCAAAAAAGAGAGACTACGTCCTCCTTGCGGCAGTCCTTAACTTTACTAAGAGCAAGGAGAAATCTGGCCCAGTAACGGTGTACCATCTCCTGGGGCTCCTGCCTGATACGGGAGAGACGGATTAAGTCCGAGTGGGCGTCGTTGGCTGAATCAGGATTCTGATCCGATCGGACGCCCGGGGGCACGGGAAGTACCAAGCCCGACAGTTCGTGATCTGGCGTATTACCTAATCTCTTCGGCCCAACGCCCGATTCTAAGTCCGGGGCCTGGGTCATGTCTTCCTTTAGGTGGGTGTTCGGCTCACTGAGTTCGGTGATCCGGACATAATTCGTCCTCAAAGTTGAGGGGTAACCCACGTGTGGTTCCTCCACTACCACTATCTCATGGGTGGCCGGCGGGGATCTAATGTCCCTCTTCTCGGGTTTAAGCCCAATCCAGTCGTAGTTCGTAGCGACTCCCAAAGCGGCGACGCGATCCAAGAGCTTGTCAAGAGAGGAGAGCTCCATCAGATCCATCTGTTCGGCGAGCTCCGAATCGATGCGAAGGTTATGCGTGATGACCCGAGAGGCCATCGTCGGCGCGATAGCCGATGGGGCGGTCATAATGAAGCCGCCAAGCAGGAGAGTCTGGCCTACAGCCAGCGCTCCCCCAGAGGTGATGTCGTCCTTGACAACGAGACGAGCCATCGAGCCTTTGTAGCGGTGACACAGAGGAACTCTCAATGAAAGCACCAATGTCGGTGTCAAAACCGGCGGATCTCGGGTAGGGGGTCCCGATCTGTGCATCTTAGGCTAATGGTAACAGGAAGCAAGGGACACAATGTTTACCCAGGTTCGGGCCCTCTCGATGGAGGTAAAACCCTACTTCCTGCTTGATTAATATTGAAGATATGAGTAGTACAAGAGTTGATCTACCACGAGATCGTAGAGGCTAAACCCTAAGAGCTAGCCTATGATGGTATGATTGTAATTGTGATCGGCCTTCTAAGGACCATCCTCTCCGGTTTATATAGACACGGGAGAGCTAGGGTTTACATGGAGTCGGTTATAAGGAAGGAAATATAATATCCGGATGGCCAAGCTTGTCTTCCACGGAAAGGAGAGTCCCATCCGGACACGAGCCGAAGTCTTAAGTCTTGACGCTTCTATAGTCCGGACAATGGATATAGTCCGACTGTCCGGATACCCCCTTATCCAGGACTCCCTCACCCATGGCCAGAGGGTTCTTTCCCGGAAGTATCCGATGTATGGCAACGGAGGTAGTTTTATGTTACAGCTCCCAAAGGCACAAAGTGGGTAGCCGCCCCCGAGTTCCGCTCGGGCCCTCCGTCATAGTTGGCTTCTTGGACTAATGTAGGACGGAATTGGGGGCCCGCTGGTGATGTACTAGAACTGCAGAATCGCATCCGGGAGCTTATTGAGAGGGACATAAATCTTGTCAGCACAATTCAAGTGATGCTAATCCGACGGATGTTGCCATGCAAACGTCAGCCTCTCCGGATGTGGGAGTTTAATCCAGAGGGTCTGCGGACTATTAAGCACTCCTTCGGCCTGAAGCTCGAAGGGATGTGTAAATTATTCTTCGGACCACAAGTGAAGTGTCTGGACACCACCGAGGATGCGGGCCTAAGCTACAATCTCCTAGACACCCAAGTAAGTAACCATAAAGCCAGACACTTTGTTTATATTTATCATAACCATTATTCTGAAAAACCCTCCATGGCTAGGAATAGCTCACCAAGGCAGAGAGAATCAGGTGTCCGGCGCCACTTCCTGACGGCTCGCCTGGTCCAGCCGTGGCCAAGATGCTTGGGCAGGTGCTCAGCAAAATCCCCTTAGGGAAAAGCGAAGGAAAGGGAAGTGAAGCCGAACTTCACACACTATGCATCCAAACCGGGGGAATCGTTACCTCCCCTGGGGAGGATAGTCGGGAAGGGAAGGTTAAAGCCTCCTCCCCACGTGGGAGGAAGAGGGCCGCCTCCGAAGACTTGGAGACGGAGATGCCCAAACAAGGGAAGAAGGCATCACCAGGGGGCTCCGCCACGACGGGCACCCTCACCACGTCGTGCCCACCAACGGGCCAGCCCTCCACCGAGCTGTAAGTTAATCGTTAATTTGAAGGTATGGTGTTTCTCCGAGATTCATAACCGGGACTTTGTCTTTTGCAGTCCGGCAAGCAGCTCCTCTCAACATAGTTCTTCTTCGGGGAATCTTCCTCCGAGATGATGGAGAGTGAGACCCCACCCACCTCTCTGCCTCATGAAGTAGGCGACACTGAGGTGTCGTCATGGAGGATTCCGGATCTGCCGAAGCCGGAAGCGAACACGTCAGTCGCCCTGAGCCCGGAGCGGTTGGCTCCCATGGGGGGCGATGAGAAGGGTCCGACACAGTTCGATGTCCGGCCGGACGTACTGACAGGCCTTCTGGAGCGAGCTGCGCTCTCGGAGGAGCACCGCTCTTTAATGAGCATAGTGCTCACGAAGATTTCATCCGCTGGCAGCGGTTTGAATGAGGCATTTACAAGCCTGCTCAAAGGCTTTGAGGTATGTAGTGAAAAATGCACTATTTTTTGGTTGTGAAGCATGTGCTAGGTGTGCTCCCTATGGATAGTAGCCCCTGAGACTCTGGTTGCCCGCCATAGGCGGCAAATGGGGGATCACATAGTAATGGTTGCGCCGTACATGTGCGTAGGTATCTAAGAATCCGGCAGCCGACCAATCTGTTGAAGTTGCCGAACTAAGGAGGCAGATCGGATCTATTGATGCCGATATCAAGTTGGTGAACAAACGGCTGGAAGAATCCCAGGGGATGTGCTCTGCTTACCTTATGTTGTATAGGAAAATGCGAGAGTGGCATAATGTTAATGCCATGTGTTTGTACTGCAGATGGTGCTGCTACCGTGGAGGCCCTGAGGGCGGAACTTGCTCAGGCCAAGGAACAAGCTCGGGCTAGCAATGTGGCTGCCCTAAAGGCGGCCGAAGAATTGAGAGCCGAACAGGCTGCTCATCGCCGAAGCGAGGAAAAGATAGCCGAAATGGCTGAGAAGTTGAAAAATGCCGCCGAGCGGTATGTACTCCTTAAAAAGGAGAATGAGGCTAGTTCAGACGAACTGGAGAAGGCACTTAATGCCGCCAAAGAGATGCGGACCGAGATCCAGGGTATGCGGGACGAGCTCCAACAGGCCGACAAAATGGTGGCAGGGGGCTCCTACTTACTGCGGACGAATTTTTTGGATCCGAAGTATGCTCCCCTGGCTGGGCGCTGGAGTCCTGCAGATGCATATGCAAACTTGGCGAATAGTATAGCTGACGTTGTCAAGTTCTTCGAGGGTCAAGGTCATAAGGAAGTGGAGAAGCTTTTCTGGTCGCAATTCAATGCTACCACTCGCCCGTTGCCGCTAAATGAGAAGGTGGCTGCTATGGTGGAGCTTCACAAGCTGTCCGGTCTTGCCATGCGGTCTGTAATAGACCATCTTTGGCCGAAGGGGCCTAAGCCGGACAGTTACTTTGGTTTAGTGCAGCAATTCCTTGCGTCCGTGTTTCGGATTGACGCCATGAGGAGGTCGGCATGCATAGAAGGTGCACGAATGGCTCTTGCCTGCATTAAAGCCTATTGGACGGATATGGAGGCCATCGTTATAGCGGCCCAGGATCCGGTGAGAGGCCAATATCTAGCTGAGCACTACTTGGCGCAGGTCACAGAAGGTGCCCGCCTAATATAGGTGCAGTGCTCGAAGAATGTCTTGTTCAAGTGATAAGTCGAATTATTGTAAAAACAATGTTTATTTTGATTATGAGGCTATATTTATACTTTTGCCAGGAAGTATGAATGTGTCCCCTTTGCGGCCGTTTTTTATATATAAATATGAGTAATCCGAAAGTTAGCAGTCGTTGGCTTCAGCCCCCACGCGTACAATGCGGGGGTGTTCGCAAAAAATATGCTTAATCACATTTGATCCAACGTCTTGGTCCATTAAGGAGGTGATCGCACGTCGAACTAGGCAACCGGACTATATAGCTGTAACACTTTCGCTTAGCCATTTGGGTCTAACGGTGGGGCTACTATGTATCCCCTGGTACCTATGCGTGCATCCGAATACGGGCACGTATGTGCATGGCCAGGAAACGGCCCTTCGTTAATGCGGAGGAATCCTAAAAATTCCGGTGAGTCTTTGAGTGGTTGAACAGTCTCTCGCTGTATCATGACAGTCAGTTTTCGGCTTTCTCTACTGAGGTGCTCATCCAGAATAACTAGGGCACAATCGCAGTAGTTCTCCTTTGGCCACCTTAGCTGATAATAACAGAACGTAAGGCGGCAAACCCAGGAGCCGGGCAAACCCAACATTTGACCAAAGACATGATTCGGAGCTGATGCATATAAGGCCAAACTCGTGACGCCGAACACTCCCGAGGGTATTCGGTCTTTGTAAAGAAAATAGGCTGACGAGAGCCTATTATAAGCCCTAAATTTCCAGGTACGTGCCATTTAGTCTGTCGTGGCGAAATGCCAATAACGGCAGTATCCTCTGTGGGTATGGAACCCATGGGATAGTTAAACAACAAGAGGCAGTAGAAAAGGTTTACACAGGGGCTTAATCTAAAAAGAAACCTATTGAACGGGGCCCTGCTGCATGTCTGCGCCTTTGTCTTCGTTGTGCTGTATCCTGGAAGGGTATTGGCGATTGTTGTCTGCGGAAAAAAGAAAACTCGTAGGAGAGTACACCGTAAGTATGCGATTGTAATAAAAGTGTAAGATGTTCGCTTGCCAGTAAGGTTGAGCCAGCTGTGGGGCTGCATTAAATATTTACAGTCCCTAGTATCCGCTATGGGATTATATGTACGGTGCCCTGGTTCAGTTTTATCCGGGCTACCAGACTCGTCTAACCATGTCTGTGGTCGTAATGACCAGTCATGTTTTTTGATATTGGAGGCCGCTTACAGTCCGGCCGCCAGGGCCATCGCGTGTTCCTCTGCGCGTGAGGAGCGCTCTGTGATTCTGCTAACGGTGATGATGCCACGTGGACAGGGCATCTTGAGTGTAAGGTAGCCATAGTGCGGCAACGCGTTGAAGCGGGCGAAGGCCGTTCTTCCAAGCAATGCGTGATAGCCACTTTGGAAGGGTGCGATGGTGAAGAGTAGTTCTTTGCTTCTGGAATTGCCTGGGGAGCCGAATGTTACTTCCAGCATGACGGAGCCCCTGTCGTAGGCTTCCACGCCTGGTATCACCCCTTCAAAGGTGGTGTTGCTTTGGCTAATTCTTGATGGGTTTATCCCCATTCTGCGGACAGTGTCCTCGTATATTAAATTGAGACTACTGCCGCCGTCCATGAGGACGCGGGTGAGACGGTATCCGTCGATTATTGGGTCAAGCACCAAGGCCTCTGATCCTCCGCGACGAATACTAGTTCGGCCGTCCATGTGATCGAAAGTGATCGGACGAGACATCCAGAAGTCAGATGTGGGTACGATGGGCTCTACATCATGCGCGTCTCTGAGCGCACGTTCGTGCCTTCTCGTGAATGTGTGAGTCGCGTGGATCATGTTTACTGTTTTAACCTCTAGCGGGAATTTTTTTCTGTCCCCCAGTGTTTAGCTGGCAAGGTTCGTCCTCGTCTTCACTTGGTGTTTCCCTCCCCTTGTGTTCGGCATTTAATTTGCCGGCCTGCTTGAAGACCCAGCATTCTCTATGTGTGTGGTTCGCAGGTTTCTCCGGGGTGCCATGAATTTGGCATAGTCTGTCCAGGACTCTGTTCAGACCGGACGGTCCCTCTTTACTGCCTTTAAATGGCTTCTTTTGCTGATCAGGTCGAGAGCCCCTGAATCCGGCATTGACCGTTGTGTTATCCGGGCTCTCTTCCTTGTCTTGGCGTTTGTGTTTATCACGCCGTGGCTTCCCGTTGCCATCCCTTATTTCGGATGTGTTGGGGTCGCTGGTGCCTTTACGGGCTAGCCAGCTATCTTCACCCACGCAAAAGCGGGTCATAAGGCATGTTAAGGCTGCCATTGTCCTTGGCTTTTCTTGGCCGAGGTGCCGGGCGAGCCACTCATCGCGGATGCTGTGTTTGAATGCTGCTAAGGCTTCGGCGTCCGGACAATCGACAATTTGATTCTTCTTAGTGAGGAATCTGTTCCAAACCTTGCGGGTGGACTCTCCGGGCTGTTGGATTATGTGACTTAGATCGTCTTCATCCGGAGGCCGGACATAAGTCCCTTGAAAGTTGGCCCTGAAAGCGTCCTCGAGTTCCTCCCAACTCCCGATTGAATTTTCGAGGAGGCTTTTCAACCAGTGTCGAGCTGGTCCCTTCAGCTTGAGGGGGAGGTATTTGATGGCGTGGAGGTCATCCCCACGAGCCATGTGAATATGGAGGATAAAATCCTCGATCCAGACCCCTGGGTCTGTCGTTCCGTTGTATGCCTCTATGTTCACAGCTTTAAAGCCTTGTCGGAATTCATGGTCCAGTACTTCTTCGATGAAGCATAGGGGGTGAGCAGCCCCTCTGTATCTGGGCGCATTGTGGCATGTGGTCGGCTGTTGTTGTGTCCGGAGTTTATTCCGAACTGGTATCAAGCTTGTATGAGCGTTTGGGTGACCATAGTCCCTCGCCGGGGTGTGTCCTTTAGATCCATAGATGGACCTGGCTGCACCGGATTTCTTATCCAGATGCTCATGCAGATCATGTGCGGTGTCAGTAGCCATTCTGTTGTGGTTATGAAGCGGTACGTCTGGTTTCTGGTCGTATTATTCTTTGGTGAACAGCCTCGTCCTCGAATTCTGGCAATAGCTTGCGTTTTGGATAGCTTTTTGTATGGCGATCATCGACATATCTTTCTTCAGTGTCTAGCACTTTATTCCATCTGCGGCTGAGCGTTTCCTGTGCGGCTTTGAGCTGTTGCTTCTGCTTCTTTAGACTTCTTGTTGTGGCCATAAGCTTTCGGTGGAGATTGTCTCATTCCACTCGTTCATCCGGAATGATGAATGCATCATTGTCCGGACTGTGTTCCTGTCCTAGGGCGGTTTCATGAGCTCGTCCCTCCGGATCATTGTGATCGGGTATTTGCTCCGAACTCGGTTTGGCGTGACCTAGCTCGTCCTGCTCCATCGCTGGGTCCATGTGGTCGTTACTGCCTTCAGGGTTTACTGGTGTGCCGATCCTTCTTGCTTTCTTGTCGCTATTTTTGCTGTTGCTGGACTTTGAGCGGCGTCTGCGCCGCCATTTTGGCTTTTGCCCGGGTGTTTTATCTTTCGGATTATCGTCGTCGTCCTACTTCGGTTTATCCACCATGTATATATTGTGTGACAAGGTAGTAGTCCCATGCCCCAGAGATTCTGAAGCTTCTCCTGCATCGTCGTCCATACCATCGATGTCTTCAGAGTAGAAGTCAAGAACGTTGGTTCAATCATCGATCGTGGCAATGAAGTGGGTGGTCAGTGGGCAACGAATTCCTTCGTCGCCTGCTTCCCACTCAGGCCGGACATAGTTCGGCCCAGAGCCTCCTGACAAAGAGAGAGACTTTAATGAGTTCAGCATGTCGCCAAAGGGCGAGTGCTGGAAGATGTCCACAGCGGTAAACTCCATTATCGGAGCACAACCTGGCATGGGTGGCTCGAGGGTATGCGGACCGGGACCAACAACCGGATACGAGTCCGGGGGCCGAGATTACAGGCCTCAACAGAGGTGAGACCTGTGTTCGGCTCCACCGCTGATGAGTATGCGGCCCGCGGGGCGGGGTCCACCCCTCCGTCCTTAAGCAACGCAACCTGCTCTGGATTTGGATCCGGGGCTACTGCAGGGGTGATATCCTGAGCGTTGCCCGATAGCAGGTCTAGGTCGTGCTTGTCGTGACTGTCCGGCGCTCCTGGCATAGGCCCAAATCCGTCGAAGATCAAGTCTCCGCGAATATCCGCCGTGTAGTTCAAGTTTCCGATCCTGACCTGGTGGCCAGGGGCGTAGCTGTCGATCTGCTACAGATGACCAAGCAAATTGGCCCGCAGTGCGAAGCTGCCAAACACAAGGATCTGTCCGGGGAGAAGAGTCTCGCCCTGGACCGTGTTGTTGGCGATTGAAGACGCCATCAAGCCTCGAAGCAACGACACAGAGGAACTCTCAATGAAAGCACCAATGTCGGTGTCAAAACCGGCGGATCTCGGGTAGGGGGTCCCGATCTATGCGTCTTAGGCTGATGGTAACAGGAAGCAAGGGACACAATGTTTACCCAGGTTCGGTCCCTCTCGATGGAGGTAAAACCCTACTTCCTGCTTGATTAATATTGAAGATATGAGTAGTACAAGAGTTGATCTACCACGAGATCGTAGAGGCTAAACCCTAAGAGCTAGCCTATGATGGTATGATTGTAATTGTGATCGGCCTTCTAAGGACCATCCTCTCCGGTTTATATAGACACGGGAGAGCTAGGGTTTACATGGAGTCGGTTACAAGGAAGGAAATAAAATATCCGGATCGCCAAGCTTGTCTTCCTCGCAAAGGAGAGTCCCATCCGAACACGGGCCGGAGTCTTGCGTGTTGCGTCTTACATGGAATCCGAAGTGATGTCATATTTAACGGTTGTCATAGTTTATCCTAATGCCCACACTAATATCTAGCAATGCCACTGCTTTAGAAATTGCTACTGTCCTTGTAGGATTGCCATTCAGATAAGGAACATGCTTCTTGTCATTTGATGCATGTTTCATCACTTGTTAGTCACCCTCCTTTCCACCTTTTTTGTGCAAACAGAGATATACATTTCACGCTTGATCTTAGTTGAATTGCACAAATGATATCCAAATTATAGTTGAGCATTCCAGGAGCTTCACAACCAACCTTGATGTTGCTCAATTTTATTGCAACTAATGAAGAAGAAGCTCTGTGGGTTTCATTTTCTGATGGAAATGGAACCGGGGCTGGAGCCCTTTTCTTAAAAAATGAAGAAGAAGCTACTAGCTCACGGGACATTGCTTCATTTTAGGTGAACTGCACCAAAAGGTCCCATGAATTGAATCATCCATGTTGGTGATTGAAAGAGCCAGCTTCAGCATCCCAGTCTAAGCACCCCCGGCCTCCATCCTTGCAACGCACGGTACACCTCATTTGCCACCTGCTCGACCCTAGTGTCACTGATAAAATGAAGTAATAATACGTTAAAATAGAGCGAGTGTCATCTCAATCATTTCATTTCCAATGTAGATAAAGAAAGTGCTTCTCTTTGTTAATGTATGTTTCATCAACTAGTCCCATTGTTAATGTTTAAGCATTTCTACAAACTAGGGTGCTTAATTTTAGTTGATCTGTACAAAAATAGAGATTTGAATGTGCAAGGCGCCTCCTTGTACTACCGTTGTACACTGATGTCCATCACTGGCAGAAGGTGTATCTGGGAGACTTGGGATGATGTCCAGTACGAGACGTACTGTATGAGGCGTCACAGGGCCCATCTCGCCCTCGCAGCATGGCATGCTATGATACTATCGCAATATTTTATTCTATTTATTTTGTGTGTTTCATCAACTAGTGCCGCTATAATGTAATCCTGGTTTTTCATTATCTGTGCAAACAGGGTTATTCAGCTGCATTTTGGTGGAACTGCATAAATGTACGTATGGAACCGGCATATATGCAGAGTGCGAGGTGTGCCAAATAAAAATTACCGACACCAACCATGCTGCATGCACGCATTGGCATCAACCACCACCAGTGGCATGTGTGGCGCTCTCTGTGGACGGATCTTTCTCGGCAACAAATCCTCTAACCAAATACTAGTAGCTTATATTGGCAGTTTTATAGGGAGTACTCTTTTCTGAAAGAAGCACCAATCTATTTTTCTTTATTTGTACACTCTGTCACAACTTTGACCCAAAGGTCCAGAGCTATTTTAGGGTGATTGGCGTAGTACTCGGAGACTGATTGTAAGCATGATTTTCATTAGCTCCACACTGATTGTAAACATGAGAAGGTGGAAGATTAGGTTAGTGTGAAGCTTACCTTAAACCCTACCACCGCCGTTGAAATGAGGCGATCGTCGAGGGAACCGTGGAGAACGGCAGGGAAGCGACGTCGCGCCATCCAACCTCCTCTTGCGGTGGGAGAACGAATACTCTTGTGGATCCGGCTGGCTATGCACCCTCACGGACGGCACACCATACTCGATCGATTCGTTATCCTCTGGGTGCTCGACCTTCGAC
Organism: Triticum dicoccoides; assembly: GCF_002162155.2. NCBI lineage: Eukaryota > Viridiplantae > Streptophyta > Magnoliopsida > Poales > Poaceae > Triticum > Triticum dicoccoides. Next base: position 416,827,199 of record NC_041381.1, read on the forward strand.
CTGTATGCCCACCACCTCCGCCTGACTGTCGCCTCGGGCGAATCTGTCTGCTCCATCGCCCAGAGAAGATACTCGATGAACTCGGAGGACTGCGGCATGACTGTCGCCGAGGAGTACATGTACATCGCCGCCGTCTTGCTCTGTCACATACATTGCCACATGGCCCGCACCGTCCTCGAAATCTCCCACTCATTGTCAAACCAAGTACGGATCTCCTTCAACCTGGCTAACTTTGCCTGGTCACCGCCAGTGATATGCCTGATTCGCTGCTGCATCCTCTCCATAGATGTCCTTCTGAGTTGTCTGGTGCTAGCTTTGGAAGATGGGAGGAGAGATGGTGGTCTTGCAATAGAGAAGAGGGAGAGGCGAGATGGTGGTTTTGGAATGGAGATGATGGAGAGGAGAGGAGGTGGTTTTGCAATGGAGAACATCAGAAGAGGGAGAGGCGAGACTGTGGTTTTGGAATGGAGATGATGGAGAGGAGATGAGGTGGTTTTGCAATGGAGAAGAGGGAGAGGAGCGTGCGGCAGCGATTTAGGATTGGACGAGAGGGCCGACGCGCTGTGATTGGATCAAAATCAAAATCAATTTACCCTTCAATTAAGAAAGCGACCCCACATTAACTAGTCTCCCTTTTATTCTGGGTCATAATTGACCATGATTTTCGCACATAAAATATATGTTATACGTTGCAAACATATTATAATTTGAAAGTACATTCAGATACGAACCAAATGATACAATTTTTGGTGACATGTATTCACATTTTGTTTGTCAAATACAGTACATGGTTAAAATTTGACCCAAAATACGCAAAACAACAAAAAAATACTTCCAAGACCAGCGCCGCTCTTCCGCTCTTCTCCTCTTAAACCACTGCCACTCCTCTGTTGTTCCAATCTAAATCCAGCGCCGCTCCTCTCCTCTTCCATTTCAAAACCACCGCCTTCCTCTCCTGTTCCAGTCCAAAACCAGCATCGCTCCTCTCCCGTTCTAATCCAAAACCAGCGCTGCTCCTCTCCTCTTCCATTCAAAAACCACCGTCGGCGAGTGAAGGTGCTGTGGAGAAGTAGATCGATGGAGGAGTACAACCGATACGTGAGGATCGCATACGGCGACCCTGTGAAGCTAGCTAGGATGTTGGAGATACAGTCTTGGTTTGACAACAAGGACCAACTAGCGGTGACGGCGACATCCATGTCCAAATATCTGCAATAGAGCGAAAAGGCGGTGATACTCCCGGAAGGAGTCGCGCCAGAGTACATAGAGCTGCTCCTCTATGCCATGCAGCAAACAGATTTACCGAATCCGATCGCGAGGGAGCGGTGGTGGGAGTATCGATCCTAGATGGAGCATCCACCAGAGATTGAAGGATCAAGCATCTACAGGGTGCCGTTTGTAAGGGTGTCCTGCCAGAGCAAGCCGGTGGAGTCTTCGTCGACCGAACCCAACTGCAAGAGGAGAAAAGCAGTTGGCCAGACAACGGTTCCCCGCCACCCTCTCCCTCGCCGTTCACATCATCTCACGGGCGGCTGTCTGCCGCCGAGGAATAGGAGGGGACTGTCCCCCCCCCCCCAGCCCAATAGTCGGGCAGGTTGTGAATTGTCAGGAGGAGCTTAGGGTTGTCAGTATTTGCAGGTTGTGAATTGTGTTTTGTGTTGTGTATTTTGAGAGTACTTCCAGATATGAATGTCTTTTCAATTTTAGATTTGCAGTATTGAGCATATGAAGTATTTTATGAATTCTAGAGATCTATTTTTAGCACTTAAAAATGTAGTTTCATAGGACTATAAAAGTGCAAACAATGTGATTCTCAGAGAAGAAACTGCAAGTTTCAGTTTCAGATAAGAAACTGCAAGTTCAGTTTCAGATAAGAAACTGCAACTTTCAGAGGCAGAGCATTTATATTAACACGGCCTTTTAAAACAGGGTTAACATCATGTTGGAAGTTTTATTCATGGTCGAAAATGGAACTACCAGCCAATTAACATCATGATGATCAACATTCACGCATAGCACATCTTCATATGATGCACAGTCAGAATGCCCACACAATGTCGAGTGTGCAAAACACAAAGAAACGAGGGACGAAGTTTTGGCAAGTGTTGGATGTGGTGTGCGTAGATGACAATGGGGACCCACATGTCAATAAAGGCAGAGGCAAAAAATTTGGAGATATTTTCCCTACACAGGTGTGAGGTGGAATCGAACCCGGGCGGAACAGCTGTCGGGTAGTGTCACTTGGCCACTAGGCTAGTTCAGTAGTTTCGTTAATAATAAGGCACTTCCTCAGGTGGTCGGATCCCCTCCTGCGCCTTTGTACGCTCACCGTGATGCCGTTGTCTGCCGTTGTGAACATGCTGAACAAACGAGAGGAATCTGGAAAGGACTGTACGTGGAGAGGCGGACAGTCGGACCCACCAGGTCTATGGTCGTACGCAAGCAAGTGCCTCATCGAAAAAATACTTCCTCCTAATGCTATACTAACATTGGGGCCCACGGGTTTGTCAACATAGTTACATTTTTTAGGTGCTTCAACGTAGTTACTATAGGAGATAAATTCACAACAAAGTCGGGAGCTGGCAGGTATCATTTATTATCACTGGGCGAGCAAGTACCAGCTGGGTTTTGGGCTGCCCCGTCTAGGCTTTCATTTTTAACATGTGCAGCCCACGACCTCGGATGGGAGGTCCATAGGCCTGTTTGTATTTTCTTGAGGGCCGCCATGTATCGACCGGCCTATGGACCTCCCATCCGAGGTTTTATTTTTCCTGAATATCGGCAGCCCCATTTATGTATTTTTTTGAAGGAAACGCAGAGGTCTGTTCTATTTTTCTATATAAGAATAGGAATGCCAGGTGCAACTTATGTTTCCCTTCTAACTATATTATATATATTTAAATTATTTTATATGTTATTATATATTATTTTCATTGTCATCATATATTTAACAGATACTTACATATGTAAGAAAACAATATCCCACATCTTATTAAATTATAAAAATAATTTATTAACAATAAAATCCTGGATTGTTTTGGCACGAAAATCTGGTGATTGTGTATAAAAGCTTGGTAAGATTTAAGTACTAATGTAATAATATCACTTATTATTTAAATATATTTATAACAAAATGCTCAGCCCCTTTTTATTTTTTGATAACATTGCTGGCCCAACCCAACATTATAATTAGAATCAACCCAGCAAAATCGTGTATTTCGAGAAAGTGCAAATGGCCTGTAATTTTTTAGGAAATAAAATAAATAGGCCGCATGGACGCTACATTATTTCTTCACCCAGCCCAGCTAATGGTTGTAATTGAAAAAAAAGATCAAATTGACTGTAAATTCTACCGTGCAAAAAAAAGACTGTAAATTCTGAAAAAATGGGTTGAATGTGTGCCACATTTTTGGAGGCTGAAATGTGGGCCAATAGGTCGAAGCCAAGGCAAGTCGTTGTCAATTTAGTCAATAAATGATTCTGACATGTTAGCCGTTGGATTTACATCCAACGACCGGCATCCATCTTCAATCTCTCGTCTTCTATCTCCAGTGCCGCTCGGACCACCTCCTGTCTCCTGCTACTAGCAGCTCTCCTTAGCACGCTTCGCTATGAAGCGCTACTCCACCGTTGGCCAGGCCATCCCTCCACCCCTCCACACCTCCTATTCTTCTCCACCGACTAGAGAACCACACCGCACTAGAACCAGTTAACCCTCGTACACCTCCCCATCTGCGACTCTACTCCCGCGTCTTCCCATCTCCGGCTCGTTGTTATCCCGGGCCTCGCCATCGTCCACCACCTTGGATGCGCTCGGCGCAGCGTGGTCGACGTGGTCAACAAACAACACCATCGGAAGTAGACTGTGCGTGGAGAGGCTGACAGCTGGGTCCACGGCCGCACATAAGGAAATGCCTCCTTATTAGGCGCAAAATAATGATTCCTCCACCTGACATCTGCGACCCACTGGAAGGGCCTCCGTATTTCGTGAAAAAAACGTGCCCCCCGTTGACAGGTCGAACCCACCAGCTATCTTCGCACGCAAGGAAGTGCCTCCTTATTACGCACAAAAAAATGAATACTCCCCCTGCTAGCTGGAACCGAGCATAGTGGGAGGCTGACTTGTGGGCCTGCCAAGTTGACGGGGACGGAGGGCTTTGTCAACTTAGTCAATATGAACGATTCTATCTCCTGTTATCGTACGATGTTCATCCAACGGCCGTAGTGCTTCTTCAAACTCTGGTCTTCTTGCTCCAGCCGCCCAAACCAGCGTCGGTCGTGTCGCGTGCTCCTACCTCCCGTGGCCGGATGTGATGCCGCGGAGGCCTCACCACCCCCTACTACTCCCACCGCTGGCCAGGCCATCCCTCTATTCACCCACACCCCCTGTTATTCTGTGGCGACAGCAGCCTCACACCACAGCTGAACCAGTGAACCCTCGTACTCCTCTTCGCGTGGGCATCCACTGTTGCGTCTTCCCCGGCTCTGCATCATCCCCTTCCTAGGCATGGCCGTCGTCCACCACTGTGGTGCTCTCGGCGCGGCGTGGTCAATGTGGTCAACGACCGAATTCCGTCGGAAGAGTACTGTACATGGAGAGGCTGACAGCTGGGTCCACGGCAGCCGCAAGGAAGTGCCTCCTTATTACGCGGAAAATAATTATTCCTCCACCTGACAGCAGGGACCCACTGGACGGGCCACCGTATTTCGCAAAAAAAAAATGTTTCCCCCCTAACTGTTGGGACCTACCAGCTACATCTTCGCACGCAAGGAAGTACGTCCATATTACGGGCAAAAAAATGATTCGCCCCCTGACTGCTGGGACCCACCAGCTACATCTTCGCATGCAAGGAAGTGTGTCCGAAAAAAATGATTCGCCCCTTGACTGTTGGGACCCACCAGCTACATCTTCGCACGCAAGGAATTGCCTGACAGTCGGGACCCACCTGGTCGAAGCGTACGTAGTGTTGTCATCCTGGTCGCGAACGTGTACACACATACTGGTGGATGTAGACGCGCACACGTGTCATAGTAGAGGCGCGCATGTGTCGTAGTAGAGGCGCGCACGTGTCGTAGTAGAGGCGCGCACGTAGCATGTACACGTACGTACAACGGCCAGGGTGCAAGAAAGAAAATACGGCCATGTATGTGTACATACGAGCAAGGTCTCGAACGCCTACTCGCACATATGTACGGCCATGGCTCATGTACATGGCTGGGTCAAAACGGAGAAACGGCGTCGTCGTCGTGTTCATGTGGAGCCAACTGGTTGGGTCGGAACGGAATGCGTCGTCGTGTTCATCGGGAGGGCTTGGATGGAACAGGCGATGGAAACAAGGCCCGGCGTACCCCAGAATGGAGGAAACGGCCTTTTGTTCGACCGGCCACGTTCGAAACGGGATCTTGTTCATTGGGAGGGGTCTGGCGTACCGCAAAACGGAGGAAACAGGCCTCCTGCGGTCGAAATGAGGGTCATGTTGATCGGGAGAGGTGTGGCGTACCGCAAAACTGACGAAATGGACTTGTGTTGGAGTGCTACGGTCAAAACGGGGGTCCTGTTCATCGGGAGGGGTGTGGCGTACCGCAAAACGGGACTCCACGAGATATTGTTCATCTCCAACGTCGACCTCCTCCAGCCTCCACGGGCTACCGTCGACCTCCTCCAGCCTCCACGGGCTCCTGTTCATCCAACCTCCACCGCGCGCTACTCCACCGGCTACTATTCAACCACCCCTCCACGGGCACCCCTCCACCATATACTGTTCATCCAGCCCTCCACGGGGTCGTCCTATTCATCCAGCCCTCCACACCAAGGGGTCCTGTTCATCTAGAGGCAACGCCACCGCTCACTGTTCATCCACCCCCCTGCAACGCTCACTGTTCATCCAGAGAGGCAGCATCGATCAGTTTCAGTTAGCAGCAGTAGCGAAGGAATCGCTCGACCGGGTTCAGTTAACAGCCATCGATCGATCGCTCGGGTTCAGTTAACAGCCATCGATCGATCGCTCGGGTTCAGTTAACAGCCATCGATCGATCGCTCGGGTTCATTAACGCGTAGCCTGCAGTGCAATCGCTCCGGTTCAGTTTGAGCCCAACTCCTCGCTCGGGTTCAGTTAGAGCCAACGCCTCGCACACACGCGCGTACGTGTACGAGAGAAACGCGCATCGCTCGGCCCCCAACCACCCACCGTAACCGGGAACTCCCCGAAATTTTCCTCACCCTCGCTTCTACCATGGTTTTTTCCATCATGGACGGCCCAAAGAATGTCATGCAGTTGTGTCTCCGACCCGCCCAGGATGAAAAGCCCATTTTCTTTCATGATTTTTTTTCATAGAAGTAGGAGCCCACCACATCTATGATGATACCGGGTTTTGTCACAATTATCATCATAGAAGTGTCATATGTATGACAAAAAGTTTCGTTCGACCCAAAATGTCACGGATGTGTCTTTTTTTGTAGTGCATACTCATCATTTAAGCTCAAAATGGGGTTACCATTTTTCGTATAAGCACTTGATGTATTCACATCTCGCTGAGTTGCTTTAACTCATGACTTGGGTCAAAGCTTCTCTCAGATGGAATAACATACCTTGAGTTGTGTTTACCTTGGTCATATAGTTGAATGTGTGTTGGATACTCAAGGTTGATGTTGTCCATCAAAAGTTGAGAGCACCACTTGAAGTTTGAGTTCATCTTCCTACATGGGTTAGTCTTGCAAGGAAGAGCACTTGTGTATCCAAAAATGACAAACATGTAACTTGATACCAAATGAAATTTGATATATAGAAATTGTCAAAGGATGTTTGAGTGAGGTCATCCTTCCTTGTATTCCACAACCATATAGTAGAAACTTGGTGATGTAGAGATTGCTTAAGATGCGAGTGGCTTGCAATCTCATGGATTTGAGTTCATCCAAGTACCTACAAGGGTTAGATAACATGCAAGGGTACAAGTATAGATCCAAGACATATGATCATAATCTTAAGAAAAATATCAAGGATTAGTCAAAGAAAGGCTCATGCCTTGCATGCATCTAGATGGTGTTCCTACTCCAAGTTTGAGGCATCAATGATGTTCAGTTCACCTCTGAAATGACAAAACACTTTCTCATCAAGCGGTTTGGTGAATATATCCACCAATTTCTTATTGGTATGAACATGTTTAAGATTGATGTCTCCTTTAGCAAAATGATCTCGAATGAAATGATGTCGAACTTCAATACGCATAGTCCGAGAATGTTGCACGGGATTACGAGAAATCTTAATAGAACTTCCATTGTCACAAACCAGTGGAACATGTTTCACATACATTCCATAATCTTTAAGGGTTTGGGCCATCCAAAGTAATTGAGCACAACATGATCCGGTGGAAATGTATTCCGCTTCGGCGGTGGATAAGGATACCGAGTTTTGTTTCTTGGAGGACCAAGGTACAAGAGATCTACCAAGAAATTGACAAGTACCCGAAGTGGATTCTCTATCAACCTTGTCTCCGGCATAGTCCGAGTTGGAGTAGCCAACAAGATCAAAAGAAGACCTCTTAGGATACCAAATGCCAAAGTTTGGTGTATGAATTAAGTATCTCACTATCCTTTTCACAGCCTTAAGATGACATTCTTTAGGGGCCGCTTGATATCATGCACACATGCGCACACTCAGCATAATATCGGGACGGGAGGCACATAGATATAACAATGAACCAATCATAGAGTGGTAAACCTTTTGGTTAACCGGTTTGCCATCGTTAGTTAAGTCAAGATGTCCACTGGTAGGCATGGGTGTTTTCATACCTTTGCTTTCTTGCATGTTGAACTTATGAGTAAGTCCTTGGTGTACTTTGTTTGGGAAACAAAGGTACCCTCCTTAGTTTGCTTGATTTGCAAACCAAGAAAAAAATTGAGTCCACACATCATAGACATCTCAAACTTCTCCGACATTAGCCTTCCAAACTTTTAACTAAAATGGGGGTTAGTTGAACCAAATAGGATATCATCCACATAAATTTGGCACACAAATAATTCACCATTAACCCTTTTAGTAAAAATTGTAGAATCAATTTTTCCAATTTCAAAGCCTTTTTCAATAAGAAACTTAGTCAAGCATTTATACCATGCTCTAGGAGCTTGTTCAAGACCATAAAGAGCTTTGTGAAGTTTGTAAACATGATTAGGTTTCTTAGGATTAACAAAGCCGGGAGGTTGTTTAACATAGACTTCCTCCTCAATTTCACCATTTAGAAAAGCACTTTTTATGTCCATTTGATATAAGGTAATGTCATGATGATTGGCATAAGAATGTAAGATGCATATGGACTCAAGTCTAGCAACAGGGGCATATGTCTCACAATAGTCCATACCTTCGACTTGAGTGTAGCCTTGAGCGACGAGATGAGCCTTGTTGCATACAACTTGTCCATCTTCATCTTGCTTATTCTAAAACACCCATTTGGTTCCAATGACATTGTGCTTATCATCGGGCTTTTCAACCAACGTCCATACTTGGTTCCTCTCGAAATTTTGCAGCTCTTCATGCATAGCATTCACCCAATCCGGATCATCAAGAGCTTCTTCAACCTTCATAGGTTCAATAATAGAAATGAATGAGTAGTGTTCACAAAAGTTAGCCAAACGAGTTTTAGATCGAGTAATTCTCCCGGTTTGAATATCGTCGAAGATTTGTTCGACAGGATGATCTCTTGAGACTCTTGCTCAAACTCGTGGGAGCTTTTGTTTGGGTCGGGGTGGAACATCCTCTTCATTGTCTTCCTCTTCCTCTTGCCTTTCTACATTGTCGTTGGCGTTGTTGTTCTCTTGTGGAGGTGGAGAGGGAGGTTGATGAGGTTCATCTTGTTGTACATCCTCGTTTCCTTCATCTTGATGTGTTCCACTTGTGGATGCCTCCAAGTCAACTTGTGGTTCACCTTGGTGTGAGGGTTAGGCTTCCACTTGAACGGATGAGGTACTCTCCTTCACCTCTATTGGGCGAATCTTGCCAATAGACAAGTCTTGAATTGCTTCTGAGGGATCTTTGTCTCCTACATCAATCGGCAATTTCTCTACTTGTGAGCCGTTAGATTCATCAAACTTCACATCTACCGTATCTTCAACCTTTCGGGTGAAATTGTTGTAGACACTGTAAGTGTGAGAGTTTGAGCCGTTACCAAGTAGAAAGCTTTAATGAGACTTAGGGGAAAATTTTGAATGACAATGCTTATCAAGAATGTAACATTTTGAGCCAAATACTCGAAAGTATCCAACTTGGGGTGTGATACCGGTGAGAAGCTCGTATGCCATCTTGCCAAGAAGCTTCTGAAGATATAGACGATTTGTTGCATGACAAGCTGTCTCAACCGCTTCCGCCCAAAAATGTCTTGGCGTCTTGTATTCATCTAGCATCATTCTTGCCTTCTCAATGAGTGTCCGGTTCTTCCTCTCAACAACTCCATTTTGTTGAGGTGTGTACGTAGCTGAGAACTCATGTGAAATCCCTTCTTCGTCAAGAAAGGTATCAACATTGGCATTATTAAACCTGTTTTGTTGTCACTTTGAACCTTCTTGTTCTTTACTTCATATTGATTTTGGGCCTCCCTAGCGAAGTTCTTGAAGATCTTTTGGACCTGTGCTTTATCTTCAAGAAAGAAAACCCACGTAAATCTAGAAAAATCATCAACAATGACCAATCCGAACGAGTTACCACCAAGACTCTTGTAGGCGTTGGGACCAAAATGATCCATATGAAGCAGCTCGAGTGGTCTTCTCGTGGTCATGATGTTCTTCACGGGATGACTTCCTCTAACTTGTTTTCCTACTTGACAAGCACTTCAAAGTCTATACTTGTCAAATCAACATCTTTAACACTAAGGATATGATCACCTTTAATAAGCTTATCAAGATTTCGCATGCCCATGTGACCTAACCTTCTATGCCACAACCAACCTTTACAAGATTTAGCAATTAAACAAGTCCTAGGTTGAGCCTTTTTAGTGAAGTCAACAATGTATAGATCATCTGTACGTATACCGGTAAAGACCATATTATGATTACCTCTTCGAAACACTTGGCAATCTACTTTAGTAAATAGGACATTTAAACCGAAATCAGCTATTATAGATACGGAAAGTAAATTTTAGCCAAGAGATTCAACGAGCAGAACATTTTGGATAGAGCTATCATGTGAGGCGGCCACCTTACCCTTTGAGTTATCACCAAAAGTGACTTACTTTCAGGGACCATTGTTTTCAGCAAGCTCTCGAATCATATCCTTGTCTCTGCTCATGTGATCGGTACATCCACTATCAAGTACCCATTCCTTTCCTCCAGCTATGTAACCACAAAGGTTTGCCATAAGGACAAAGTGTCTCATTGACTCATCAAGATCAAAGTCACTATCATCATCCTCATCATAATATCCATGTTCAGCATTGTCTTGTAATTGATCATCACCTAGAGAAGGTGATTCATTAGATTTATGATCATGACAATGTGCACCTTCATGAATTCTAATGACTTGAGAAATGATGCTACTAATGACTCCAACATCTCATTTGGCACGCATGAGATCACAAAGCTCAAATAGACAATCATCAAATTTAGGATCACTAGGTTTCATCTTATGAAAAGCTATGGACTTTTGAAGAATCTCATCTAGATTTTTCAAAGAGTAATTTGGAAGGCGTTCGCCAAGATATCTCCATATAGTGTAAGCACATTCAAATGTAGGCAAGCATACATGCAAATTTCTAGGCAATCCTCTTATGATAAGATTAATAGCTCTAAGATTGCGGGTCATGTCAAGATATTCATCAGGGGTAGGATTCAAGGGAACAATGGGATGCGCACAAGGGCTAGCAATGTACTTGTTCAAATCATATTAATTGAAAATCTCAAGTATCTCATTTTTTCAAGCATTAAAGAACTCTCCGTCAAGCATAGGCACTCTACATCAAATACTCCAAATCGTAGACTCATCCATCTTCCTCAAATGGTGATTAAACCAAAGCAATGGAGACCAATGCTCTGACACCAATTGAAAGGATCAAGAAGAGGTGTCTAGAGGGGGTGATTATACCCTCAACAAGCAAAAGTACCAGTTTTTATGATTTTCAAGTTGAGGTTGAAGATTAGCACAATTTTAAACATTCCCAACACAATTCAAGCAAGCATGGCAAGAGTATGAGCAGCAAAAAGAGTAAAGCATGCTAGTTGCAAGAAAGTAAAGGGATGGGATTGGAGTGTGCAAACGCAATGAAGACATGCAGATTTTTGGCGTGGTTCCGATAGGTGGTGCTATTGTACATCCACGTTGGTGGAGACTTCAACCCACGAAGGGTAATGGTTGCGCGAGTCCACGGAGGGCTCCACCCACGAAGGTTCCACGAAGAAGCAACCTTGTCTATCCCACCATGGCCATCGCCCACGAAGGACTTGCCTCACTTGGGTAGATATTCATGAAGTAGGCGCTCTCCTTGCCCTTACAAACTCCTTGGTTCAATTCCACAATCCTGACGGAGGCTCCCAAGTAACACCTAACCAATCTACGAGACACCACTCTCCAAAAGGTAATAGATGGTGTGTTGATGATGAACTTCTTGCTCTTGTGCTTCAAATGATAGTCTCCCCAACACTCAACTCTCTCGCACAGATTTGGCTATGGTGGAAAGATGATTTGAGTGGAAAGCAACTTGGGGAAGGCTAGAGATGAAGATTCCTGTGGTTGGATTGGAATGTCTTGGTATCAACACATGAGTAGGTGGTTCTCTCCCAGAAAATGAGTAGTGGAAGTGTAGGCACGTTCTGATGGCTCTCTCTCTCAAATGGAGAAGGGGGCGAAGGGGTATATATAACCTCCACACAAAATCCAACCGCTATACACATTTGACCCAACTCGGTCAGACCAAATAGAAGAACTCGGTGTGATCGATTTAGTTCAAAATGTGAATGTTAGGAATCTCGGTGGGACCAACATGGTCAACTCAGTGGGACCTACGTGCTAGGGCTAGGGCAAAACCTCATCTCAGTGAGACCGAATGCATAAACTTGGTGAGGCCGATTTCAGGAATGATCAAACAGAGAGTTGGTCAGAAAAACTCGATGGGACCGATTGCACATTTCGGTGAGACCGGAATAATTGCAACAGGCAACAGATAGTTTGCAAGGCCATCTCGGTGAGATCGAGATATGTATCTGTGTGACCAAAGTGATTAGGGTTTCTGGCAGTGGCTATGTAAAATGAACTCGGTGGCGCCGGATAGATCAAATTGGTGGGGCTGAGTTTAACTTTAGGTTTTGGACATATGTGGAAATGAGAAAGTGGTGGAGGGTTTTGGAGCAATATCACTAAGCACTTTGAGCAAGTAGACCATTAAGCAACACCTCATCCCCTTTCAATAGTATTGGCTTTCCTATGGACTCAATGTGATCCTGGATCACTAAAATGAAAATGAAGAGTCTTGAGCCTTTGCCAATATTTGTCCTTAGCATATTGAAGGGGTCCACAACTCTAGTCGATGCCATGCCATTGTTGAACTCATCTGAAATCTACTTGATAATTTTTTTAGTGCAACAAGAGATATGTTGTCATTGATTACCAAAATCACCCAGGGAGCACTTGTGCTTTCAACGTTAGCATTTGCTTTGTTCATGATTTCAACTCATATTCTGGCCTAATTTAAGATGCCACATAGGGCAACATATAATACGACGACAAATAAAATGGCAACGGATAATACGACGACGAATTTACAATGGCGCGGATCATAATTGTCTTACATATTCCGCATAATTTAAAATGCCACATGTGGAAAAGCCCGGAAGACATGGGGGCAAGAGAAGAAGGAAATCACAGAAAATGATCTGGGTCGCTACTGTCTCTACTCAATGGATCGCTGGGCGACGACATCCTCCAGCTCCTTCAATTCTTCACGACTTTGCTTGATAGCAGCCACAGATTCCTCCACCTCCTGCTCACGCTCGATCCGAAGCTTCCTCAAGTCGCCTATCAGTTCGTCCACTACCGCTTTCAGTGTCATCCCCTAGGCACTTCTCTGCTCATGCAACATCTTCCAGCCGGTGGCCTCCTACTCCTTCTCGGGGAGCGCCTTGAGGAGCTTCACGTTGTCACCCATGAGTTGCTCGACGAGACTGATTGCCTTCTCAATCGAGGCATCGCTGATCTAGAGCAGCTTCATCAAGCCGTCGACCAGCTCTTGCTGCTTAATGAGGCCAGCAAGAATGCCGTCATCGCTGGCCAAGGACTTCAGCATTGCCAGCTTCTCGCGATCGCCGATGCAGCGAGTGCGCTTGTGAGAGCCCTCGCGTGCTGGTGAGAGCTCGTTCGAGGGATCCACAGTGTGCCGGGACATCTCTGTTGCGGCTTCCGCGTAGCGGCGGGACCTCTCTAATGCTTCCACGGCCTTGGTCTTTGCTCCCTAGTTATATGTCCACCCAAAACCCCTCCTACCTATCATGGCGGAATGACTTGACAGGAAAGACCTGTTTTGTGGGTGATGAGAAGAGGAACTGTGAAGTAATTTTCGAGTTGGTAGTTTTATAGCCCGGTGCTAAGTGTGAACGACATTTAGGTTTGATGGATATGAACAGATTTGCAATTACTTATTGCATTGTAATCTGGAATATGACGAGAAACAAGTCAAAATTTATTGATGGTTCTAGGCTCGAAGCCCGAAACACAACTTCATAGGGCTGCCCCTTGCTGTTGTTCTAGCTCATCGCAAATAGTTCTTATGGATCAACCATATGCCACGCATCGCACACACATTGGAAGCATGAAACGGTCCCCGGATGGCGTACGTGGGCCTGCATTCTTGGACGTGCGTGTACGTGTCTGCCCACTATCACACACGGTCTAGATAACACACCATCGTGCTTGATGGATGCACTATCGCGCCTCCCACGGGGTGCCAGAAGGTTGACCAGAATTGCAATATGTAGGTGTGGTTGCCCGCCGTTGAGGTGGTCGCGGCATGCTCTGCTCATCGTTGAGGTGGCCGCGGCACACTCTGCTCGCATCCGTCCACGCGTTTTGCTCGCCATTGAGGCGGCCGCGGCGCGCTTTTCTTTGGTGTCCCTCTGCGCGCTCTACTCGCCCTTTAGGCACCCTCACGCATGCTCTGCTAGCGGTTTGGGCCAGCACAAGATCACGTTGGGGAAGCTTTAGTTATTTGATCTTAGATTATGTTAATTAATTATACCTCCACAGCCAGAATCATTCCGCGGTGGAGGTATAATTAATTAAATGAAACTATGATCTCCGGCACTTGTTCCCGTCGCACAACTCTGTCCTGTCGTCGGCCATTGGGGGTATGCTGGTATGTGTGAGTAACTAGCTAGCAAGTGGATCAGTAGCGAGTTGCCGGCGGCGTCCATTGTTGTTGTTATTTATAGCTAGCAGCTGGCTAGAGGATTGGGGATTTTACAGTTCACCCCTGTGGAGCATGGGAAGCCTTCGCTGGAGCGGGGGAAGCTTTCACTAGAGCGCGGGAAGACTAAGTGGAGCACACAACCCGACAACCAAATGCGGTGTCACGTATTACCATAGACATGTTAACATAAGGAAACATATGTGTAACTTACTAATCATCGCACATGAGTACTCGCACACGCATCGTGTGCGATACTCTCCTAGCCATCGCAAGCAACTAGTATGCATTTTTCAAAGTTTTAACTACACACAGAATCAAACATGATTAACTCTAGTAACCGTCTGTGTTATATTTTCTCATCGCAAACAGTTCATCCGAGTGGGCTGTTTGCCACATATCACACACATCTTGTTTACACGAATCGTTCATCTTCTATTGGCTCATAGCAAACAATTCATCTATGTGAACTGTATGCCGCATATCACACACATCTTGTTAAAATGAATCGTTTCTGTTGTGTTCCTAATCAAAAATAGTTCGTCCGAGTGAACCGTATGTCTATATTGCACACACCCTGATCTAGCTGGCCGTTTCTGTTGCATTCCCTAATAGCAAATAGTTCATCCGAGCGAGTTGTATGTCATGTGTCGCACACATAATGATATAGCTGCCCGTTTCTGTTGTTCTATCTCATCACAAACAATTCTTATGGATTAACTGTATGTCACGCATCGCACATGGAATTAGAATATGAACTATGTTTGATGTCGCCGCCATCACAAATGTTTTGCATCTTTTTTGACATTTTTTACATCACCGTTTGCGATTAATGCACCGCACATAATTTCGTCGAAGGGTCTCTGATCGTAGTGTCGCGTTCGCAGCATCCTACAGTAGTGCAAGATGCCCAAATTGGAAATCCAATGCCATTGGGTTATTGGGTTCGTTCATATGAATCTAACGAGCCCAAGAACAACCAGCAGAGTTCGTATGAGGAAATGGCGAACAAAATCGAAAGGACATGCATAATTCCAGAGGAGAAGACGGTGCACATATGAACATGGGATACTCATATTGCTGCTCACACTAGGCAATTTGGGCTGCGATTTGGCTGTAACTTCCACCATTCTTCATTGATTTTGTCCCCGTTAGTTTCCACACAATCCTTGAACATCAAGGAATGTATTGGGAGAGGTTAGGACCGCTCTAATGCCCTTGGATCAAAGGGAAGCAGGAGGGTCCATGGAGGAGACCCGTAGAGGCCGACTATATGTACAACATGAACCCTAATCGCCAGTGCCGTCACATATCAATATCGAGCTAACACACAACTAGTGTCGCCATGCCTCTCTCCTTCCCCAACATGTTGTTGACTTATAACTTGTCTCTGCCATTTATGCTAATCACGTACATGTTTGAGTAATTTCCCTATTTCTCAGGGATATGGATGAACTCTAGTACTTGAATGAACTGAATGCCGGTGATATTCCATATATGGAGTATGGTTGTGCTAATGTTCTTCCCTATATTATGGTAAGGCTGGCCGCACAATATTATCCGTTTGGGACTTGAAGGGTATTACGACAATTGCAAAGCTGGGATGAGGAGATATTGCGGTGACAAAAGTTATCTTGCCCTTCATCGATGTTTAGTAAGGAGAATAACGGAGACCTCAAAGCCTTATGAAACGTCCACAGGAAGACCATTAATCGTTCTTGCTTCCACTAATAGGGGAAGGGGGTGGTGGTGGTATGCATGATATAGAGTGGTGGCAGTATGCACACACACACACACA
>NC_041381.1:416843414-416843696 GCF_002162155.2 Triticum dicoccoides
CTGGCCACTCATCATACACACCCGGAACATGCCCTACATACACGGCATACCACTTCCTCGCCATCGTTGATCTGTATACCTGTCAGAGATGCACACACACACACACACACACACACACACACACACACACACACACACACACACACACACACACACACACACATATATATATATATATATATATATATATATATATATATATATATATATATATATATATATATATATATATATATATATGAAACAGTTATGAAATAGAAGCAACATATACAGTAAACATAG
>NC_041381.1:416843748-416846211 GCF_002162155.2 Triticum dicoccoides
CGGTCTATTCTGCTAATATTAGCAGAATAACTATTCTGCACACCACTTCCGCACTGCACGCTGAACGCAAGTGCACTTCATCTTCTTGACGACAAGCACTGCAATATAGACTAGTGAACTTCTCGTCGGAAAAAATTGCACGGGTTATTTTTTCGGTACTGTTTTTGCTCTAATTTTTTAACCGTTTATCGGAATGAGGCGTATAATATACCGTTGAAAAGCTATGGATTAGGCGCAACTTCACTATGTTGAACACTTTTCGAGATTGCTCGCGGTTTAAGAGCAGTTTCAAAAATGGCGCGGCAGATGACGAGTGGCAGCGAGCGTATTTTCGTGATTTTTTCTAAACCGCTCATCGGAATAAAGCAAATGATACGCCATTGGAAATATATCGTCAAGGCGCATCTTTTTCATATGTATTATGTTTTCTAGCTCATTACGGTTTAAGAGCAGTTTCAAATTTACTAAATCGCGGAATTACGTTTTTTTGAAATTTTTGCAATTTTCGATACTGTTTTCGCTCTAATTTTTGAACCGTTTGTCGAAACAAGGCGTATAATACGTCGTTGGAAAGCTATGGACAAGGCGCAACTTTCATATGTACAAATGGTTTTGAGATTCCTTATGGTTTAGTTAATTTTGAAAATCGTGCGGCTGACTTCGAGAGACAGCGGCTGTTTTTTCGCGAAATTTTTACGAACGGCTGGTCGGAATAATTCAAATCATACGCCGTTGGAAAGATATCGACGAAACACAACTTTTTCACGTAGAACACTCTCTCTAATTCCTTATGGTTTAAGAGTTGTTTTGAAATTACCGAAATGCGGACACTCTGTTTTTTTCGATGCCAAAATCAACGAGGGAACTGCATCAAATAGAAAAACGCACTGCACCAGACTGAAAACTGCACTGCAATGTCTACAAAGGCAGCTGTACTATTACAATTTTTGCTAACTTTTTGTTTGTAATTTCATCTAAATGTGAGGCCGAGTGTAGTGAACCACACACGATGATGAAGTGCACTGCAACTCCTGATGCATTTTACCTCTTTTTAGGCCTTCATAAAACACGGGGCGGGATGAGTGCAGCTCACTTCGGGAAAAATTGAAGTGCAGCACAAAGTTGAAGTGAAGTACATACTTCTCGTTATGTCTTTCTCTATTTTTTGTTTTATAAAAACACATGTGAACTCCATAGTCAAGGCTAGTGAGCTGCATTAGACATGACTAATAAACTGCATCTAAGGAAATGAACTTTCGAAAAGCAAAACGTCAAAGTTTTGCCTTTGCGGGATGAGTGCAGTGCACTATTAATTTTCTTTTTTTTCTTCTCACTTTTTTATGAATGCATCCTGGTTGCTGAGACAAGGCAAGTGTACTGCATCAACAGTTTTATACATAGTGAACCTCAAAGCACTTCTTGCGCCCACGCACCAGATTGCAAGTGCACCACAATGAAACTGCATGGATACATTGCCCGAACTTCAACAAATTCATACATATAGACATGTATACTCCCATCACACAAGGAAGCGAGCATTGGACGTCTCCCAAAAGCTAATTGCACTTCAAGATTACAAACAAAACAAAACTGAACCACAACATTGCATCAAAAGACAAAGTTAATGCCATCTTGTCTCTATTTCTTGTACATCGCAATTCCCCACAGCCGGAAGGGTGAGCCGCCCATGAAACTGGCACAAAAATGGGAAGGAGTGCACTGCGGCAGGACCAGAGTGCACCACTGCCCCCACCGGAGTGCACTGCGACACCGAACTCCATTCGAGCTACTCACACCGGTGCAGTGCGTGTGTGCACACCGAAATGCACACGGGTGCAGAGGCATTCACTAAATCAACAGCAAAGATCTGAAAAACACAAAACAAAAGTGAACTCCAAGCCGCGGTGAGCTACTACTTGTCATGGATCTCATTTACGACAAAGGATGAAAGTGGTCAGGGGCGACGACCTTGTTGAAATTCAGAATAAAAAAATTGCACGTCAGGGCTCTTCACACTGCAGCTAGCCCGCACCGTGCCCAGCCACCACACTGGTGCAGGTCGCGCAGCTCAGGCGAGTCAGAGGACCGCGTCAGTGAACTGCACGGAGGCGTCGACTGCACGGCAACGCGCGGAACCGCATCCTGCGCGTAGGCGCACTGCAAGTCCGGGCTGGCTGGATTGCAAGGGGAGGAGTGACAACTTGTACAGGGGCAGAAGGGGGGCCTGAGATCTGTCGGTGTGGTGCCACGTAGGGGAGGACCTCGCCGGGACACCCGAGGAGTGGCCTGACGATGGACACACCTGGGAAGTGGGCTGCAGTGCAGCGGTTTGTGCACTGCACCAGAAAGGACAGATCGGGGGTCGGAGATACTAGATCGGGGCGAGGTGGAGCAGCCCGGACAGGACGGCACCGGGAGTTGGCTAGCTGAATCTGGTGTTTGCGCGTAACAGCGGAGGGGTTG
>NC_041381.1:416846619-416868062 GCF_002162155.2 Triticum dicoccoides
AGGGGAACCGGCAGGGGAGGGTGGCCGACGCCGGTTGGTGGGGTGGGGGAAGGGATGGAGGTGGTGCGGTGGTGGAGGAAGGGAGGGAGGTTGGTGTGGTGGTGTGGGGTGGGGAGTGGAGACGAAGAAGGTAGGTGGGTAGGAGGAGATGTGGGGAGAGTGGAGGTGGCCGGGGGTTGACCTGCTTTTTTTTCATTTTCGCATCGGTCGGGTGGGTTAGGGTGTTAGCAGAATAAGGTTCGGGTGTGCAGAATAAGGTCTTAAGGGGTGTTATCATAATAGACCCACCCTACATATATATATATATATATATATATATATATATATATATATATTTGGCTCTTCCCACAAATACACATATAACATAGATTATGTATCAGACAAGGTTGTGAACCCACACGACTGAGTACCTAAAATACTAGTAGTGATGAATCTGAAACCCCTGCTTAAGCATCATCTCACTTAGCCTAGTCCCATTTTATTAGAATTTCCACCTTCTTGTTTGTAGTAAGTTAATTCTGGTGTTTACCATCTTTATATCAATAGATAAATTACACTATTTCTAAACTATGTTTTGGGCATAGTTACGCACGTGAAAATGTAGTCACTGGGCCAATAGTTGCATTTCTTAGCTCTCTAGGGTTTGATATATAACCGAGCTAATATACTTATTCCGAAAACCTACAACCATCTTTGTGCACTTGCAGGACACTAGTGTCGCATAAAATAAAAATGTAAGTCAAACAAAACAAAAATAGAGATAAAGGAGGCACGGGTCACTTACAAGTGGTAATGGTAAAACTATTCTTTCAACTCATCAAATTCAAAAGCAATTGCAAAATCCTCAGTTGAAGTTGGCAACATTTTATAAAAATTAGTGCGTCACAATCCCTGGTCCCTTCTATGAAGGGCCTATCCGTCTAATTTTATTTGAAGTAAAATCCAGCAATCTTGCAACACCAGTTAGAGTGAGCCTCAAGGTCATTCTTAGTGTATTGTGCATTTTTTCTAATAGTTAAGGTTGAGTATAACATGCATATGATGCTTCCACTTTCAAATGAGTGCACCTAGTCGCTGATTCTACTACACAACCTTTCTTCTTGTAGACTCGTGTTGGGCCTCCAAGCACAGAGTTTTGTAGGACAGTCGCAATTTTCCCCCAAGTGGGTGACCTTAGAATTATCAATCCGTGGGAGGCGTAGGATGAAGATGGTCTCTCTCAAACAACCCTGCAACCAAATAACAAAGATTCTCTTGTGTCCCCAATACACCCAATACAATGATAAGAATCCCTCAACATGCAACAAAGAATCACTCCAAAGTTTCTATCGGAGAATGTAAGATGAAAACGAGCATCAACCCTATGCATAGATTACCCCAATGTCACCAAAGGAATCTATGAGTTGAGTGCCAATACATACATCAGGTGAATCAATAGAACATCCCACTGTCACCACAGATATCCCATCGCAAGACATACATCAAGTGTTGTCAAATCCAATACTCAATCCAACATAACAAAACCTCAAAGAGCAAGACTCAATTCATCACAAGAAGGTAGAGGGGGAAGAACACCATAAGATCCAACTATAGTAACATAGCTCGTTGTACATCAAGATCGTGCCAAATAAAGAACATGAGAGAGAGAGAGAGATCAAACACATAGCTACTAGTACATACCCTCAGCACCGAGAGTGAACTACTCCCACCTCATCATGGTGGCCGCCGGGGCGATGGAGATGGCCTCCAGTGATGGTTTCCCCCTCTGGCAGGGTGCTGAAACGGACTCCCGGTTGGTTTTTCGTGACTATAGAGGCTTGCGGCAACGGAACTACCGATCTAGGGTTCTTTCTGGAGGTTACGGGATATATATATGGGGTACTTGGCGTTGGAAACAAGTCAGGGGGCGCCCGAGGGGCCCACAAGTTGTAGGGGCGTGCCTTGGGGTGTGGGCGCACCCCCTAGCTTGTTGCCTCCTCGGTCACCTCTTGGCACAACTCCGGTGCTCCATGGGTCACTTTTGGTCCATAAACAATCACCGTAAATTTTCAGCCTATTCCAAGAACTTTTATTTCTGCACAAAAAACGACACCACGGTAGTTCTGCTTAAAACAGCATCAGTCCTGGAGAATTTTATTCTGAGATAAAAGCATGCCATACATGCTCACTCTATGCATGTGTATTATTATAGGGACATTTACATTTATGCCCCTAATTTGCACCCACTCTCGGATTTACCCCTAAATTTTCGATGTGCTCAAATTTTCCCCTAAAAAGCATTCTAAGTCACAGGATTGCCCTTCCATCTGGTGAAAGTTGTTTGACCAAAACTTTGAAAATTCATAACAAATTCATACGAAGTAAGAAAAATGCAAATAAGATATCAAAATGTTCACAAAAACACCACCCATACGCGCATGTCATTTACGTTCCTCACCTACATGTGCATTTATTTGAATTCACCCTAAATTGTTTTTTAATGTTATGAACCCTAAAAAGCTTTAAAGAGTGCTTTTGTCATGAATGTAAATGACACGTGCATATATGTATTGTTTTTATGAGCATTTTGATATCTTATTTTGCATTCTTCTAAGTTCATATGAATTTGTTATGAATTTTTAAAGTTTTGGTCAAACAACTTTGACCAGCTGGAAGGGCATTCCTATGACTTAAAATGCTTTTTAGGGGCAAATTTGAGCGCATCAAAAAGTTAGGGGTAAATTTGAGTAGTGGGTTCGAGTTAGGGGCACAAATGTGAATGTCCATTATTATATGATTGTTATATTTGAAGCATGTTCATAAATCTCTACAAATGTGCTAAGCAAGTGCTCGTAAACTTTTCCTTTGTCGCTTCACTTTGCCAAGTCAATTTTTTGAGGACAAGCAATAAGTTAAGCTTGGGTGAGCCGATACATCTTAGAAATATATACATTTCCAAATACTTTTGCATATCTTTTGCCCTCAAAACTTGCTCATATAAATTAAACTAATAATGGCTGACATGTTCTTTTAGAAAACTTTCTTTAGTGACATCAATTCTTCTAGGAAACATCATCCAGAAAATTATATAAAAATAACAAGGGTGTGTTGGGACAAAAGCGGAGCGAAAAGGCCAAGATTGTGGGTCATAGGAGGCCGTCGAGAGGGCATGCACATGCATGCACATAAATTTTAAGCAACGTTAGGGATTTTACCTTTTCTCCTCCTCCTGTGGCGATCTCTAAAATGCTCTTTTATTCAACAACAAAATGAAAACAAATAATACTAAGATGACCTCCATTTCACATGGGTTGCCTCCCATGAAGCACTTTTGTTTTGGTTCAAGCTTGACCCTATTGATATTCAGATAGCTTTAGGTGCACTTGCAACCACATGGCCGTAGTGTCTCACCTTCCACGTGGTACCTTCAGCGCCATCGACCTTCATCTGCTTCTTCCTAGAGAAATGAAATACAAATTGTCATAGGGTATGAGTAGAACTTAATGTTCTCCTCTTGCATATTAATTAAAGCCTTAAGAATCCTCAAGGAGGTTCCTTCTAAAATAATCAGGGGTTCTCATCTTGCAACATGTCCACAATGACAAGATCAAGGAGCACACAATAATCCTTGAATTGTGTCATAATGTTTTCCTTAATATCCATAGCTTGCTTAAAAGTTGGACATGCTAAATTGAATATTAAATTGCTAAATAAGGACCAAGATTAAATTTGTGCATTGTTGAAGTTGAGTTCTTTAGACATATTGTCATTGGTGCTTCTCAACATCTTTACAAATTCCACATGATTTGGTTTCATTTATATCGCAAACTTTCTACGATTAGAGTTTGGCTTTCAAACAATCTTTATAACTAGTGTCTCGATGTTATGAGTTCATTCCTCAAGAGCAAGCATGTCATTTGTAAGTCTAACCAATTTTCGGTCATATTCTCGGGATAACATCATGAGCTTTTAGCAATTCAACAAAGGAATCATTTTGCTTGTGTAGCGACCTAACCTGAAAACGATCAAGTCTTTGTGTATCTATACCATCCCAAGATCATGCTGGCACACACAATACATGAATGTAGATATGAAAGTTCAATCACACCTGGTTTATTACATCGAATATTATATAGAGTCTTTATTACAATAGAATAAATTCGGTTGAAGGCCAACTCATGAGATAAACTGTTATGGAAGATGTAGATGATAGCGAGTCCATCCGACTCCAAGGGCATATCACCAAGCTTAGATCATAGCCTCACTCTTGGTCGGAATAAACCTCTGCAATGTGAGACATTGCATCTATGTAGGTCAACATTTTGAATATGTCGGCAACTCACAGAGTGGAAAACAATAATAAAATTCTACTAGTATATGCAATTTTAGCTATGGGGCTCTAAGTTTAAGTTTTTGTGGAAAACATTTTTTCCTACAACAAAGGACGTTCTTGTAATTACTACAAAGTTATTGTTGTTAGTGAGATGGTTCTGCCAACCAGTGTCTCATACCCAATCATTATTAACTCAAGAATTAATTAAATATTTTGGTGTTGAGAGTTCCAAATAAATCCAATTCCAGAGGCTCAGATATCTGTAACTGGGGACACAGCTAATCGATTAGATTTCCACTCTATGGAGTCTTGTGCACTTTACCCAGAAGAATCGTTCCCTCCTTTTATGTCCTCGCATTGCCTGATGTTTGAGGACGGGACAAATGAAACATGGTCTTCCATAGAGCTCCTCTGGGCCACTGGAGGTGCCCATCCATTTCCTACTGTTCTTCTACATCTGCTGGCACCATCCATCCAGAGTCACAACTAGGGTCGACCAAGCCAGAGCCCATAGTGACTTGTGACTGCACAGGTAAGCTTCCGATCAATGTATATCCATCCATATCTTGGAGCCTAGGTGAAGCTTTCCGCAAGGTGTCATGGCACTTCTCCACGCATCCCTGGGTCAACCACTCGGTACTCCAGGGTGTCCTTCCATCCGTCCTCCACCCAGTAGTGAATTGAACTCCCATCTTGAGATCTTAAGGTATTGGGGTTGTAATGATCGACTTAACTCTCATAACTCCCGTGTAATTCACTCAACCAACCTCGTCTACAAAGCATAGCAAAATAACTACAACGTTCTCGGGCATTGGTAACAATGGGATTTGGGCTCAACCTACCACATGATACTACTCAAGAATGGAAAATCAAATTCACCTACTTGCTTGCATGGTGGGGAGGATAGCAACTAATGCAATACAAATTATAGGTAATAAAATACATGATCAAATGACTTGCCTTGGTGACGATCTTGAAACTCTAAAGACTCATAATAACATGCCATGCACTCTAGGTAATCTTCAAAACAAACAAGACATACATAAGCATACCATCATACAAAATAATAATACTATGACATGAAGTAAAACTAATAAGAAAACAATCAATGAAACACACAAAGAAAACTAAAAACAAAACCAAAGAAAGCACTCAAACTCAATGCAAAGTCTTACTACAAGTAAAACAAGCTACAAATAATTTTTTTGCCACTAATAAATTTTTAACAGAAACAAAATTAAAGTTTTTACTAAATAATAGAAAGAAAATCAACTAAAAATTTCTATGCAGAAAGAATCATATTAAAATCATTTGTAAAAACTCCTAATAATGCTCAAAACTAGTTTTCAAGTAAGATAAAAGAAACAAAATACAAAAAATATTCTTTTACTAAAATTAAAATAGCTACTGATAACTTAACAGAAACTAAATAGAATATGTCAAAATAGACAAGAAAAAACAATTAAAAGTAATTAAAATTAAAAGAAATATCACTAATCCTATAAAACACTAAAATAGTACTGTTTTGCTAGAAAATGAATTCGAAAATAAGACAAAAATATTTTTAGGAGTGCTACTAGATGCACAACTATTTTTGTGACAACTTGGAAAAAGAATCAACTAAAAATCTGTTTTCAAACAAAAGATATTGCTAATCTAGCGTTTGAATGAAATTCATGCAAATTCAAATTTAAAATTTTCAAACATGTCAAACTTTGCATCAAGAAACTTCTTCAAATTGTAAGTCTAATGCAAAAGTAATCAAACTAAAACACTAAATAATCTAGGAGATATGAATTTTCTAAAATAGAAACTATTTAGTTTTTTAAAAACAGAAACTAAGATAAAGAAAAAACTACAGGTCACACGATGGCTACGTGGCGCAAGCCTGTTGGCTAAGAGGGGTGTTCGACAGATGCAAACAAGCGGATGGCTAGGATCTAATAGAAATAGCGAGTGTATTTAAATAAAAGAAACCGGTCGGCCGGTTCTATCTAAACCGGAAAGAAACTGCATCTAAAAAATAAAACCAAACTATTCGATTGGATCTAATCTAGCGTATTGGTTCTATATCCTATGGTGGAGGGGGCTCCTGGGGCTCACCGCGGTGGTGGAAGACTCCAGCAAGTCAGGCGGCTTGGTGGTCGACGGGGAGGCTGCTCCGGTGGTCTCCGGCGATGGCGAGATGGTCTAGGCGACGTAGGCGAAGGCGGTGGTGAGGTTGGTGGTTGTGGCAGGGGTCGGGGGTGGCTGAGGGCAGCGGAGCGGGCGGTGGCGTACAACGGCAGTGGCGTTCTATGGAGAGGGATTCCAGTGGCTGTGGTCGAGGGCAAGAGGGGGAGCAAGGGGCGATCAAGTGCGGCCTCGGGGTTTTAAATAGGGGAGAGCTTCGTGAGGCAGGGGGCACACGGGATAGGAAGGGGATCGGGCGGCGATCGGCTCCGGTGAGGGAAAGGAAGGGAATCGGAGGAGAGAGAAGATGAGCGCAGGGTGGGAGCGGTCGGCCAGTGGGGCCAAGAGGTCGGTGAGAGCGGGGAGGGGGACAACTGATCGGACAGGCGATCCGTTGGGGATTCAGATTGGCTGTGGATCTGGGCGGGATCAGCTGCGGTGGGCCGTGCAGGGGATTTCCTTTTAAAGTTTTTTTTTTCTATTTTTGAAATCCAGAGTGAGAAAATAAAATACAGGAAATAAATAAAAATATTATCTACACATATTATATATCAAAAAGAGCAGAAAAGTAAATCCTAAAACATGGACTATATTTGAGAGGCAAAGTAAAAACTTTATAAAAACATTTTTTTCAAAAATTCCAAATGAAACCTAATTTGAATTTAAATTATTTTGACATTATTTTCTTATGGCTTTTGGGGTGTCATCTTACCTCCTCTCATACTTCTTGATCAAAGTATTTTGTCAGGGATTTTTGAAGTGTCATTCAAATGCCAATTTGATATGAAGTCAGAATTCAAATTAAACTCAAATGCCTGTGAAAATTCAAATTCCACCTCGATTTAATTAGAATGCAATAGATGCTTAGCTATAATTGTAAAACATTCCAAATCGAAAATTTGGAATGTTACAGCTCGGTTTGAGCAATAATAAAGGATGTTAGAGTTTCCTTTAGGTCTTACAATTGTCGTCGCTATTTCCATTGTTGTTTCCAAAATTATTTGGAGCACCTATAGATTTAGCTTAGAGCTTCTGATAATTATATGAATAAGATTTTTTTTTCAATCGAAACTGCAGTTTCAATGAGCAACAAAATTGACATTATAGGTAGCAGATTCGACGGTGACATTGATAAAATATTCTCTTTACCTTCTATGATGCCAAGGAGCTCAAAGATCTTCATTTTTCTCTTCACCTATACAATTTACCTTACACGTCTAAGTCATTTTCACATGCCATTGGGCATGGTTTTCTTGCATATCATCTAGCAATTTCTTTGGACTCCAACACATGGCAACCCATGAAGGAACCTCATGTAGCAATGTCTAATATATTTTTTGACAAAGGGTTCAAAACATGTCGTGGTTAGGACAGTTTCTAATAGTATCCTTCATCCTTTCCTCGGCAAGCGCTAGTGGTTTGAAATCTTCATGTCTAAAACATGTGATATTAGCATGAAGCTGCAAGGCTTTAGCTAGAGGGAGTACTTAGTCATAAAAAATTTAGAATAGTTATTCCACATAGTGATGGTGCCATTTTTTGTAATGCGAGCAACTATACTTTCCTCTAGCTCTAAGTGAAAATGGGGATAATTTTAGCTATGTGTCCTTCATGCATATGATATCACATATCTTAGTGGAAGTATGGAGTGCGTCCTCAATGGTGGTCCCTCCAAAATGTTTTCATTGAACCAAATTAAGCAACTTCAATTTAATCTTATATTGCTCAACCTAAACATTGGTTTGACTAATCGGTGCACACAAACAATCATCATATAGGCTAGTGAAATCCTCATGCTTCTTTGCTACTCATCTCCGATATTTTTTATTTTTCTTTAGCTAAATGATAATTAAAAATGGACACAAAACAAAAACAATAAGTACATAAACATGAACTATAGTGAACATACTAGCATACCGCAATACTTCCCTGATAACGACTCTAGAAAAAAGGGTTGATGACCTCGATCCGATTTGTATTGTAGCAAATGGACTTATTACCTAGAGGCCTAGGTCTGTCAATCTATTAAGTAATTGTGCAGGTGAAGGCATTTCTGTAATGTATCAGTTATCACATATCATTCATGATCCTTGGACGAGTACACTGCCATGTTAGATCACTTCAAAACACATAGAAAATTAGGAGAAGCTATAGAAAACATTAGGAAATATGCCGGAGTAGAGGTTTCACACAACTACATATATATTATTGGGGTCATAAGATAGACAAGTAAGCATTGTTATGATGAATAGATAATAATGAACTTGTAACTAGATAAGTGGGTGACACGTTCATGGGGCACCACTACCAACTACCAATGTATCGAGGATTGAGTCATCCGACCTTGGTCCTATTATATCATGTGTCTTTACTTGCTTAGTAAGGATTTACCATACAAATGCATTAGTGTTTAATGATTTCAAATGGAGATGGTGGTTGCTGCTTGGTGGTAACAACAATAAAGCTTAGGCGTGATAGGGATGACTTGGCATGGTGGCCAGGGGACGACTAGAGTCCTCGTTCTCCTTTCTATATTGTGGATCATTTTTGGAATATGGTTTCAGGATAGAATCTTGTGAAGTGGACCTAAGGAATCAACAGAGAAGTTCCTTGGGTGGACTTCCAGAGGTGATTACCACGCGATGCAATCAAAGGTTGTGTTTTCTTATAGAGTCACCGCTGGTAACATCTTTTATATGGAAATGATACTCACTTTATGTATTGCCTGGTTGTGTCTTCATTCCCTCCAGATTACATCGGTATCTCCAACAGATCAATTAAACACTAAGATATGCATATCTTTGCGATTATTAGTGAAGTGACAATTATAGCCAATATATATATACGAGAATATCATCTTTAAATTCAGGAAAATATGACCGCAAATCCACTCTCATGTATTGAGAGACACTTGGTGTGCTTCTTCATTGATGTGTGAATGTGAGCTTCTTCTTCCAATCATTTGGCTTTGTCTTTGGTGGTCTTGGTGAGGGCGGTCACATTCTTCACATTCACGTTGTTCACGATCTTGCGTCACGGTCTCGAGTTTGTTCTTGTATCCCATTGCCACAAGGAGGGGTGGAGAATGATGGCATCTTAGTCCATCAAGTTGCATATTCATCTAGATTGATGTGAAATTGACAATGAGGTATGCTCGGAGCAATGTGAAATTGATGATGTTCTGAATGGTATGAGGTCGGCTAGGGGTGTGCGATTGTTCATGATGTTGCAAAATTCGTTCGTTAGCTCTTTCAAGTGCTCATCCTAGATTTCATCGCTTTGAGCTTTGACTTCTCGCATTTCAGCGTCAATGCCTTGAATGTGCTCATCATGTTTCGCATCAACTTTGTTAACCGCTAGTTGAAGAAGAACTGTTGTATCCTTGATCACATATTCAAAGGAGTTTGTGTTTCCTTTGAGGTGTAGATGTGCTCCACTCTCCCTAAACATGCATACTAAGACATAGCCTAGTGGTGGAAAGGGGTTCATGCCTTCCCACCCACCCATGTTCAAGGCATGGTATTTGCAATTTGGGTTTATTCACCAATTATACTGTAAGGTCCTTGACACATCTCCAATGTATCAATAATTTATGAAGTATTCATGCCATTTTTCAACCATTTTATATGGTTTTGGTGCATTTTTATATTATTTTCATGGACCAACATATTAACCTAGTGCCCACTGCCAGTTGCTATTTCTGGCTGTTTTTGGTTTCTCGAGAAAATCCATACCAAGCAAAGTGTAAACACGATGAAGTTTTTTGACAATTTTTTCTGGAAGGAAAGAGAATCAGGAAGCTTCGAGGGAGCACCAAAAGACACACAAGGGGCCCACAAGGCAAGGGCGCCTAACCCCATGGGTGCGCCCTACTCCCTTGTGGGACCCATGTGGCACCTCCTAGAGTGATTCGAGCGCTGGAAAATCCCATATATTTATAAACTTCTGAAAAGTTAACCTAGATGAGTTTTTTGGCCGCTGCATGCCTCTATTCTAAAGCAATATCATATGCAGGCCTTTTTTGGCTACCTGTCGGAGGGGAGAAGCCATCACCGGAGGCTATCTTCATCATCCCCGTTGCCGGAGGGCTGAGGGTATGTACTAGTAGCTACGTATTTGATCTCTCTCTCTCTCTCTCTCCCGTGTTCTTTATTTGACATGATCTTGATATATCATGAGCTTTGTTAATATAGTTGGATCATATGAAATTCTTCCCCTCTGTCCCTTTTGTTGTGCATTGAGTATTACTCTTTGAGGTCTTTTTGTTATCGGATTGAACACTTTGGATTTGAGATCACTTGATGTATGTCTTGCATGTGGATACCCGTGGTGACAATGTGGTAATCTATTGAGATCACTTGATGTATGTTTTGGTAATCAACTTGCGTATTCCCGTGGTGACATTGGGGTAATCTAGGCATAAAGGTTGGTACAGGTTTTCATCCTACTTTCTTCGATAAGACTTGAGACTTTGGAGTGGTTCTTTGCTGATCTTTGAGGGATTATCATCTGATTCAATTATGTTAGTACTGTTGAGATATTACACTAGTGAAAGTATGAACGCTAGGCCTTGTTTCCAAGCAATTGTATACCATTTTACTCGTTGTTTCCTATTTGTTATCTTGCTGTTTTTATTAATTCAGATTATAAAAAGCTATTTCTACCATCCATATTATACATCTATCATGATCTCTTCGTTGAACTAGTGCACCTATACAACTAACAATTGTGTTAAGTGTGTTGGGAACACAAGAGACTCTTTGTACTTTGATTGCAGGGTTGTTTGAGAGAGACCATCTCCACCCTACAGCTCCCACAGATTGATAAACCTTAGGACATCCACTTGAGGAAAAATTGCTACTGCCCTACAAAACTCCGCGCTTGGAGGCCCAACAGAGTCTACAAGAATAAATTTGCGTAGTAGACATTACGCTATTTCTTACACCGTTGCCGGCGAGGTGAGTGCTTGAAGGTCCCTCTTTAGATCTTGCAATTGAATATTTTAGTTTCTTATTTTTCACTAGTTTGGTTTATAAAAGAAAATTGTAAAAAATGTAAGTGAAGTTGCATCAAATTCTTTATCTTTATGAAGTCTTTCTTCAAAATTTGTATTCCGATAATTGTGCTAAAGTGTTAGGAAAATAATTTAACAAAATGCTTAATGTGAGTTTCTCGAATGATAAGAATGATTGTAATGTTGCGAGTATTAATTCTGTGAATATCCATTATGCTAATGATATGCAAAGCCATAAGCTTGGGGAGTCTATGTTTGCTGAAGATGATCTTTTTAGTCCCGCCCATTTTTTATGAGCAAATTTATTACGATCATAGCATACTTCCTATTTATGATGATTACAATGATGAAAGTGGGTTTGGTAGAGTGTCAACTCTAGGTAGTAGTGATCCTACTACCTTGGAGGGTGTTGAACCTTATTGCGATAATTATGGAAGTGGATTTGGAGAGGTCATGAATGATGATTCCACTATTTTGGAAGAGGTTTCAATTGATTATGACAACAAAGTTGCTATCCATGATGATTATTGTGATGACATGTATGTTATAAAGAGTAATGATAACCATGAAACTTGTCATCATGATTTTAATGTTCAATTGGATTATCTCAATCAAGTATCACATGATAGTTATTTTGTTGAGTTTTCTCCCACTATTATGAATGAGAAGAAATTTGCTATGTGAAGAGTAGAAAAAGAAAATATGCATGTGGATCATGAAAGAATGCTTTATGTGATAGTTATATTGTAGAACTTGTTCATGATGCTACTAAAAACTATTATGAGAGAGGGAGATATGCTTCTATATATTTCAATAATATCAAGTTTCCTCTCTATGTGTTGAAAATTTTGAAGTTATACTTATTTTGCCTTCTTATGCTAGTTAATTGTTGTTTCGATAAGTTGTTTGATTATAAATTCCTATGCATAGGGAGTGGCCTAGGCTTAAATGTGTTTTATATATGCTCTTTAATGCTCTCTTTTATGTTGCAATTCCTACTTATATGTGAGCATCGTTAAATTTATCAATGCCTAGCTAAAAGGCATTAAAGAAAGCTCTTGTTGGGTGGAAACCCAATAATTATCCCTACTGTTTTTTGTGTGTTTACATAATTAAGCTATTGTAGTAATCATGTTTTGTATCTTTTCTTTCAATAAAGTGCCAAGTAAGACCTTTAGAATGATGCAAATGCTTGTTTATTTGGTTCCATGCAAAACTCAAACTTGACGACCAAGGCCAGGCGCGCGCCAGCGGGCGCAGAGCGGCAGGTTTCCTCTTTGGTGCTAAGGAGGCAGGTGCAGTCCCAATGAATCAACCAAAGGTTACCGTTTGCGTGCAACAAGACCAAGACCGCCAGGACAGCAGGATGGATGTCATCACCGAGCCCACCATGACGTCACGACCAGAAGCTTTGCAGGCGAAGACCACCTTTCGTCGGGATAAGATGTACTACTTGCCCCCCTTAAAAATTGAACATTGTGGGATCCCTTCCCGCCTAAGTTTTGGGGGAAGAGGACCGAGGCCACTATAAGTATAGCCTAGCCACCACCATAGAAGGGATCGGACCCCCGGAGGTCGAACCCCTTGAGCTCATTTTCCACCCACAGAGCAGGCCCCGCCAGGCTATTCGTCCTTGTACCAGTTCATCCTCAGCCCCCATGAGGCTAACCCACCACAAAGCAGGAGTAGGGTTTTACACCGCAAGGTGGCCCGAGCCTGGGTAAACTGTTGTGTCCATTTCCTTTCATGTTCATCGAGCTAGGCCGTGAGAGCAGCGAGCTGGCTGGCTGGAGAGGTTGAGTTCTTCGCACACGCCCCAGAGTTCGAACCTTTCTTGGGTCTGCGGAGCCCTGAATCCGACAAGCGGGGTCACCCTTTATGGTGCTATAACAGGACCAACGATGTACTCGTCACCAGCGGAAAGGGCCAGATAACAAGACGATCCTGGCCAAAATACTGGCTGGTCTCTTCAAGGGAAATGAAGAAGAGTTCGCTCGTATGAGTATTCGAGAAGGCTGCTTCGGATACAATCCAACGGGTTGGGTAAGTCACAACCCATTACTTTGAGTCTGTAGATTACGCTGAGTTCTTACAGGTCATCATTTAAACAGGGATGGAGGCGCCAAGTTGCGTCCATTATTTGTCCTCCTCCTCAATCAGAGAGTCTCTCTCGAGACGGCGATCCGGGGTATCACGACAATCCATAGACATCAATCGAATTTGAGGATGGGGTGTTCTATCAAGAGGGCCTTGATGGCGCTAAGGTGGCTGTGACAGCCGATCACCCCAGGGCTCTTCCTTCTTCCTTAGTAAGTGAAAAGAAGAACCCCTCCCGAATAGGATGCTCGTTTCGCGCTACCCCCCACGTGCTGACTTCTACTCCCAAGGGTTGCAGCACTACGCATAAGAATGCCTCGAGAGGAGTGTGGACCGCACCGGCTCAGGCCCTTGACGGGTGATCAAAGCGAAAGGCCTCCATAGAAGTGGAGGCACCTGCCTCCTCGGCTCAGGGGTAACGTATTTCGGAATCGCGGCAAGATTCACTGCTGGCACACTTTTTATTAAGGGTTGCTCAATTTTGCAGAAGGCGCATGCCTCTACACCAATCTGGAGATCACACGGATGCGCCGAACCGTGATTCTGGTCCCAAGCCTTCGGCACAAGCCAAAGCGTCTTCCGAACATGCGACGGCTGGCATACCCCCGGCAGATTCTGATGATATTTTGGCCACTGATTCTGAAGTCGAGAGCGTAATGAACCATCACCGCCGGAGGGAGACTTTACGTCATACTACTTTTGGTTCGGTGGACGTGTACCTTGGAGCAGCCCAGACAGGTCTACACGGGATTGCTGGTATACTTGCCGACAAGGGGCACGTATATATAGCTTAAAAGTGGATCATGTTCCCTAACCAACTAGCCCCCAAGACTTAATTCAGGTGGGACGGCCGAGTTAAGGTGTATAATGATATTATTTTTGTAGGCCGCAAGGGATCAGAACAAAAGGATGTCCGAGGACCTTGAAGTGAGTCGGACACAATTGGTCGAGGCCAAGGCCGAACTAGATGTGGCTCGAAAAGCTAGTAGCGAATTGTCCGGTGAGTTGTAAAGACTGCTTTTCTAAGTATACATTGTATACCAAGCATTAACAATGTATTCTCCATACTGCCACGGAAGCTATAAGCGAGGTACAAAGGGAGATGGAGGCTGGTAAACGAGTGCTGGTGCGGAGTCAGGATGAGAAAAATGTGCTCAAGGCAGAAAATCAATGCCAAGCCGAGGAAATTAAGAGCTTGAGAGCTCAGTTGGCCCAAGCCATGGAGGAAAACCAGAAGCTGAAAGGCGTCATATTCGGTAAGTGTTGACCGTATCGTGTTGTGTGACAAATGTCATTGATATTTTAATGACGATTGGTGATACCTGCTTGTTAGGTCTCCTGACTGGGCGGCCTAAGGAAGAAGTGAGCACTTATGATGGGAACCTTCTAAAGGAACTTCGAAGACCTATGAAAAGGCCCGGAAAGCCATGAAGAGTATGGCGAAGGCATTATGGCCGTCGGATGCACCACCAGATAGTATGGCCGAACTAGCCAGCTGTTTTAAAGGGGCTCGGTGCAGGTTTGAGTTATGGAAGATCTCGGCCTGTCGAGAAGGATCACGCAAGGCATGTGCTATGGTAAAGACCCGCTTCACCAAGCTAGACCCGGTGCATATGGCCGCGTTGGTCTCATGGGCCTTGATGGTCAAGAGATACCACTAAGCTTGGTGTACGAGGAAGTGATGCAAGCC
Source organism: Triticum dicoccoides (assembly GCF_002162155.2). Lineage (NCBI taxonomy): Eukaryota > Viridiplantae > Streptophyta > Magnoliopsida > Poales > Poaceae > Triticum > Triticum dicoccoides. Next base: position 416,861,905 of record NC_041381.1, read on the forward strand.
GCTCGCTATTCACAAAGGATTGTGCAATAGAACAATTGATAGACAATGTCGAGAATGAGTAGTTTTTTCGATTCTATGTATCTATGTACTTTATGTTGACCGTGCTCCATCCATGCTCTTATTGTTATTTTTCAAAGAATGTTGTCTTGACCGGCCATAGGCTTGTGCCTCTCTGATCAGAGATCAGGGAGTGTTCCGTACTGTGTGCCATGGGAAACGAGGCAATAATATGGGAACCAGGCAATCCGGCCTTCTGGTTTGAACAAACGAAACATATGCGGAGAGCAATGTCATATTACTGTTTAACGTAAGAAACATCTTCCAACAAAAATAGTTCCTCCAAGGGTTCCTTTCATCGGGTAGGATTATAGTCCGGACTCGTAGGATCAACAGACACCAATGGCTTTAGAAAAGAACCTTGGTAGTAAGCTCAAGGCTGTATTCACTTCTCTTAGGCCAACTTATTGTATTCTATAAGAATGCTAGCTTTTGGCTTCTCCCGTTTGAGGTACGGTCCCGGGTGACCCGGTCGTAACAATCACAAAGGTGCTCCCTTTACTCCCTAGCCGAACAATCAAGAACGTAGGGGTAATCACAGGAGCGAGGCAACCCAGCTTCGCAAAGATCTTAAGCCAAACAAGTGCATATGTTGGCTTAACATGTATGAGAAGGATGCAATCATAACGAATGTGATGTATGCATTTATGCGGCTCGTCTAAGGGAGCCCCCAAGCGAAGCGGGGTATTACATTTAACGATATATAATATGGGCCTGGTATGGTTCGGTTTAGCCGAACTAGCACCACGACGAAAGAGAGAAAAGGGTAAAAAAATAAAAGAAAGGAAAGGCGAAATTGATGTCAGACTCAGGCGTAAAAATGCCGCATACTTGTTGCGTTCCACAAGAACGGCTCGAGGCCGTTGTCAGACGGGCGACGAAGACGATACGCTCCTCCTACAAGTACTTCACCGATGATGTACGGTCCCTCCCATTTAGGTGATAGTTTATTCTTCTATTTTTCAGGGAGTCGAAGGACAAGGTCTCCCACGTTGTATGTCTTTGCCTGGACTTTACGATCGTGGTAATGTCGTTCTTGCTATTGATAGAACGCGGACCAAGCCCGAGCTATATCTCCTTCTTCTTCCAAAGCATCCAGATCGTCATGCCAATCGAGCTCGGCTTCCTTTTCTTCCTACATGCACACTCTAGGCGTGTCATGGATAAGGTCACTTGGGAGAACTGCGTCTGCACCGTATACCATAAAAATGGTGTGTATCCGGTTGACCGATTAGGGGTGGTGCGCAGCCCCCGTAGTACGGAATCGAGTTCCTCGACCCAATGGCAGCCTGATTGTTCAAGGGATCAAACTAGGCGAGGCTTAATGCCGCTCATAATGTGTTCATTGGCTCGTTCGACCTGCCCATTGGTCTGTGGGTGGTACACCGAGGCGTAATCGTGCTTAATGCCCATTTTCCCGCACCAGTCTTTAACCTCCTGGGAGGTGAAGTTGGTACCATTATCGGTAATTATGTTGTGGGGGACACCGTAACGATGTACGACATCGAATAAGAAGGCGATGACTGGTCCGGATTCTGCCGAAGTGACGGGTCTTAGCTCAATCCACCTGGTGAATTTCTCGACCATGACCAATAGGTACTTCTTTTTGTTTATCCCCCCTATGAGTGATCCGACCATGTCGAGACCCTAGAGCACAAAAGGCCACGTGAACGGTATTGTCCAGAGAGCTGTGGGGGACATGTGGCTTTGATTTGCGAACAGCTAGCATCCGACGCAGTGTTGGACCAAAGCCCGAGCTGTCGCATGGTGTCCGCCCATGCCTGCGTGTATCTCTGTCAGAAGTTGTTGCCCCTCTTCTTCGAAGATGCACCTTTGTGAAACTCATGTGGTACTCTTCTTATAGAGTTCACCCTCATGGACCTTGTATGCTTTAGAGCGACGAACTTTGCGTCGTGCATCGGTTTGATCCTCCGGAGGCTGATGTTGTGTGAGGTAGGCTAGCAAGGGTTCTATCCAGGGTGGGATTACGGCCATTACCACATGTGCAGAAGGTGTTTCCTCGAGTGCAGAGCCGCCGATGACGTGATTGTCTTGTTCGTTGTCGGGCAAGGCATTGTGACCGGGCTCATCTGATGGTTCACCGGTGATGTCGTCCCGCCATACCACAGAATGCTTAAAGAGCCACTCGAGGAAGGTGTTTTAGGAACCGGGTCATGCTTGGCGCCCAAGCGGGAAAGGATGTGGGCTGCTTCATTGTTGTCTCTAGCGATATGGTGAAATTCTAGGCCCTCAACTCGAGCAGATATCTAGAGGAACGTGTTTCTGTATGCCGCCATCTTGGGGTCTTTGGCGTTGAATTCTCCATTAACTTGAGAGATTGCCAGATTTGCAACTCCCCTTACCTCGAGGTGTTGCATGCCCATTGATGTGGCCATATGAAGACCATGTAGTAGTGCTTCATATTCGGCTGCATTGCTCGAGTCTATGTACATTATTTGGAGGACATACCGAATAGTGTCGCTTGTGGGGGAGATAAGGATGACCCCAGCCCCTAGTCTGGCTAACATCTTTGAGCCGTCGAAGTACATTGTCCAGTGTGAGTATGTGGAGTACTCTCTGGGTAGTTCGGCCTCGGTCCATTCGGCTATGAAATCGGCCAGCACCTGAGATTTAATGGCTCGGTGTGGCTTGTATGTTATCTTGAAAGGGAGAAGCTTGATGGCCCATTTGGCGATGTGGCCTGTAGTGTCCATATTATTGATTATATCATTCAAGGGGACTTCTGACGCTACTCTGACCAACATTCTTGAAAGTAACGACGTAGCTTTCGAGATGCCATGAAGACCGTGTAGGCTATGTTTTGATAGTGATGGTATCGTGATTTGCATGGCGTAAGCACCTCGGACATGTAGTAGACCGGCTTTTGGACTTGTAACTTGTGGCCCTCGGTCTCCCGTTCTACAACGAGTACCGCGCTGACCACTTGATTGTTGGTCGAAATGTATAGTAGCATGGGCTCACCAATGCGAAGCGCGGCCAGAATAGGATTGCCGACGAGTAGTGTCTTAATCTCCTCGAGTGCCATGGTTGCTTCATCTGTCCATTGGAAGTTCTTAGTCGTTTTAAGCAGTTTTTAGAGTGGCAATGCCTTTTCTCCGAAGTGGGATATAAGTGGTGAGGGAGTCCTGGATAAGGGGGTATCCGGACAGTCGGACTATGTACTTTGGCCGGACTGTTGGACTATGAAGATACAAGATTGAAGACTTCGTCCCATGTCCGGACGGGACTCTCCTTTGCATGGAAGGAAAGCTTGGCGATTCGGATGTAGATCTCCTTCTCTGTAACCGACTTTGTGTAACCCTAGCCCCCTCCGGTGTCTATATAAACCGAAGGGTTTAGACCATAGGACAAGAACAACAATCATACCATAGGCTAGCTTCTAGGGTTTAGCCTCTACGATCTCATGGTAGATCAACTCTTGTAATACTCATATCATCAAGATCAATCAAGCAGGAAGTAGGTTATTACCTCCATCGAGAGGGCCCGAACCTGGGTAAAACATCGTGTCCCCAGTCTCCTGTTACCATTAGCCTTAGATGCACAGTTCGGGACCCCCTACCCGAGATCCGACACTGACATTGGTGCTTTCATTGAGAGTTCCTCTGTGTCGTCACTGTAAGGCTCGATGGCTCCCCCAACCTTCAACAACGCAGTCCAGGGTGAGACTTTCCTCCCCGGACAAATCTTCGTGTTCGGTGGCTTCGCACTGCGGGCCAACTCGCTTGGCCATCTGGAGCAGATCGACAGCTACGCCCTTGGCTGTCAGGTCAGGTTTGGGAACTTGAATTACACGGCCGATATCCATGGAGACTTGATCTTCGACGGATTTGGGCCTGCATTGGGAGTATCGAACAGTCACGACAAGCATGACTTAAATCTGCTATCGGACAGTGTACTGGTTATCGCTCCTGCCGCCGCTCCGGACTTAAATCCGGGGCAGATCACACCGATCGAGGACGGATGGATGGACCCTGCCATGGAGGCCGCATACTCTTCGACGGTAGAGCCGAACACAGACTCCGCCGTTGAGGAGATCTGCGCCATCGGACCCCCGGACTTGTGTCCGGATGTAGGTTCTGAACCGCGTGCGCCCGGACCCATCGAGTCCCATTGGGCTCCAGTAATGGAGTTCACCGCTGCGGATATCTTTCAGCACTCCCCCTTGGGCGAGGCACTTAATTCATTAAAAGTCTCTCTCTTTGACAGAAGACTCTTGGCCAAACTATGTTCGGCCCAAGTGGGACACGGATGACGAAGAAAATCGCCTCCCACCCACCACCCACTTCATAGCCACAGTTGATGACCTAATAGACACACTTGATTTCGACTCCGACGACATCGACGGTATGGACGTCGACGTAGGAGAAGATCTGGAACCACCGCCCACGGGGCGTTGGACCGCCACTTCATCATATGACATCTACATGGTGGACACGCCTAAGGAAGACGACGGTGACAAAAAGGACACAACGGAGGAAAAACCCCCCGGACAAAAACAAAAACGACGGCGCAGGCGCCGTTCTAAGTCCAGTCACAGTAAAAATAGCGATAACAGCGCAAGGAAAAATGACACTCCGGTTGACTCCGAAGGCAACAATATGAACCCAGCAATGGAGCAAGAAGAGCCAGGCCATGCTGAACAAACGCCCGATCACAGCGATCCCGAGGGCCGAACTCATCAAAATGACCACGGAGGGGAGGACAGTCCGGTTGACGATGAATTCATCATCCCGGAGAAACGCTTGGAACAAGATAACCTCCGCAGAAGGCTCATGGCCACGGCGAGAAGCCTAAATAAGTAGAAGCGAAGGCTTAAAGCCGCGCAGGATACACTCAACCAAAGATGGAATAAGGTGCTAGACACTGAAGGAAAATGCGGTGATGATCGCCACACAAAGAGCTGCCCAAAACGTAAGCTGCTGCCCAAATTTGACGACGAGGCCACATCGCCCATTCCACCAAAGAACAATACGGCCACTCGGCCGGACCAACCACTTCACGGCCGCGATAGAGCAGCCACTAATACCGCGCACGACTTATGTGAGCTCCTGGACAAAAAGGCCGGTGCGGCCAGGTCCATCTACGGATCCAGAGGACATGCTCCGATGCAGGATTATGGTCACCACAACGATCATACTGATCGTATACCAGTTCGGAATCAATACCGCGTGCAACAACAGCCGGCGGCATGTCGCGACATGTCCAGATACAGAGAGGCTATGCACCCTCTATGTTTCACCGATGAGGTGCTTTATCATGAATTTCCACAGGGATTCAAACCCGTGAACATAGAGGCATACGACGGAACGACAGACCCTGGGGTCTGGATTAAGGATTTTATTCTTCACATACACATGGCTCGTGGGGACGATCTCCACGCCATCAAATACCTTCCCCTCAAGTTGAAAGGACCAGCTCGGCATTGGCTGAAAAGCCTCCCCGAAAACTCAATTAGAAGTTGGGAGGAACTTGAGGATGCTTTCAGGGCCAATTTCCAAGGGACCTATGTCCGACCTCCGGATGTAGACAATTTAAGTCACATAAAACAACAGCCCGGAGAGTCAGCCCGTAAGATGTGGAACAGATTTCTCACTAAGAAGAATCAAATTGTTGACTGTCCAGATGCCGAAGCCTTAGCGGCCTTCAAACATAGTATCCGGGACGAGTGGCTTGCCAGACACCTCGGCCAAGAAAATCCAAGGACGATGGCGGCCTTAACAAGCCTTATGACCCGCTTTTGTGCAGGCGGAGATAGCTGGTTGGCCCGTAGAGGCACCAGTGACCCAGGCACATCCAAAATTCGAGATGGCAACGGGAAGCCACGACGCACTAAGCACAAGCGTCGGAACAATGACGATAGTCCGGACAACACGGCGGTCAACGTCGGATTCAGGGGTTCTCGCCATGGCCAAGGAAAGAAGCCATTTGAGGGCAGCAAAGAGGGACCGACCGGCCTGAATAAAGTCCTGGAGAGATTATGCCAAATCCATGGCACCTCCGAAAAACCTACAAATCATACTCATAGAGAATGTTGGGTCTTCAAGCAGGCCAGCAAATTAAATGTTGAACACAAGGGAAGG
>NC_041381.1:416868425-416957841 GCF_002162155.2 Triticum dicoccoides
CCACTAGAAGTCAAAACGGTAAACATGGTCCACTCAACTCACACAAAGTTCGTTGCCCCCAAATTCAATCACTGGGCGGCCTGCCCAATCACTTTTGATCACAGGGACCACCCGGCCAGTATCCGGCATGGAGGATCGGCTGCCTTGGTGCTCGACCCAATAATTGATGGATACCATCTCACTCGAGTCCTAATGGACGGAGGCAGTAGTCTTAATCTGATATATCAAGACACCATCCGCAAGATGGGGATAGACCCATCTAGAATAAGCCAAAGTAGCACCACCTTCAACCGAGTGATACCAGGCATTGAGGCCCACTGCTGGGGCTCCCTCATATTAAAAGTGACATTCGGTTCTCCCGACAACTTCAGAACCGAGGAACTACTCTTCAACATCGCTCCTTTCAGCAGGGGTTATCATGCATTACTCGAAAGAACGGCCTTCGCTTGCTTTAACGCAATACCGAACTACGCCTGCCTTAAACTTAAGATGCCCGGCCCACGTGGCATCATAACCATTAGCGGAAACGTAGAGCAGTATGCGGCGGCTCTGTCAGCCGGACATTAAGCGGCCTCTCCCACCAGAAGCATGATCGATCGTCAAGACCACGGACACGGTTAGACGAGTCCAGTCCACTGTTTTCAACAACAGCCCGGATAAACCTGAGCTAGGTGCTATACATGTATCCCCATAAATGATACTAGGGGCTGCAAACATGTAATAAAACCCACAATTTGGCTTGCCTCATTAATAGGCAAATATCTCATATTTCTAACATCCATCGAGAGTACCAACTTTTTGCACGCTTACTCCTTTTATGAGTTTTAGTTTTTTACAGACACTATTCGTGCGACACCCTTCCAGGATACGGCACAACAGAGACAAAGGCGCAGACGTGCAACAGGGCCCCGCTCAAAGGTTTCTCTTTAGATTAAGCCCCTGTGTAAACCTTCTTTACTGTCTTTTGTTGCTTGACATCCCTTGGGTATTCAATACACCCACAGTGGATACTGGTGTTATAGGCATTTCGCCACGATAGATCAATGCACGTACCTGGAAATACAGGGTTCATAATCAAGGGCGTTGCTCAGCCCGGTATATGTTATAAAGTCCGAATACCTTCGGGAGTGTTCGGTGTCGCGAGTTAGTCCTTATATGCATCAGCTCCGAATCATGTCTTTGGTCAAATGTTGGGTTTGCCCGGCTCCTGGGTTTGCTGCCTTACGTTCCGTTCAATCGGCTAAGGCGGCCAAAGGAGAACTACTGCGATTGTGCCCTGGTTATTCCGGATGAGAACCTCAATAGAGAAAGCCGAAAACTGACTATCATGATACAGCGAGAGACTGGTCAACCACTCGAAGACTAATCAGAATCTATAGGATTCCTCCGCATTAACGAATGACCGTTTCCCAGTCATGTACATACGCGCCCCTATACGGATGCACGCGGATGTACTAGGGGCTACTTAGTAGCCCCACCATTAAACTCCCATGGCTAAGTGAAAGTGTTACAACTATATAGTCCGGTTGCCTAGTTCGACGTGTGATCGTCTCCTTAATGGACCAAGACGTTGGGTCAAGAGTGATTACGCATATATTTTTTTGAACATCCCCGCATTATATGCGTGGGGGCTAAAGCCAACGACTGCTAACTTTCAAGTTATATGAATACATAAACGGCCGCACGGGAGGTATTACGACACTTTCAGGCAAAAGTATAAACATAGCCTCTATATTTAACACATAATTGTTTACAATTAATCGATTTGTCACTCGAACATGACATTCTTCGAGCACTGAACCTCTATTCTACGAGCACCTTCTATGACCTGCTCAAAATAGTGCTTGGCTGGGTCTTGGCTTCCTGCCGGACCCTGGGTTGCAACGCCGGTGGCCTCCATATCTGCCCAATATGTCTTAACATGGGCAAGAGCCATCCGCGCACCCTCTATGCACGCCGACCTCTTCACGGCATCGATTCGCGATCTGGCACCAAATAATTGTTGCACCAAACCAAAATAATTTTCCGGCTTCGGTCCCTTTGGCCATAGATGGCCTATTACAGACCTCATTGCACGACCGGACAACCTATGGAGCTCGGCTATAGCGGCCATCTTCTCACTCAATGGTAATGAGCACGGTGGAGCACTAAATTGTGACCAGAATAGCCTTTCCATTTCGTTATCTTTATGATCCATGAACAACTTGGTCACATCAACCGCACTCTTCGCCAAGTCCGCATACTCATCTGCAGCGCTCCAAATCTTATCCAACAGAGCATACTTTGGGTCTAAAAACTTCATCCGCAACAAATAGGGATTTCCAGCCGCGATTTCTCTGGCTTGTCAAAGTTCCTCCCACGCGTCTCTAATTTCAGAGCGCGTCTCCTTAGCCGAATCTAACGCCTTCTTCAAGTCAGCGGCCTTTGCCCGATTCTCCTTCTCGAGAAGCTCATACCGGCTGGTGACGTCCCTCAGCTCCACAGCCATCTCGGCTATCTTTTTTTCGCTTCGGCGATGAGCAACCTGTTCGGCTCTCAAGTCTTTGGCTGCCTTTAGGGCAGCCGCATTGCTAACCCGGGTTGTTCCTTGGCTAGGGCAAGTTCCGCCCTCAGGGTCTTAATGGCAACAGCTCCACCTGCAGCCACATCATATTATATTAATATTTCAAATCTCTTCATATTTCCTAAAGCAAATAAGGAAAAAATGAGCGCATACTCTGTGACTCGTCAATCCGCTTATTTATAAGCGTGACGTCGGTATCCACCACATCAATTTGTCGCCTTAGTTCGGCAAGTTTAGAATTCCGGTCCATCGCCGGACTCTTAGCCACCTGCGTATAAATGCAGTACAATCATTACCTGAGAGTGTGATCCTCCGTTTGTCGCCTAGGGCTGGCAACCAGAGTCTCAGGGGCTACTATCTATATGGAGCACACCTAGCGCGTGCGTAACAATAAAAAATTACGTATTTTATCATGTACCTCGAAGCCTTTGAGCAAACTTCCAAAAGCTTCATTTAACCCGCTTTTGGCAGATGAAATCTTCTCCAACACCGTACCCATTAGCGTACGATGACCCTTTGAAAGAGCAGCTTGTTCCAGGAGGCCCGACAGCGTGTTCGGCCGGGCGTCGGACTATTCCGGACCCTCCTCATCACCCTCCAAGAGATCCGCACGCACCGGGCTTGGGGCGGCCGAAGTATCAGCTTCCGGCCTCAGCAGATCTGGACTCCTCCGTGATGACACCTCAGGGTCGTCTGCCCCACGAGGCAGAGAGGCAGGTGGGGTTTCACTCTCCATCATCTCCGAAAAAAGATCCCCCGAAGACGAACCCTGTTGAGACGAGCTCCTAGCCGGACTGCAAAAAACAGATCCTGGTTATTGTCCTCAGAGGAAAAAGCAATAGCTTCTTGTTTATTATTAACTTACTGCTCGATGAAGGGCTGGCCCGTTTGCGGGCATGATGCAGCAAGGACGCCCTTCGGGGCAGGGCCCCCTGGTGAAGCTTTCTTCCCTTGCTTAGGCACCTCCTCTCCAAATCTTCGGAGGCAGCCCTTTTCTTCCCGCGAGGGAAGGGAACCTCGGAAGAGCCTCCCCGATTATCCTCCTTCACGGAGACAGTAATTCCCCCGGTTTGGATGCACAACGTGTGGAGTTCGGCTCCTCCATTCTTCTCTTCCCCTTTCCCCGAGGGCACTTGGTTCAATGTGCACTTAAGCATCCTGGCTATGGCAGGATTAGGCGAGCCTTTGGGAAGTGGGGCCGGACACCTGATTCTCTCCGCCTTACTGAGCCAATCCTGGTCGTGGTCGAGTTCTCGGGATTATGTTGTATCAAACATATGTGAAGTGTTCGGTTACAGGGTTACTTACTTGGGTATCTGGGCGGTGGCAGCTCAGGCCCGCATCCTCGGTGGTGTCCGGACACCTCATTTGTGGTCCGAAGAATAACTTATACATCCCTTCGAGCGTTACGCCAAAGAAGTGCTGAAGGGTTCGCGGACCTTCCGGATTGAACTCCCACATCCGGAGAGGCCGACGCTTGCACGGCAAGATCCGCCAAACCAGCATTACCTAAATGATTCTAACAAGATCAATATCCCTCTCAAGAAGCTCCCGAATATGGCTCTACAATGTTGGTATGTCATTAGCAGGCCCCCAGTCCAGTCCTACATTGGTCCACGATGCTAGTTGAGGCGGAGGACCTGAGCGGAAGGCAGGGGCAGCCGCCCAAGTTGTGCCTCGGGGAGCGGTGATGTAGAACCACCTCCGTTGCCACAAATCAGACACCTCCGGGAAGGAACCTTCTGGCCATGGAACATCGGTGTTTCTGCTTATTGCGGCGCCCCTGCACTCCGCGTGTCGCCCCTCAATCATCTTCGGCTTCACATCGAAGGTCTTGAGCCATAGGTCAAAGTGTGGGGTGATGTCGAGGAAGGCTTCACACACGACAATAAACGACGAGATGTGGAGGATGGAATCCGGAGCTAGATCGTGAAAATCTAGTCTGTAGTAGAACATGAGACCTCTCACGAAGGGATCAAGAGTCAAGCCACAGCCCCGGAGGAAGTGACAAACAAATATGACACACTCATTGGGTTCGGGAGTGGGGATGATCTGCTCGGGGGTAGGAAGCCTATGCTTGACATCGGTTGTCAGATATCTGTCCTCCTTGAGCTTCGCAATGTCCTCCTCTGTGACAGAGGAGGCCATCCACCGACCTTGAAGGTTGGATCCGGACATGGTTGAAGATCCGAAGTACCTAAGCTTGAGCTTCGGGTGTTGGAACTCGGGAGGCGGAAAGGCGCAAGCGTGGTAAGAAAGGGATAGGCCTTGACCCCTCTATAAAGGGGGGAGGATATCAAGCGTCCCCAACGTGAACGTTTGGGACTTGCCTAAAAACACGGAGTCACGCCAATAGGCATGGTGGGTTACCCACACCCGTATTGATGAGAATCCCATGATAAGGGGAACACGATCTTTGCTTTGACAAGACATGCCAAAGAAGCCGCCTCGCAATGTGTGCGGTGGCTGGTTATAAAAAACGGTTTGAATAAGAGTCGGGCCACGGCATGATGTCACGCTATGAAGAATTGTCAGCAGATTAGATTCATGAATTATTATTCTCTCTACGGTGATGTGTGAAATTTGTCTTGCAGAGCCGGACACGGTCTTTGTGTTCGGAATTTATCTTGGAGTATTCGGAGATGGAATCCGCCTTGCAATGCCGAAGACAATCTACGCGCCGGACTCATCGTCATTGAAGCCTGGTTCAGGGGCTACTGAGGGAGTCCTGGATAAGGGGGTATCCGGACAGCCGGACTATGTACTTTGGCCGGACTATTGGACTATGAAGATACAAGATTGAAGACTTTGTCCCTTGTCCGGATGGGACTCTCCTTTGCGTGGAAGGCAAGCTTGGCGATTCGGATGTAGATCTCCTTCTCTGTAACCGACTTTGTGTAACCCTAGCCCCCTCCGGTGTCTATATAAACCGGAGGGTTTAGTCCGTAGGACAAGAAAAACAATCATACCATAGGCTAGCTTCTAGGGTTTAGCCTCTACGATCTCGTGGTAGATCAACTCTTGTAATACTCATATCATCAAGATCAATCAAACAGGAAGTAGGGTATTACCTCCATCGAGAGGGCCCAAACCTGGGTAAAACATCGTGTCCCCAGTCTCCTGTTACCATTAGCCTTAGACGCACAGTTCGGGACCCCCTACCCGAGATCCGCCGGTTTTGACACCGACAAGTGGCTCAAAGCGGCCACGCATCCTGCCAGCTTCTGGACATGCTTAAGCTCTGTTGGTATTGCGAGCTGAGATAGCGCTCTAATTTTGGTCGGATTGGCTTCGGTTCCTCTATGGGAAACTATGAATCTGAGTAGCTTTCTGGCAGGGACTCCGAAGACGCATTTCTCCGAGTTGAGCCGTATATCGTAGGCCCGCAGGTTGTCGAAGGTTTGACGTAGGTCGTCTATCAGTTTGTCAATGTTTTGGGTTTTGACAACCACATCGTCCACGTATGCTTCGACTGTTTTGCCAATTTGGTTTTTGAGGCATGTTTGAAGCATGCGCTAGTATGTGGCTCCTGTATTTTTTAGTCCGAACGACATAGTGTTGAAGAAAAAGGGGCCATAGGGGGTGATGAATGTGGTTGCTGCCTGATCCGACTCCTTCATCTTGACCTAATGGTATCCAGAGTATGTGCCAAGGAAGCATAACGAGTCTTGTCCGGCAGTGGCGTCGATGATCTGGTCTATCCTTGGCAGAGGGAATGGATCCTTGGGGCAAGCCTTGTTGAGGTCTTTGAAGTCGAGGCAGAGCCGCGAGGACTTATCCTTCTTGGGTACCATAACCAAATTTGCTAACCACTCAGGGTGCTTGATCTCGCGGATGAATCTGACCTCTAGCAGTTTTGCAAGCTCTTCACCCATGGCCTGCCTTTTGGGTTCAGAAAATTGGCGCAGGGTTTGTTTCACTGGCTTGAAGCCTTTCAAAATATTGAGATTGTGCTCTACTAGTCTTTGTGGTATTCCTGGCATATCTGATGGGTGCCAGGCGAATATTTCCCAATTTTCACGCAGGAATGTCCTTAGCGCCTCGTCGACTACAGGGTCCAGTTGTGCTCCTATGGATGTCATTTTATTGGGAGCTGTTGGGTGCACTTGAAATTTGACTATTTCGTCCGCTGGCTTGAATGATGTGGGCTTTTGTCTTTTACTGAGAACCACATTATCCCTGTCGACTGTAGTGTGTAGTGTTGTCAACTCTTCGGCCGTGAGGGCTTCAGATAGTGTTTCTAGGGCGAGTGACGTTGTTTTGTTTTCAGCTCACAAGGCTTTGCTCGGGTCGCTTTGAAGAAAGATCACCCTGTTGGGCCCTAACATCTTGAGTTTCATATACCGGTAATGTGGTATGGCCTGAAATCTTGAGAATACCTCACGTCCTAGAAGGGCATGGTATCCGCTACGGAAAGGCACGATGTGAAATAGCAAGGGTTCGGATCTGTAGTTATCGGGTGTACCAAACACGATGTCCAGGGTTACGCGTCCCGAGCAGTGTGCCTCCCTTTCGGGTATTATGCCTCGGAATGTGGTGTGGCTGCATTTGATGCGAGACCTGTTGAACTGCATCTTGTCTAGAGTATCCTCATAAATGAGGTTGAGGCTGCCGCTTCCGTCCATCGGCACTTTAGTTAGCCGGAAACTGTCGACAATGGGGTCAAGGACCAGTCGGCCGATGCGTGGCTATTGCGGGAGCTTGGCTCATCCTTCTTGTTGAAGGTGATAGGCGTGGCTGCCCATGGTTGTGCAGCCGTTACTTGATATATTTGGTTGAGCTCTCGAAGAGCTTTTTTCCTTTTATTGTTTGAGGCAAATGTCTCGTATACCGTGAGGACATTGTGGTCTTGCGGCAAAGCTGAAGATGTTTATCTGGGGGTGTAAGGCCCAAGATTGGCTCGCCATGTTTGGCCACTTGTCTTACCACCCAACAGGCTCATAGTCTATGGGTTGGGTTTGCGTCTAGCAAGGCCGAAAGTATCGGGCATGGTTTATCCAGTAATTCGTCTAACACAGGCCTGAGCCTAGTTTTCCTCTCATCCGGCACGCGCTCCGGTGACCAGTTTGTGTAAGCTTGTTTAAGGCAGTTCCTTCCGTGATGTGCAGTGGGTTGAGGCCCCATGTTCAGTTTTTGCGCCCTCCATGTGTTCTCCATGGCACAATATTTGCACACCATGTCTGACAGTTTAGTAAAGCTTTTTAATTCAGTGATGCGCAAGGGCGTTTGAGAGGCCCTCGTCCCTACAGTTAATCTGGAAGGATTTAATTATTTCTTCGTCACGGCAAGGTGCCATCCTATTCTTTACCAGGAGTAATCTAGCCCAATAGTGGTGGATTGTCTCGTTTGGCAGCTGCTTGACGTACATGAGGTCCCATATGTATGGGTTTCTCGAGTACGGATTATATTCCATGTGGTGGGTGGGCGTGAAAATTTCAAGAATTCCCTCCTGCCACGGATCCGGACTATCCTTGATGAATGGTTGAGTCATGTCTGATCCTGACCGCATAGGGCTTGGATCCGAACTGGTGTGCGGCCAGATAGGCTCGAGGTCGGGACTTGAGTTGGGGGTTGTGTTCGGATGTACATCCGGGCTGGTGTTTGACTCCAAATTGGGGATTCGAGTGTACACCATCTTTAGCTTGCAAGGCTGTGGCCCCTCCCAGGTCTCTTCAACTGTGGCGACGAGGTGTGTGACCAGAGGGGTACCGATCTTTCGGTCGTCGGGTTTAAGCCCGATCCGATCGTAGGTTGTAGGCCTAGTAACAGAGATTCCCACCGCACGAAAAAGGCTCACCAGGTGGTTTGCCGATTAGCCGCATGAGGGTGTCAGGCACTGTGGCGGTTCGGCGGGAGATCTTTGTAGCGGTCCGTGGAGTCGGGCTTCAAGGCCGGATTCTGAGGGAAACCGGGTTTTTGTGAATCTGTTGGTCCTGGGGTCGATGCCCCTGAACCAATAAACCCTTCGACGTGGGTGAGGCCTTCAATCTGGTCGAGGCAACTAGTGGGATCAACACGCGCTATTATGCTACCGAAGATGAGGAGATGACCAGGGCGGGGAAGCCCTCGATCCGGGTGTGGTCTCCAGCGACTGGTTGAGCCATCAATTCTTCTGGCGATCCCACGGCAGAACTCTCGATGAAAGCACCAATGTCAGTGTCAAAAACGGCAAACCTTGGGGTAGGGGGTCCCGAGCTGTGGATCTAGGATCGATGGGTAACAAGGGACGACGAACACAGTGTTTACCCAGGTTCGGGCCCTCTCGAAGAGGTAAAACCCTATGTCCTGCTTGATTTTATTGATTGTATAACATGGTTTACACAGTAGATCTACCTCGAGATCAGCATGAGTAAACCCTAGGCTACGGGGGATGATGATAGCTCCCCCCCTAATTACTATAACCCTCGGTTTATATAGACATCAATAGGGCTAGGGTTGCCGAAGATAGATTACAATAAGGAATAAAAGAGATCTTCCGCCTTCTTGACTTGGAGGGCACACCACGGCTTCATAGATCTCCTTTCATAGTATGACACCACCAGTTCGGCCCATGCACAATGGGTCGTCGCCCCGAGGACCCCTTAGTCCGTGACTCCCTCACCCGGAACCTAAACAAGTAGATGAAGAAGAACTCGCCCCTGACGAAGAAGAGGAGCGGTCCCAAGAGCATCAATAAGAAGAAGCCAGCACCACCTGCACAGACCTCTATAGTCTCTAGGGATCCATCAAATGACATGAGCAACCTCACCGAGTGCCTTCGAGCACGTCGTCCTACAAGAACACCAGCTTCTCCACCTAGAGCCAAGGATGGCCCCCTGACCAACCGCCACAATAATCTTACCTGTTTGGGCTTACAAAATCTTAAGCTTAGGGGAGGTTACTACCACGTCTACATCAAGATGTGGCGATGTTATTTGAATAAATTTTAATGAGATTGTACTTCAGCTCATTGAGCTTCAGAACACTCATGTTGGTTTGTTCCAACACTTTGCTTTCATTTTTCTTTTTGCCATTGTGATTTTTCGTTTGCAAGTTAGCTTCAAAAACCCAAAAGAACAAATAGAATAAGTTTTTTTTGCACTTTTATTCTTTTCCTTGGAGTTCATTTGCATTCGTGCTATATTTCAGAGGAGTTGATCTACGCCAAACAACGAGGAATGCAAGCATAACGAAGAGAAGTGTGTACATTCATGACGGTGAAGGTATGTCCTAAGACTCCCTTCTTTTGCACTTGAAATGCTTAGGATAGATGTAGTAGTAATATGTGTGATGTGTGTAAGAGGGAGTAAGTCTTGATAATTAAAACAAAGGTTTTGTTCTAGTAGCTAGATAATTTTGTAGCCTTTTGTTCTGTTTAATCTAGATAACTGAGACTTTCAATGGGACTACTTTTAAAAGAAATTGATCTTAACCAAGAATAACCATGCACAAGATAAAGTCTTCAAATGCTTGGGTGTTGAGAAAAGTTGTAAAGAAGATGATATAAGAAATGCTCAGCCCCATATTCTTAATTTTAATAGACTTGATAGCACTTGTGGATTAAATTTTCTAGAGGAACATAGCTGAAGGATGAAATATATTATGCCAAAAATAAGTGTTGTACCTCTTACATAGTGCTTCAGCTTCTCGCTGGTGCTATGGCCCCTGCTACTATATGCACATGTACGTGAGTAAATGTGCCTTCGTCACCTTTTTTATGTTATGCTGAGAACTCCGTTGGCCAATGAACGATCCACCGGAGTTTTGGCTCAGATATTGGCTATGAGTTTGTTATGTAGTGGCAACACTACAATTGAATATTATTCAGCTTTCTACTGAATGTGTGTATGTGGTAAATACCAGGAATTAGCCACAAGAGCTCGAAAGAGACAATTCTCAAGTTCCATGGGTCCAAAATTAAGCCACAACGAAACTCTATGCATGATCACTTATTTGGCATAAACCCTTCACGTGACAACCAAAGTTTCAGCAAACAATTGATTGAAACAAAGTGCTTCAGATCCTTGAGGATGAAACATTCGTGGGTCTGTTAATGAGCACTCCTTAATTTATGTTTCATGGCTCCATAAAAGGAAAACTCTTCCACGCATTCCTGGTAATCAAGTGTTAGATAGAGAAAACATAATTGAGTGTTGCAAAGTTGTTTTATCTAGTAGAGGAAAAATGTTGAGTTGATTATCTTTGCTTCTCTATCACTTGCATAATAACCGTGCCACCGCTACAACTATGCTAAGTTTTCAGGTCAAGACGCGAAGGGCTATCTAGGCGTGCCGGTCGTAAGTGAACCAAAACCTTCTTGTTATTTTGGTTTAAACAACTGAGTTCCTTATGATTCACATTTCTCTCTATGTTGATCTAGGACGATCAAGTTTAAGCTTGGGGGAGTTGATGAGAGTTATTTTTACAATCTTCTACCTTTAGTTTAAACCGATATACTTTATTAAAACCGAGATATTAGCTCCAATATTGTCACTAATGACTAATGAATGCATAGGATTACAAAAATCCTCTATTTATTATGTTTCCACATGAAATGGGCTATATATGAATGAAATCAAGTGAGAACAAGGAAAGGAGCAAAGGAGGAGATAGAAGAAATCAAGTGGGCGCGCGCCAGCAATTCCAGAGCAAAAGATGACGTTTAATGCGATCGCAACCACTCGCATGAGCAACTTTTATAAAAGGGTCAAGGCCAAAATGTCAACAGAACAACTGTGAGCGGAGCCAGAACAGAGTCATCTTCATCCCATCTTCATCAACCCTGGCCGCCACCATTTCCAATCTCCATAGCGACCATCTTTACATCTCCACCATAGTTCTTCTTTCTCTACATCATACTTGTAATCGTGTATGCCACATGACATCCACTGCAAGACATATTATCAATCAATCTACCTTCATGATATTTTCTACGATGTGTTCTTTGTGTGATATGATCTTCATGTGTGAGTTGTTCGATAAGGTATGGGTTGAGGCAAGGGCCTTGCAACCCAATGTATTTGTTGGAGGGGTCAATGGAAGTGCTTTGAATTAACATCATGTATGTGTGAAATAAAATTGATTCATAGATGTCTCTTGTCTCTCTCACGTTATTCACCCCTGCAGGTACCCAAGGTGATGGGGAACGAGCAACAAAGAGGCTAAGGGAAGGAAGACCGAGAAGTGTTATTCTGAACACCAGTGACAGAAAGGTTTAGTACGGTAACACGGATCCTATCTCGGGGGATTCAAGAGGTATAGTCATTAAACGTCCAATGCTTTTGTCAGATTATTGCAATCTTAACTGTCGAGGCAACCACGCGAGATGGATAGGGCCTTTGCTTGGACAAATGACTCTTGATGCAAGACGCGTGCCGGTCAAGACGTAATCTGGACACACCCACCACTTCGGTACATAACAAGCACATCTCGATGGGTGACTTCCAATGCACAAATTAAGATCATATTTGGTTCCGTCACAAATATATGGTTGTAAGCATCAAGACCTCATATTCATGCTTATATTTTATTATAAGTGTTTCCCTTCAGTTGTTTGATTTTGGTCCATTCAAAAGTTGAAATTGTTTATTTAACAAAAGCTTGTTTGAGACCCTAGCTTAAAGGGGATCTTCCTCCCATGAGTTCGATAACTTAGGGTCACCTCTGGGGGAAAAGGCGAGAATCCTTTTTGCTCCATTTTTGGATCACCAAAGGAAGTAATCGCCACTACGCTCCCAAATAGTCTACTCCATCCGCCCACAAGCTCCCGTCTGGCGCTCTTCTACCCTCTTCGGCATGGCGGGCAGCGGATCCGAATCCTACACCTTAGGTCCTTTGACCCGGAGCTCATCCCACGCGACCCCGAGAAGGAGATGATCGTCCACCTTGCGCTTCGTCATTCACGAGAGGAGGCCGCCCGATAGCAGAGCTCAGACTCCTTCCGTCAGGAACCCATTGTGTCTGCCCAAATGGCGCATGGATCCGGTGTGAGGTACGTGGACACTTCCTCACTGGAGGCGGTGCGGTTCGTTTGGCGTCAGAGCGCACCGGCGGATGTGCCACCGCTTCATTGGCGCGCCGAGGCAGAGGTGAACGCATGGGCGTCGCCGACGCAAATATGGCGTGGCGTGCCCAGCATGGGAGGCGGCAGCAGCCATCGCAGCGGCAGACGTTGGCAAGGCGGAGTCGCATTTTTCGGCACCCATATGGTGCACGGCCACCCTAAGTGCCACAACCGCGTCGTGGTGGACGTCGCCGGCTCCTCACAGGACGGATCCATGACCGATCTCATGTCCACCGGCGACGTGCACTTGACGGGCTCCGACGAGGAAGAGTGGGGAATAGGAGACGGCGACGACTTGAGTCATGTGAGCCGGTACGTGCCACATGTCCTACTCTACCTCGCCGACGACCGGAGCAACACCTCGAGGGACGCAGTTGGCCGCCGGACATGGGCACAACGGAATTGAACGAGTTCCGTTTAGATTATACTACCTCCGTTTCTAAATATAAGTTTTTCTAGAGATTACACTATAGACTACATACGGATCAAAATGAGTGAATCTATACTTTAAAATGTGTCTATATACATCTGTATGTAGTTTGTAGTGGAATCTCAAAAAGACTTATATTTAGGAACGGAGGGAGTATTTCACGTTGCATGTAATAATATGAATTTGATGATTTGAAAATAAGGTATCTGATTGTGAAATCAATTTTGTGTGTGTTGTCGACGCCCGCAGGGCGTCCGGGACCCGATTTTAGTACCGTCACTGGATCTCACCTGCCAACAAAGCATACGATCAAATGCCCTGTGGACGCAGCTCTACGCATGGTCCTGGTTGCGTGAACGCCCGGAACTCCCCACCAATCAGCACGTACCATGAATGAGAAAGGGACCACCTTCAAATCCCAACGAGCATGTGTGGATGCAAGAGAAGCGCGCGGAAGAACCTGAAAATCGGAAGACAAAAGCATCCGTAAAAAAACTTCTCCCACGGTTGTGAGCCAGGCCGAGGCAGGAGGAGTCAGGACGAAGGATCCCGTCGTAAAACGGCACAAGGGTGTGGACTAGGCTGCGCGCCCGGCCCTGTGGTAGGGCAGGGGGATCATCGGATACCGTCCTGTGGAGTCGCGCGCGATTAAATTACTGGAAAAACCCGCGGTTTCCACGCCTGGGATTCCCGCTGAGCCGCCGCGGCCGCGAATTTCCGGATAGGCGCAGCGGCTCCCTGCCTCCCCTCCCTTGGCCGAGCATCGGATGCCGCCGCCCGTGCGCGTAGATTTATTCGCCAGGCCAGGGTCGGAGTCGGACACTACCACCCGCTTCCTCACGTTCGTCCTGTCGTGATCCCGCGACGTCGACGTGTCCCGCCAAGGCCAGGCGCCTACCGGCAAGCAGCAGCAACACCAGCGGCACCGCAGGCATCGCCGAGGGAATCCGACTCCGACTGCCCTTCTAAGTTCAAACAAAGGAGTTCGTTTAAAAAAATGTGCGTGACAGTTACTAGTGTTCTTCATGGTCTGTACTGGAGTAGAACCTGTGCTGGTACTGGTAGTGGTAGTAAAAACCTGAGCTGGTAATTATTTTCAAAACTAGATATTTATAGCGCGACTTTTAGAAACCTCTATCAAGATTGGTGATTAGTGACTCTAGATTTTTTTTTTATAGTTTGAGTCTAGATTCTAGGACACATTGACATATCAATATTTTTTTGCAAATTTTTTTTGAAACAAGGCAAAAGATTTGCCATTTCATTGATTAAGAAAGGAGTTATCGAACAAGGGCCGCAAGGCGACAAAATAAAAGGCCTACTATCGCGGCATTACAACACTCATGTGCTTCGTACCTGCCAGTGCCCAAAGAGACACCTCATATTTGATCTTACAGATTAGGACTATGGAAGGAATGGCCGTGTTTCGAAAGACCCTAGCGTTATGCTCTGTCCATATCTCCCATGAGATAAGCATCATCAAGGAGGCTAGCGCCTTAGGGGAGCCAAGGCGAATCTGAAGGTTGTCGTTCCACCAATCTTTCAGCGAAGTCCTTGTCTGTCATATCGCCGTAGAAATGTGATGCATACCAAGCCAAAGCCACGTAAGAATATGGTTCCAAATGCGAATGGTAAAACGGCATTGGAAGAGGAGATGGCCGGCCGACTCCTGGCATTGTTTACAAAGTGGGAAAAGGCCACAGTTTGGCCAGCCGTGACGTATGAGATGATCTGATGTCCAAATCCTATTTTGAAGGACTAGCCAAGCAAAGAACTTGCACCGAGGGGTGGCTCAAACCCCCCATACAGAGTGAACTAGATCGGACGATGTGAGTCCCTCAAACTGTGCCCTATAAGCAGAGGAAGTAGAGTACACACTATCCTTGGTGAACTTTCAGGTGATGGAATCTTCTATGTCATCATTAAGAGAGGTAATGGATATCTTCTCCAAAGGTCGGCAAACTGTTAAACTTGTGCAAACGATAGGCCATTGAAGATGTTAATGAGAGAGATCCAGCCGTTGTTGGTGAGGGCTTGCTGACTCCAGAACATAACGTGGGGAGGGTAATCCTTTCTTTCGTTGGATCCGGTGGCAGCGCCCGTAGTCGGATCTCCTGTCCGTGAACTATTTTCTCTTCTTACTTTTTTTCATTCTTTTACTTATTGATGAGAAGTTTGTCGTGTCGCCGTACTCGCCAGGGGAACCACAGTGATTCTCCACATGTGAACTCTGCCCTGCCGGCTGGGTACTTATCTCTAGGGATTAGTATTAACTAGGGCCATTGTTTTCTTTTCTCTAGGGTAGTACTCCTACTGAAGTAGGAGTATATTTTTCTTTTCTTTTCAGTACCCCAATTTTTAATCTCTACAGATACTGGAGCAGTACTTCTTTCTGCGAGGGCTGGGATCTGTACGTGTAGCTTAAGGTAAATTGAACTTGAAACGCGTGGAATGGGTCATTTCTAGGGCAGGTCGGCAGTTAATGCTGACAGACACAACTGGTTGCTCACCCGAAAAAAAAGAAAAAAAAGAAAAGAAAAAAAGAGGACACAGCTGGTTGCGTTTGAAAGCGAAGAACTGGCGCGCACGTGTGGCGGCAGTTACTGTACTCCTACTACCAGGAGGAGACAGATGGACTGGGCGCGGTTAATTCGCTGCTGCACTGCACTGTACGCCGCATAGCTTTCAGCGCCCCGAGGGTGGTCCGGCCGGCCGGCCAATCAATCCCTCGCGAGTCGCGAGCCACGCACGCGCGCGCACGTCCCGCCTCGTCGAGGAGGATCTACAGTCCCACCTGATCACCGTCCGCGTCCGTGCGGTGTGGACCACGGCGACCAGCGGCGGCGGCGGCCTCGTCAGCCCAGCGTCATTCGTTTGGTTGCCCGGTCCCGGGCCGGAGAGCTCGACCCGACCCGGCCTCTTTTTCGGGGAACCTTTTCGGCGAGCGGCACCGACGGATCACGCGGCTTTCGCCGTCGCCCCAACTTTTTCTGTCGGGATGATTTGGATCCTCGTGTTGCACTTAGTTTAAGTTCGAGTTGGATCCCCTCGTGTTCGGAATCGCGTGAAAGCGGAGAAGGGGGTGGGCGCCAAGAAAGGAGAGGGGGAAATGATGGCTTTGTCATGTGGGCTTGTGCAAAGTCCATATCGCGTCACGTCGCCCTTGTCGAACACATGGGCTTGTCCGACGAGTTAACAGACGGAATGGGTGTCAAACGTATGGGCCACACTATTTATTACTCCCAATCTCCTCCTGCTCCGCCCCGTTAAGGGGAAAGCCCATGCTACTCTGATGTAAGGGCAACTCTACTACACTCACGGAAATATTACTCCCTACCCCTAAAAAAAAGGAGAGGAAAGATTACTCCTCGTCGCGCTCCTTCTCGCGGAGCAGCATACCGAAAAAAAGACGCTAGTGAATTCAAATTAGAGTCACTTGCAGATTTCTTCAAATTGTTGTAGTGTGGTATTATGGTTTTTCAGTGATCTATAAATATTCACAACTCGGCTCATACGGGCGGACAATATTCACCTAAAGCCCTACGGGAACGAGCTACAGATTGAGGCGGTGGGCTGAAGTGCAACCGAGCGCACAATTTTCAAAACAACCACCTGACACTAGCCAAACATAGGAGGCCACAGGAATGTCCGTAATGTGTTTCCATAAACTCTTCTGGTAAGTGTAGCATTATTGCGGTGTAGGTCGATGAATATCGACCAAACACGCACCCTCCCGCAACGCATGCATTGTATTGGGCTGGCCTAGTACGGCTGTTTTATGTGTATTTCCCAACGGTTTTGGGAAGCTTCTGGAACCTCCCCAGAGCTTGTTTTTTCCGCACTTTTTTTGGGTGTCCTTTTTCTTTTTACATTTGAATTTTGTTTCATTTTTCTTTTCTTTTTGTCCATTTCTTTTTCTTCATTATTTCATTAACATCTAAAAACTCGTGTTTTTTCTGAAATTGTGACAATATTTCATATCACAAGTATTTTTTTAAACTCAGGAACATTTTGCAGATTTATGACTATTTTCTAAAATTGTGAGCATTTTTCAAATACGGTAACAATTTTCAAATTCATGAACTTTTTTGAAATACATGAACCTTTTTTGAATGGAAATTTTAGGAACATTTTATAATTTTTTAACAATTTTTTAAAACCAAGAACATTTTTTGAAATTCGGGGAAAATTATTTCGAAAAATCGTGATTTTTTTAATTTGGAAACATGTTTTGAAATTTGTGATGTTAAAACCGAAATCATTTTTAAAGTCGTGAACAGTTCTTGAAATCCAAGAACTTTTTTTGAATCACGAACATTTTTAACAATTCATAAACAATTTTTGATTTTCGGAACTTTTTTGTCGAATTTCGGATTCCTGGACATTTTTCAAAGTTAAAAAGGGGAGACGCCCTGACAGCAGTTCGGTCGGTCCAAAGCACGCGCACACAGAGGGGGTGGGGGCGTTTTCCACGTGACACGGGGTATAGGTGCACTTGTCAGTTGCCGCGGCCATCTTCCCATGCCAGGTCGTGAGTTTCCCGGCCAAATACCTCGGGCTTCCCCTCACCTTCCGGAAGAGGATCCCCAAGGCCGCACTACAGCCGCTCCTAGACAAGGTATTTCGGTGGATGCCCACCTCGAAGGCCCACTTGATGCCTTCGTGATGGCTTCGTCGGGCAGATTGATCCTCGTCAGATAGGTGCTCATCTCTATTCTCGTTTGCTGAAAGGAATTAAAAAATACATGTTTTCCAAGTTCGACAAAAGTTTCCTTTATACTTGAATCAAACTTTTCCTTTCTATTCGGAGCTATACTTTTCTAAATCATCCACCCCTCAAACAAGTAACATTGAGTTGCTAAAAGCAAGCAAAAGTAACACAAGTTTGACAAGTTTTCCCTCCATTGTTGAATCTAGCTATTTGTAATTTTCATTTTAGTGAAACTCTGGTAGACATGGTGAAATTAATACTACTTTCACAATGTTACTAGAGATGCGGATAACCATATTTTTGAATTTTTAGAGTTGATATAAAAACTGTCACGCAGTGGCAGGCGAAGCAGGTTTTACAATTTGTTTTGCCCGTTGCAACGCACGGGCATATGTACTAGTGTCTAGATCAAATAATTTAGACATCTTTTGCGTCATTGAACGACGTCAAACAAAAATGTTTACCCCTAAACGTTAGGACCAGAACTAAACTGAAGGCGGTTTGGGAGAGTCTGTATGCCATCATGTATGCATGTGACAACGCGGACTCATCTAAATGCCCCTTCCTCCGCTGGGTCTCAAACAGTCTACTCTGCTCTCCGCATTGTATTCATGTCGGTCGTGACCAGACACTGGTTGCCACATTCCGCATTGATGTTGATGACCGACGCGAAACTCACGCGGCTGAGAAACCAACTCTGTCCGCTAGCGGACTCAAGCCATGCCGATTCTCCTGCCCAGGCTATTTAATCCGCCCGGACACTGCCGTGAAACGCTACACCCTACCTCATCACCTCGCCTCTTCTCTCCTCCGCACACCACATTGGTTGGCAAGTCTGACGACAACAATTTGTTCTCCGCGCGCCTATTCGATCAGGGGGTCCCTCCTCCGTGAAGCCAGAGCCCATCTCATCTGATGACGAGGAACAACAACAACCTCCCCTCCTCTCCTAGGCCGCGCGGACGGACGAGGAGTTAGCGCGACAGATGGAACAACTGCTCGAGTGATTCTGCTATGATCGCGGTCCGGTGCTGCCCTCGCCACTGCCCCCGTGCGACCCATGTGTCCAAATTGTACAATGCTTCAAGGGGGAGCCACCGCCCCTGCCACGCGACCACGATGTCCAAATCAGACGGCACGGTAAGGAAGAGACACCATCCCTGCCGCGCAACCGTGGCATCCAAATCGAATGTCACGTCAAGGAGGAGTCGTCGTCCCAGTCACGCAACCGTCTTGGCCGCGGCAAGGAACTAGGCCGCCTTCACCGCCCCGTCGGCAGTCGAGCACGCGGTTGCCTTGTCTACTACATCAGTGGTGGCGGCGGTGGCGTTGAAAGTGTATCTAATCCCCTGGTGGTTTTGATAATTCATCACAACATATATCTCATTAAACTAATGCCTATTCACAAAAATATTTCAGAAAAATTCATTTTAGGTACAACAATTGGATGTGAATTTGGACCCCTCAAAATGCTAAGGACAAGTTGATCAATGCCTCAATACTCAAATTTATATTTAAGCAATCGAGCACCTCCCTTACCTCTCCCCCTTGATCGATAGAGATTGGTGGTTCGCTCAAACTTAGGCATGACTGTTTCCAAAGATATTTACTTTCTTTCATACCGACTTGTGGGAAGAGCAACCTATGAGTCTATGACAACCCATATTCGATTAGAATGGACAAAAGCAGTCTTCAGACAAACATGTTACAGATGCTTGATTTACTAACCTGTCCTGATGTAGTCATTTCATTTAATAAACACGGTAGAATCTACTACAATAACACATATTCATTGCACGATACTCCACCAACATTTTCAACTTGCTAGAGGTATATCCAAGCCTTATACATCCAGGAGAGGGATATCATGTACTCCCTGCGTTCCTAAATATAAGTCTTTTTAGAGATTCAACTATAGACTACATGCGGAGCAAAACGAGTGAATATACACTCTAAAATATGTCTATATACATCCATATGTAGTTTGTAGTGCAATTTCTAAAAAGACTTGTACTCCCTCCGTTCGGAATTACTTGTCATAAAAATGGATAAAAATGGATGTTATCTACAACTAAACCACATCTAGATACATTCATTTCTTGGACGAGTAATTCCGAACGGAGGGAGTATTTAGGAACAGATGGAGTACAATAAAGTAGATGGCGTTTGGACAAGAAAGCCAAAGCAGTAGCGTCGATCAGGATTTCTCTGGGACTGCATATCCACCTCGTCCCTTTATTCTGGAATCCATATATTTGAAATTTGTGATCATAATTCATAAGATGCTCCTTAGTTTGTGTAGTCTGCAAGGAGAGCCTCAATAGCTGAATTCTTGGCATATACATCTTCATATCGGATTCGGTAGCCATGCCCTGGAAAGAGACAACTCAATAATCAGTGCAAGTTAAGGAAAAGCGAGTGAACCAAAGATAATAAATGACATAGTTTACGACGGTTTAGTGAGCTTAGCTTTTTTTCGAAAATAGTTAGCTTAGCTTATGGAGGGAGTATTAGTTAGTTTGTTCGGGGTCCGCGACAGTCAAATTTGAACTAAAACCGCGACACTTATTTTGAAATGGAGGGAGTATTAGTTAGTTTGTTTGGCCTTTGCCGCAGTTTTGTTTGTTTTGTTTGACCTTGTAGTTCTGTCGGCTTCTCGGTGTCCTTCTAGTACAGTATGACACACATTTTGATGTGTGTTCAAGAAAAATTATGATATGGTTTACAAATCCAACAACGAAGCAGAATTTTGGTAGTAGTTCATATGTGCAGCATTTGAAGGTCTGCATACCAGGTAAAAACCACTCAAAATTGAAGTCCAGTAACTTCCTGATGCTGTCCAGTTGCACATCCACTGCAAGGTTGTGAAGCAGACACATCAATAGGTATTTTACCGTCTGATAAAATTGAACAGTGATCTTCAACAAATTAGGAAGGCCGGGAAGAAGGGAGGATTCTGCTACCTGATTGCTTACTGTACATCAGAAAGAGGTTTAGATCATCTGATTCTTCTGATTTTGCGACATGGTCACCAGTAAATAGTGCCTTCAGAGGTTTGTACAGCAAACAGACTGAGCCCTACAAAAATGGATATATAATTAGGAATCATGATGTGTTAAAGAAGATCAGTATGGTGCCCCAGTACGTGTTGCTAAGAAAGACCACTAAATACTTCCATGATCGGTACAATCGAGCTGCCTTCATTTAAAAGATTTACACAAAAAAAGCTTGGTGCATTTCCCAACAACAAAAGAATATCATGCCATCATCTGAAGTTTAAGAAAATCTGGGACATAACAGTGTGATAACCCAATGCATTCATAACTTACAGTGCAGCCATAGTGCACCTATCTCCAAGCTTACCTCCTCTTTAATCCAGAGGCAAGAAGTACTTATTTAATGTAGTTTCATTTATTGAGTTCAAATTCTTACTTCGGTATGCCCTGGGGTATGGATAAGTTCAAAATCAGTTCCAATGTTCCAGGGGCCATTTCCAGTAAGTTTCCACTCGACATCAGCAGTGATATCCTCCACCTGTATCAGCATGATGGTTATTGCAGTAAATAATCAGGACAAATATCAGGCAAAAAATTACAACACTCGGCAGTCGACATCAGCAGTAATAGGCTCTACCTGTATCATCATGGTTATTGCAGTAGATAATCAGCGAAAATAAATTTTAGAATTTATGAATTACAGTATGATTCAAATACCCTAAGAACATGATTTGTTCAAAATGCAAACCATTCCAACGCTGCTACGTTTTTCTCTACAGGTGCAGTTCTGTGTTTGAGGCTCTTACATCTCCTGAATGAATGATTCTCTCGCACTTTAGCCGCTCGGCCCATTTCCGATGATCCGCGACATCGTCACTGTTTGATGACAGGTTAGATAGAGAATCTTCAATCTCCCAGATAAAAAGGCGGTAAGCACATCAATAGATATAGAATCGTGTCAGCCTGAACATACATGTGAGTCAGAAACATGTAACGCGCTCCGCCGAGCTTCTCAAGCTAGTTCGCTAGTTTTGGCGTATATCTCGGGCTGACAACAGAAGTGAACAAATTATCAGAACATGCACAGCGAATATATATAATCGACTGTAGTTTCTGAATGAGGCTTGATAAGTTGATTGACAAATTGTCAGAACGTCGACAATGAATATACCTGTCAACCATTATGTTCCCTTCCGGGTGAACTATAAGATAAGATGTTGCTCCATATGAGTTCTCAGAATGGTAACCACAGAGGTAAACTCCCTGAACAGCCAAGCATACAATTTATTATTTTATGCTAAAAGACTATGAATAGAGTAAAGAAAGGAAAAGAGATAACACATAGTATGAAAATGTTTATACATACGGGAAGATCGTCGTCGATGGGGAGAGGGAATGTGTTCTGCACTTGGAGAATGTCTTCTGTAGGCTTGTCAGTGTGGATAGAGCCTGTAGGGCAAGAGAGCAAGGCCTGCAAACATACATGGAAATGTCATGATCTAGTTGTCCAGTGACTGATCATTTTTTATAGAACAAGAAGGAAATCCAGTAACTTTACCAGGATTAAGCATTATTATGAACTAAATTGGGTGATCGGATCAGAGAAATACCATCAGTTAATTATTGTCTGGTGTTGCACATCCAAAATACACCGGTTAATTGCAGCTATGCTTGACTGATCGAAGAAGGCATTTTAATTACAGTGATCAAAGATGTTACTACCTGCAGTGCCTTGGTCCTGATTTCCTCGGAGGTGGGCTGCGCCGCCACGGCGGACTGGTCGTCGACCCTCTTGAACACCTCCGGAGCCATCCACCTGCAGGTGGCGCAGTCGATGCACCGGTGATCTGCACACCAAGACCCCGTCAGCTGGGACGACGAGGACGAGATCACATCAGCATCAGCATGACTGCATGAGGGAGCTCACCGACGAAGAACTCGCCGGACACGTTCTGCGGGCGCCGCCTGCTGTCGAGCGCCGGAGGAGGGGACACAGTGGCGCGGACCACAGGGACAGAGGTGGCGCGTCGGCGCGGACGCAGGTGAGCCGGCGGGGCGGCGAGGGATGCGGCGGCTCGAAGGCTGAGCGCCATGGCAATTGACGGGTGAAGTTTTCGGTCTCTAGTACACTGTACACTACACCTGTGAGATGAGCCGAGGCGAGCTGAGCTGAGCTTGTCAGATAATATTGCTTCTTGAGTTGTGCATTTATTAAGAGCAACGTGGGTGTGTGTGTAAACTCAATCAATCAAGATCTTCGGGGTCAGCATGTGACGCCATCGCTGACCGCACACACTAGAAACTTGTCAGACTTGAGGCACAAGCAACTCGATTTTTTTAACAGGACAAGCAACTCGATTCTACGAGCAGACTTTGTTTGTTACTCTCTCTGCTCACAAATACAGTACAATATACAATGGTGTAACTTCTTGTGAATCGGATGTATGTAGACACTTTCTAGTGTGTTTGTTCATTCATTTCAATCTGTAATTCATACTGAAATATTCAAAACATCTTATATTTGTGAACGGAGAGAGCAGCAACGGTGCAAGTGGCCCATATAAACTCGCACTAGCCCGCCTTGTCGGGCCGCCTTTTATTGTGGGGTTTGCTTTTTAGGCACGAAGCGAAGGAAGATGATGGAGACGCGCAACATATGCCTCCT
Organism: Triticum dicoccoides; assembly: GCF_002162155.2. Lineage (NCBI taxonomy): Eukaryota > Viridiplantae > Streptophyta > Magnoliopsida > Poales > Poaceae > Triticum > Triticum dicoccoides. The sequence goes on from NC_041381.1 coordinate 416,891,833, forward strand.
CTCAACAAGCAAAATGAAAAAAAATGATATGTAGACCAGCAGAAGGCCACCTCCCTGGTGAGCCCCTCCCCTCGTCGACCAAACCCCATCTGTCGGTGTACAAAAGTAGGGGCCCTCTTTGTGCCCCTTTACTTGTGCACGGGCAGTCAAAGCCGCACCTGTGGCCATGCTTAGCAGGGCAGAGGCGGGAAGCAAAAGTACAAGACTACCGAAGCGGCGCTCAAACCAGGGGCGCAAAAGGTAAAGCGACAAGATGGGCTTCCCCCGGCAAGACCCTTGCTGGGGCGGCCTACGCAGCCCCGGCAATAGCCTTGCCGGGGCAACTTACCCACCGCCAGCAAGGCCACCACCCTTGAGCCTGAGAGTTCCGACACCATCGACAACATTGGAACCAAAGTTCGGGAGAGGGCCTGCATAGTGGCATGTAGATCTTTGTGAAGACAAAGGGCCTGCGAGGCCTAGATAGGAACCAGAAGACAAAACAACAGCAAGGCTCCTTGCCGAGGATGCCCATGAGGCCCCGGCGAGGCTCCTGCCGAAGATACCCACGAGGCCCCCGCAAGACTCTTGCCGAGGGCACTCGCAAGGCCCCGGCAAGATCCTTGCCGAGAATATTAGCAAGACCACGGCAAGGCTTTGCCGCCCCGTCGCCGACCCAACTCAGCGACCGACCCACCAACTAAGCAAGTATCCACGTGGCAGTACGTGGCTCCTAAGCTAACCAGTCAAGCACATGCGTGGTGGCATGCAGATCTTCATGAAGACCCTGCCACCACACCAGCTCAGCAGCCTGCCAGCCTACATGGCGTTGCACGCCTCATTGGCCTGGACGCATGTCGAAGCCAGGCGAAGCGGCGACAGATGGGACGGGCTTCGTTGCCATCCCCGATAAAGCAAGAGGACACCTAAGTAGCACATTTAATGTGTTTTGTCATGTGGTGTCAGGCGATAAGATTGTACACTATATACACTTTTCACCTCCTGTGTGCCACCGCGGCGGCCCCTTTGAACTATAAAAAGAGGCCCGGGGCATACTGGGAAGGGATTCGGATCTTTTGAACAAGTCACGGGCCGTAGCTAGTTCAAGAACTCAAGAACACTCTTACGCATCCTCGCGGCCCGAACCTGGGTAAACGATCTTTGTGCTGACTCCTAGACCCGCTCTTTCCACAACCTCGCGCCCGCCGACCATAGAAGGGATTCCAGTGATCCCATAGGTGTCGTTTTCCGCCGACATCTTTGGCGCGCCAGGTAGGGGGCGCGAGTTGTGAAAATCTGGTTTTGGAGCCGATGCGTCGACTCTTTCATGGGGATGGCCCGAAGGGAGAGGGCGACGTCAATCAGTCGCCCTCTGGCGCCGTTCGCAGCCTCGACAGCCATCCGTGTGGCCACGAGAAGCTAAGTCATGCAAAATTTTGGCTAATTTCGTTTATCTAAGTTATTCCCCTCGAAAGGTCTCACCCTTGGTATGGAAAACCTGCACGCGATGGGACCCTCCGCTGTTGGCAACGCCCTTGTTCTGTTTTGAGTCCGCTCAACAGTTCGAGCGGCCGCGTCGAGGGCGGCAAGGTGGCCTATCCGCTTTAGGCAACGCCATTGTTCTGTTTCGAGTCCACTCAACAGTTCAAGCATCTGCGCTGAGAGCGGTAAGGTGGTTTGCCTGGCGGCAAGCACACCCAGCCAGCCGCTAAGGATCTGTCCTTCAAAGCGCTGCGGCTTGGGTTTACGCGCCGGCAAGCTCATCCAACTCAGCGTAGGGCGTACATACCAAGAAAGATCGAATAGGGGAATAGCATGCATCACATTGAAGTACTGCAGAGTTATATTACATCAAATAATCACTGCGTTTCTAACTTAAGATAAAATTGTCTTGGTCTTGAACTCGCAGCGGCAACGAGAAACGGGGTGCCTAGTCCAGGCGCTGGCCCTCCACACTCTCGACTCCGTCGGCACAGTCGATGACGGGCTTGATGCACTCCTTGAGCGCCGCGAGGCCCGTCCCCTCCAACAAGCTCTCCAGCGCGTCGGTAAAGTTGATGGTGGGGTTCTAGAACGCCACCTTGGTGAGCACCTTGGTCCGGGCGCCCCGGTAGAGCCTCTGGGACTCGTTGGCCAGATAAGTTGCCCGGTTGGAGCGGAACTGCTCCAGGGCTTCAAGAATACCCTCGAAGAACAGGGTCAGTGCGGCATTGGGACTCACGTTCAGCTCCGGGGCATACCTCACACTTGGCATCCCCATGGTAGCCAGCTTCGCGGTGATCCTGCCGGCGACGTCAGGAAGGCGGTTGATCCAATAGTTTATGCCCTCCGTGTAATCCTTGTGCTCGGTGGCGTCATTCCTTCGCAGCTGCCTCTCTTCCTCCAAGTCCTTGGCCATGGACTCTTCCCGGGCCCTGGCTCCTGAAAGCATCCCCTCAAGGCCCTCCAGCTTCAGCTTCAGGTCGTTGACAGAGTCGTTGGCTTGGGAGAGTAGCTCGGCCTTGCCGAGGACTGCGGCATGCGCCTCCGCCAAGGCGCTGCTGATCGTGTCCTTCTCCTTCACCAGCTCCAGGGCCTTGTTCTTCAGGCCGCCACTCCACCTCCAGCTCCTTCACCTTGTCGTCGTGGACCAGGGCTTGAGCATCGAGTGCCTCCTTGTGCCTCTGCTCCAGCCCCAGGGTCCGCTGCGCGATGAGTCTCTTGACCTCCTCATCCTTGCCGCGGAGTGTGGCGGCGAGCGCCTCCTCACGAGCGGCGAGGTCCTCCTCCTTGGAGTTCAGCTCGGCCTGGTGCTGGTGCCGGGCGGCCTCGTCCTTGGCGACCTATTCCCTCGCCGCCTCCTGGGCCTTCTCGACGTCAGCCTGCTTCAAGATGAGCTCTTGCTTGCGCTCGGCCAGCAGATCTTGGGCAGCCTTCAGCTCTTCATGGGCCTGGCGGAACTAGGCATGCGTCTCGGCGATGCGTTCCTCAAAGTCCGCCTCCGCCTTGTCCGTCACCGCCATCTTGGACTTCACCTTGTCCAGACGGGCGCGGTGGAGCGCCTGGAGCTTCTGGAAGTCGGCGCTCATGGCCCGAAGAAGCCGCTCCTATTGAGAACCGCCACCACCGGCGCTCGGTTCGTCAACAATCTGGAGCCCGACGGAGGCTAGCGCCTCGTCATCAAACACCTCCCCCTCGGCCGGCGCCCTGGTGCCCGCCGTCCCTGGAAGGTGGACGGACAGGTCGTCGCCCACCTTCAAGTACCTGCCCGAGCCAGAGGCGGCGGAGGAGGAGGGTTGATCGTCGACCACCCCCTCCTTGGCAGCAGCCTTGCCGGCCTCCCCAGCAGGCCCCTTGGCGGCGCCCTTGCTGGCCTCCTCGGCATCAGCCTTGCCGGTCCCTCCGGCAGGCCCCTTGACGGCCTCTTCGGATGCGGTCTTGGTGGCCTCCTCGATGCTGATCCTGTAGGCCTCAGCATCCCTGGCAACCTCCTCGATGACAATATCGATGTTTTCCTGCTCCGCTGAGTAAGAATCTAGATACCGAGGAGGAGAGTAAGACAGAGCCAAGGTCAAGGTTCAAGAAAAAGAAAGAACATGGACGGAGTGACTTACCTACACCGGGCTGGGAAGAAGTGGAGCCCTCCCTGCCAGCCTTTGTTGCCAGGGCAGAATCCCCGGCACCCAAGTTCACCTCCTCCTCCTCCATGTGTGTGGGCTCGGTGGTGGATGCCCTTGCTGGGGACGCCCCTCGGGGCGGCGTAGTCGAGGGGGTGGCATGTTAGGAGTGGCCCTCAGTGGCTCGTCCTGCTGCTGTTCTTCTCCTACAAACCCGGCAAGGTCAGCATCAACGCCTCGCACCCTGGTGTTCATCGATGAAGGAGTGAGTGATGGGCTTACGCTGGGGGCTAAGGCAGGGGCTGCTATCCGGGCTGCTCTCCACCACCAACGGCGTATGCGAAGTACCCACCGGGGGCTCACCGCCCATTGAGACCTTGGCCCTTTTCGCCGCCCTCTGGGCTAGCGTCTCCGCGTCCCTATGAAGACAACACCAAATCCAGTGAGGATGATGCAGGCGTAAGGACAGGAGAGAAGGGGAGCGAAATACTTACTCGTTCTCCACCTCCTCCTCCACTGGCTTCCTCTTCCTCTTCGGGCTAAAAGACCTGAGGTCAAAGTCGGCCTCTAGGGTGCTGACCGAGGCATAAGGAGAGGGAGATGGAGTCCGATGCCGCTTGGACAAGGAGGAGACATTCACCGTCCTTTTTGCCACGGCGGCCTTCGCCGTCTTTGTCGTCGTCGCGGCCTTCATCACCCTAGTCTGGTGCACGAGTTGCTCCTGGGCCGGTTACCGCTGCGCGGTCTTGCCGGGCTGGACCGGCTCGCCAGAGCTGGCCCACCGCAGGACGCGTCTCCTCCTTGTTGGCGGAGGATCATCCGACTCGGTATCTTCCTCGGACAACTCGTCGTCCATCTCCTCAAGAAGGGGAGCCTCGGCATCAGCACCGCTGGCCTCCCCGGCAGACTCCGCCCATCGGGCAAGCTCCTTCTCCTCCGTATCCGCGTCAGCCTTGTCCTCCATGCCGCTAGCGCTGCCGGCTTCCCTGGCGAGTGCTGCCCCTGCCGCTCTGGCGACGATGTAGTCCAACTCCTCCTTGGTGGTGTCTTGGATGAGCTCCGGCTCAGCGTGGACATAGCCCTTCGAAAAGTTGTCGAAGAACTCCTGCACTTCGTGTGTCGGGGGCTCGGCCTAGGCCAGGTCGAGGCCGTGCGCGTTGAAGTACGGCATCATGGCAATAATGTCGGACCAGAGAGAGTTGTTACTCAGCGGGACCACTCCCGCCGGCAACCCAAACAGGGGCCCTTTGACGGCCTTGCCGAACTTTGCGGCCTTGCCGTCCCTCTCAACCCAGCCGTCGTCGCCCACATTGAGCTGGAAGAGCCTCAGGCAGAAGTGCGCGTGCCCCATCACCATGAAGTTGTGCTTCAGGCCAGGGCGGAGCCTCATGACATCGGCCGCGTTCCTGAAGTCCCAGGCCGGCCTCCCCTTGTTATGGAGCGGGGCGATCTGGCGACGGAGGAAACCCGCCCCAATGATTTCAAGGGTGAGCCCGACCGTGGTGAGGCGGAGGATCCTGGTAGTGGTGACCGAGAGCTTCTTGTCGTTGACGTCGAGGTCACCCCGGTCCTTGCGACGGACCGGCGGGATCTGACGAACCCGTCAGAACTCCTGCGGGTCCTCCTCCATGATCCAGAGCCACCGGTCCCGCCACTCCTCCCATCTCTCCTTCTGGGCGCCCTCCGGATAAGCGCCCTTCTCCTGGGTCCTCGGGATCCAAGTGACGCAGCCAGAGATGGCACCCCCTGGCTGGATGTGAGGGTAAAAATAATGGCGGAAGAGCGCTGTGCTAGGTAGCACTCCGGCGAAGCCCTCACAAAGATGGGCAAAGAAAGTCATGCACGCCACGACATTCGGCGTGAAATTAAGAAGGTGGAAGCCGAAGGTGCACATGATATTGTTGAAGAAGTAAGAAAAGGGGGGGGGGGGCAGAGCCCATAGGAGAAGTAATCGACAAACAAGGGATACCGATTGGGGACGGCCTCGGCGAAACCAGCAGGGATGATGCATGTGGCGGGATGCCCCGTCGTCGCCCTCCCCCACAGGGGCTTGAAGTAATCCCTGAGGTGAAACACATCGACCGTTGAGGGGAAATAGGCGAGTTGCGTCCATAGCACTGCCAGCTTCTTCTCCGACGACTCATCCTCCCCGGCGTCCGTCGCCGCCCCTTTGCCATTGTTGGTTTTGGGTGCCATGGCGACTGGGGGATGCCGAGGGATCAAGAACAATGGAAGGCGTGGCGGCGGTGAGCGAAAGCGAGAGCTTGAGAAGGAAGAAGGAAGGGACGGCGGTTCCAAGAATGGAGAGGGCGCAGAGGGTAAATGAGCAGTGCGCCTGCGGTTATTCCTTTTTACGGGGAAGGCGCGGGGCGCCTCTTTACCATTTACCACACATGACCCCCACATCACGAACGACCCTCCACGTCATGCATTCAACGACGGTCGTGGGGAAGCACAACAGACAAAGAAGTTGCCGCGGTAAAACTCTGCCATGCATGCCCGCGCACCGTTCTAGGCCTAGCCCAAAAACGCATCGCGCTTATGTGTGGCCCAGGCCCGGGGGCTCCTGTTGGTGTACAAAAGTAGGGCCTCTCTTTGTACCCCTTTACTTGTGCACGGGCAGTCAGAGCCGCACCTGTGTCCATGCTTAGCGGGGCAGAGGAGGGAAGCAAAAGTACAAGACTACTGAAGCAGCGCTCAAACCAGGGGCGCAAAAGGTAAAGCGACAAAATGGGCTTCCCCCGGCAAGACCCTTGCCGGGGCGGCCTACGCAGCCCCAGCAAGAGCCTTGCCGGGGCAACTTACCCAACGCCAGCAAGGCCACCACCCTTGAGCCTGAGAGATCCGACACCATCGACAACATTGGAACCAAAGCTCGGGAGGGGGCCTGCATAGTGGCATGTAGATCTTTGTGAAGACAAAGGGCCTGCGAGGCCTAGATAGGAACCAGAAGACAAAACAACAGCGAGGCTCCTTGCCGAGGATGCCCACAAGGCCCCGGCAAGGCTCCTGGCGAAGATACCCACGAGGCCCCGGCAAGACTCTTGCCGAGGGCACTCGCAAGGCCCCGGCAAGACCCTTGCCGGGAATATTAGCAAGACCCCGCCCCGTCGCCGACCCAGCTCAGCGACCGACCCACCAACTAAGCAAGTACCCACATGGAAGTACGTGGCTCCTAAGCCAACCAGTCAAGCACCTGCGTGGTGGCATGCAGATCTTCGTGAAGACCCTGCCACCACACCAGCTCAGCAACCTGCCAGCCTAGATGGCGTTGCACGCCTCATTGGCCTGGACGCGTGTTGAAGCCAGGCGAAGCGGCGACGGATGGGACGGGCTTTGTTGCCATCCCCGATAAAGCAAGAGGACACCTAAGTAGCGCATTTAATGCGTTTTGTCCTATGATGTCAAGCGATAAGCTTGTACACTATATACACTTTCCACCTCATGTGTGCCACTGTGGCAACCCCTTTGAACTATAAAAGGAGGCCCGAGGCATACTGGGAAGGGATTCGGGTCTTTTGAACAAGTCACGGGCCATAGCTAGTTCAAGAACTCAAGAACACTCAAATATAAACCAAAGCAGGACTAGGGTATTATGCATCCTCGCGGCCTGAACCTAGGTAAACGATCTTTGTGCTGACTCCTTGACCCGCTCTTTCCACAACCTCGCACCCAGTGACCGTAGTAGGGATTTCAGTGATCCCATAGGTGTCGTTTTCCATCGACACCATCCCTCTCGGCCACCCCGACAATGACAATAGAAAACGGCAGTGAAACCCTTGCCACTTTCTGTTCGCCCATACGCCGACCACAAAGCCCAATTTCCCATGCCCCCCAAGAACCCACATCACAACACTAATGATACGTGGCGTGGGAGAAGCTACACACATGTCACTTGTTATGGATGGATGGATGGACCCAACCAGGTCGCAAGATCGAAACACCCACAGACCCACTAATCGGGCCCAACTCCTTTTCCACGGAGATTGGTAGTTGTAAAGATATTGAAATTTAACAAACATCGCTTGGTTTGCCACGAATTTCATTTCGCTTTTTGAAAAAAGAACCGTTTAAAATGGGGTGAACATTTGGTGTCTACGATTGGATGACATCTACCCTATCGCTATCTGGGGATGGGAGCTCAGGCTCCAATATCAACTCTGGGCTAGATAGGAGCTCGAGCTCAGTTTCCCGAGCTCAAACCCAACAACTTGAGTCAATGCAAGCTACGTTGGGGACTCATACCTAAGCTTGAGCCCCGACGTCTCTTCCCATTCCACCACCAAGACGACACTCACGACTTGAGGGTGGCCGCGATGTAAAGCAACAATAGTCTCTTAGGTCTTGAAGACACCAGGATCGGTAGAGAAGTGAGGTACCGTTTGAGGCCTTGTAGCACCTGCTAGGCATCTGAGGTCCACTTGAAAGGGGCCGACTTCTCGAGGAGCTTGAAGAAGGGTAGACCTCATTCCCCAATCTTGGAGATGAATCTCCCTAAGGAAGCCATATATTCCGAGAGACGTTGTACATCCATGAGGCGTGTATGTGGACGCATTTGGTCGATGGCGGTGATCTTTTTGGGGTTGTCCTCTATGCCTCTGCTAGATACAAGGAAGCTAAGGAGTTTCCCTGAGGGTATCTAGAAGACGCACTTCTCGGATTCAGCTTCATGTGGATGTGTTAAAGGTTGTTGAAGGTTTTCCACAAGATCGTTGAGGAGTGTGGCTTGATCTTCAGTCTTCACGATGAGGTCGTAGTAGGATTTGATGTTGCAGCCTATTTGGAACTCCAGAGTGATACGTATGGCCCACTAATGTGTGAGGCCAGGATTTTTAAGTGGAAAGGGATGTAAAAGTAACAGAAAGTCCTCACAAGAGTGATAAATGATGTTTTCCTCATCCTGTTTAGCCATGTGAATCTAATGGTAACCCTAATACACATCCAGGAAGCATAAAAGATTGCACCTCACTATGAAGTCCATGATCTGATCTATGCGGGGCACAATGAAAGGGTCTTTCAAAAATGCTTTGTTGAGGTCCACTTGGGCTCCTGCCCTGGTTCGCCCCCTTCCTTGTATAGGCGCCAGGGGAAGGAAGAGGGGTAGCGTCCGCCTTTCCTTTCTCCCTTGAGGAGGGGAAGGAAGCAGGGACTTGCCCTCCCCCTTTCCTTTCCCTAGGGTTGGCTGGCCTGGTGGAGGGGTGCACCAGCCCATCGTGGGCTGGTCTATCCCTCCCTTCGCCCATTAAGCCCATCTCTTTGCCGGGGTTGCCCGGAACCCCTTTCAGTGACCCTATATGTACCCGATACCCTCCGGAACACTTCCGGTTTCTGAATACCTTCGTCCTATATATTAATCTTTACCTCTCAACCATTTCGAGACTCCTCGTCATGTCTATGATCTCATTCGGACTCCGAACAACATTCGATCACCAAATCACATAACTCATATAATACTATATATCATCAAACGTTAAGCATGCGGACCCTACGGGTTCGAGAACTATGTAAACATGACCGAGACACCTCTCCGGTCAATAACCAATAGCGGAACCTGGATTCTCATATTGGATCCTACATATTCTATGAAGATCTTTATCGATCGAACCGTTATGACAACATATGTATTTCCCTTTGTCCATCAGTATGTTACTTGCCTGAGATTCAATCGTTGGTATCTTCATACCTAGTTTAATCTCGTTACCGGCAAGTATCTTTACTCGTTCCGTAATACATCACCTCGTGACTAACTCCTTAGTCCTTTGCTTGCAAGATTGTGATGTGTATTACCGAGAGGGCCCAGAGATACCTCTCTGATACTCGGAGTGACAATCCTAATCTCGATCTATGCCAACTCAACAAACACCTTCAGAGATACCTGCAAATCATCTTTATAATCACCCAGTTATGTTGTCACGTTTGATAGCACACAAGGCATTCCTCCAGTATCCAGGAGTTGCATAATCTCATAGTTGAAGGAATATGTATTTGACATGAAGAAAGCAATAGCAATAAAACTGAACGATCATTATGCTAAGCTAATGAATGGGTCTTGTCCATCACATCATTCTCCTAAGTCCTAATGATGTGATCCCGTTATCAAATGACAACTCATCTCCATGGTTAGGAAACCTTAACCATCTTTGATCAACGAGCTAGTCTAGTAGAGGCTCACTAGGGACATGTTGTTTGTTTATGTATTCACACATGTATTAAGGTTTTCGATCAATACAATTCTAGCATGAATAATAAACCTTTATCATGAATAAGAAAATATAGAATAACAACTTTATTATCGCCTCTAGGGCATATTTCCTTCAGTCTCCCACTTGCACTAGACTCAATAATCTAGTTCACATCGTCATGTGATTTAACACCAATAGTTCACATCATCATGTGATTAACACCCATAGTTCACATTGCCATGTGACCAACACCCAAAAGGTTTACTAGAGTCAATAATCTAGTTCACATCGCCATGTGATTAACACCCAAAGAGTACTAAGGTGTGATCGTGTTTTGCTTGTGAGAGAAGTTTAGTCAACGGGTTTGCCACATTCAGATCCGTATGTATTTTGCAAATTTCTATGTCTACAATGCTCTGCATGGAGCTACTCTAGCTAATTGCTCCCACGTTCTATACATATCTAGATTTAGACTTAGAGCCATCTAGATCAGTGTCAAAACTTGCATCGACATAACTCTTTACGATGAACTCTTTATCACCTCCATAACCGAGAAACATTTCCTTAGTCCTATTTTAAGATAACTAAGGATAATTTTGACCGTTGTCTAGTGATCTACTCCTGGATCACTATTGTACCCCCTTGCCAAACTCATGTTAAGGTACACAACAGGTTTGGTACATAGCATGGCATACTTTATAGAACCTATGGCTGAGGCATAGGGAATGACTTTCATTCTCTCTTTATCTTCTGCCGTGGTTGGGTTTTGAGTCTTTACTTAACTTCACACCTTACAATACAGGCAAGAACTCCTTCTTTGACTGATCCATTTTGAACTCCTTCAAAATCTTGTCAAGGTATTTACTCATTGAAAATATTATCAAGCGTCTTGATCTATCTCTGTAGATCTTGATGCCCAATATTTAAGCAGCTTCACCGAGGTTTTTCATTGAAAAATTCTTATTCAAGTATCCTTTTATGCTATCCATAAATTCTATATCATTTCCAATCAACAATATATCATCCACACATAATATCAGAAATGCTGCAGAGTTCCCACTCACTTTCTTGTAAATACAGGCTTCACTGTAAGTCTGTATAAAACCATATGCTTTGATAGCCTCATCAAAGCGTATATTCCAACTCTGAGATGCTTGCATCAGTCCATAGATGGATCATTGGATCTTGCACACCTTGTTAGCACCTTTTAAGATCGACAAAACCTTCTGGTTGGGTCATATACAACTCTTCTTAGATATATCCATTTAAGGAATGCAGTTTTGACATCCATTTGTCAGATTTCATAAAATGTGGCAACTGCTAACATGATTCGGACGGACTTTAGCATCGCCACGGTTGAGAAAGTCTCATTGTAGTCAACCCCCTGAACTTGTCGAAAACATTTTGCAACAAGTCAAGCTTTGTAGACAGTAACATTACCATCAGCGTCAGTCTTCTTCTTGAAGATCCATTTATTATTTATGGCTTGCCAATCATCGGGCAAGTCCACCAAAGTCCACACTTTGTTCTCATACATGGATCTATCTCAGATTTCATGGCCTCAAACCATTTATCGGAATCTGGGCTCATCATAGCTTCTTCATAGTTCGTAGGTTCGTCATGGTCTAATAACATAACTTACATGATAGGATTTCCATACCACTCTCGTGCGGATCGTGCTCTGGTTGACTTACGAAGTTCATTAGTAACTTGATCCGAAGTTTCATTATCATTTGCTTCCTCTCTAGTTGATCTAGGCACCTCGGAAACGGTTTTCTGAGATGTACTATTCTCAATTTCGAGAGAAGGTACAATTACCTCATCAAGTTCTACTTTCGTCCCACTCACTTCTTTTGAGAGAAACTCCTTCTCTAGAAAGGACCCATTCTTAGCAACAAAGATTTTTCCTTCAAATCTATGGTAGAAGGTATACCCAATTGTTTCTTTCGGGTATTCTATGAAGATGCACTTCTCCGACTTGGGTTCGAACTTATCAGGCTGAAGCCTTTTGACATAAGCATCGCATCCCCAAACTTTAAGAAACTACAGCTTAGGTTTATTGCCAAACCACAGTTCATACGGTGTCGTCTCAACGGATTTAGACGGTGTCATGTTTAATGTGGATGCAATTGTCTCTAATGCATAACCCCAAAATGATAGTGTTAAATCGGTAAGAAACATCATAGATCGCACCATATCTGTAAAGTATGGTTACGACGTTCGGACACACCATTATGCTATGGTGTTCCAGGTGGCGTGAGTTGTGAAACTATTCCACATTGTTTTAAATGAAGGCCAAACTCATAACTCAAATATCTGCCTCCACGATCGGATCGTAGAAACTTTATTTTCTTGTTACGATGATTCTCCACTTTGTTCTGAAATTCTTTGAACTTTTCAAATGTTTCAGACTTGTGTTTCATTAAGTAGATATACCCATATCTGCTCAAATCATCTGTGAAGGTCAGAAAATAACGATACTTGCCGCGTGCCTCAATACTCATCGGACCGCATACATCGGTATGTATTATTTCCAATAAGTCATTGGCTCGCTCCATTGTTCCAGAGAACGGAGTTTTAGTCATCTTACCCATGAGGCATGGTTCACAAGTATCAAATGATTCATAATCAAGTGATTCCAAAAGCCCATCTGTATGGAGTTTCTTCATGCGCTTTACACCAATATGACCTAAACGGCAGTGCCACAAGTATGTTGCACTATCATTATCAACTTTGCATCTTTTGGCATCAATATTATGAATATGTGTATCACTATGATCGAGATTCAATAAACCATTCACATTGGGTGTATCACCATAGACGGTTTTATTCATGTAAACAGAATAACAATTATTCTCTGAACTAAATGAATAACTATATTGCAATAAACATGATCGAGTCATATTCATGCTCAACGCATACATCAAATAACATTTATTTAGGTTCAACACTAATCCCGAAGGTAGAGGGAGTGTGCGATGGTGATCGTATCGACCTTGGAATAATTTCCAACACACATAGTCACCTCACCCTTAACTAGTCTCTGTTTATTCTGCAACTCTTGTTTCAAGTTACTAATCTTAGCAACTAAACTAGTAAAAAATACCCAGGGGCTACTATGAATACTAGTAAGGTACACACCAATAACATGTATATCAAATATATATTTGTTCACTTTGCCATACTTTCTTACCCACCAAGTATTTGGGGTAGTTCTGCTTTTAGTGACCATTGCTACGTCTTCAGCTTGCGTTGGTTTTCTTGAAGAGGAAAGGGTGATACAGCACAATAGCGTAAGTATTTCCCTCAGTTTTTGAGAATCAAGGTATCAATCCAGTAGGAGGCTCCTCACAAGTCCCACGAACCTACACAAACAAACAAAGAACTCACAACCAACGCGATAAAGGGGTTGTCAATCCCTTCACGGCCACTTGCGAAAGTGAGATTTGATAGAGATAATATGATAAGATAAATATATTTTTGGTATTTTATAATATAGATGCAGAAAATAAAGATGCAAATAAAAGTAGATTGGAAACTTATATGATAAAAGATAGACCCGGGGGCCATAGGTTTCACTAGAGGCTTCTCTCAAGATAACATAAGTATTACGGTCGGTGAACAAATTACTATCGAGCAATTGATAGAAAAGCGAATAATTATGAGGTTATCTAGGCATGATCATGTATATAGGCATCACGTCCGCAACAAGTAGACCGTCTCCTGCCTGCATCTACTACTATTACTCCACACATCGACCACTATCCAGCATGCATCTAGAGTATTAAGTTCATAAGAACAGAGTAACGCATTAAGAAAGATGACATGAAGTAGAGGGATAAACTCAAGCAATATGATATAAACCCCATATTTTTATCCTCGATGGCAACAATACAATACGTGTCTTGCAACCCTTTCTGTCACTGGGTAAGAACACCGCAAAATTGAACCCAAAGCTAAGCACTTCTCCCATGGCAAGAAAGATCAATCTAGTAGGCCAAACCAAACCAATAATTCGAAAAGACTTGCAAAGATAACTCAATCATACATAAAAGATTCAGAGAAGATTCAAATATTATTCATAGATAAACTTGATCATAAACCCACAATTCATCGGATCTCGACAAACACACCGCAAAAAGATATTACATCGAATAGATCTCCACAAGAGAGGGGGAGAACATTGTATTGAGATCCAAAAAGAGAGAAGAAGCCATCTAGCTAATAACTATGGACCCGAAGGTCTGTGGTAAACTACTCACAACTCATTGGATGGGCTATGGTGTTGATGTAGAAGCCCTCCGTGGTGGATTCCCCCTCCGGCAGAACCCGTCGACGGCTCCAAGATGGGATCTCGCAGATATAGAAGGTTACGGTGGCGGAAATATTTCTTCGGTGGCTCCCTGGATGTTTTCAGGGTATGTAGGCTTATATAGGAGGAAGAAGTACGTCGGTGGCTGCCCGAGGGGCCCACAAGACAGGGGGCGCGCCCCCACCCTCGTGGCTGCCTCGGCTGCTTCTTGACTTGCACTCCAAGTCCTCCGGATCACGTTCGTTCCAAAAATCATGCTCCCGAAGGTTTCATTCCGTTTGGACTCCGTTTGATATTCCTTTTCTTCGAAATACTGAAATAGGCAAAAAAAATAGCAATACGGGCTGGGCCTCCAGTTAGTAGGTTAATCCCAAAAATGATATAAATGTGTAAAATAAAGCCCATAGACATCCAGAACAGGTAATATAATAGCATGGAACAATAAAAAAAATTAGATACGTTGGAGACATATCAAGCATCCCCAAGCTTAATTCCTGCTCGTCCTCGAGTAGGTAAATGATAAAAACAGAATTTTTGATGTGGAATGCTACCTAGCATAATTCTCAATGTAATTCCTCTTTACTGTGGCATGAATGTTCAGATCCAAGTGATTCAAAATAAAAATTCATATTGACAAAAGAAATAGCAATACTTCAAGCATACTAATAAAAGCAATCATGTCTTCTCAAAATAACATGGCTAAAGAAAGCTCATCCCTACAAAATCATATAGTTAGGCTATGCTTCATTTTCGTCACACAAAGATGTTCCCAACTTCTATACCCCCGATGACAAGTCAAGCAATTGTTTCGTACTTAAATAATCTCAAACTCTTTCAACCTTCACGCAATACATGAGCGTGAGCCATGGATATAGCACTATGGGTGGAATAGAATAATGATTGGGGATTGTGTGGAGAAGACAAAAAAATAAGAAAGTCTCACATTGACGAGGATAATCAACGGGCTATGGGAATGCCCATCAATTAATGTCAACATGAGGAGTAGGGATTGCCATGCAACGGATGCACTAGGGCTATAAATGAATGAAAGCTCAACAAAAGAAAACTAGTGGGTGTGCATCCAACTTGCTTGCTCACGAAGACCTAGGGCATTTGAGGAAGCCCATCGTAGGAATATACAAGCCAAGTTCTATAATGAAAAATTCCCACTAGTATATGAAAGTGACAACCTATGAGACTCTCTACATGAAAACATGGTGCTACTTTGAAGCACAATATATGAGACTCACTACATGAAGAACAAGGTGCAACTTTGAAGCACAAGTGTCGAAAAAGAGATAGTAGCATTGCCCCTTTTATTTTTTTTCTTTATTTTCTTTTTATTTTTTCTTTTATTTTTTTCTTTGGCCTTTTTTTTGGCCTTTCTTTTTTTCTTTTTGGGCAATGCTCTAATAATGATGATCATCACACTTTTATTGATTACAACACATGAATTACAACTCGAAACTAGAACAAGATATGACTCTATATGAATGCCTCCAGCGGTTTACCGGGATGGTGCAATAAATCAAGAGTGACATGTATAAAAATTATGCATGGTGGCTTTGCCACAAATACGATGTCAACTACATGATCATGCAATGGCAATATGACAAAAGTGATGTATGTCATGATGATGATGAACGGAACGGTGGAAAGTTGCATGGCAATATATCTCGGAATGGCTATGGAAATGCCATAAATAGGTAGGTATGGTGGCTGTTTTGAGGAAGATATAAGGAGGTTTATGTGTGATAGAGCGTATCATATCATGGGGTTTGGATGCACCAGCGATGTTTGCACCAACTCTCAAGGTGAGAAAGGGCAATGCACGGTACCGAAGAGGCTAGCAATGATGGAAAGGTAAAAGTGCGTATAATCCATGGACTCAACATTAGTCAAAAGAATCATATACTTATTGCAAAAATTTAGAAGTCATCAAAAACCAAGCACTACACGCATGCTCCTAGGGGGATAGATTGGTAGGAAAAGACCATCGCTCGTCCCCGACCGCCACTCATAAGGATGCACAAGCCAGATACACTTCATGCTTCAAATTTGTTACACAACTTTAACCATACGTGCATGCTATGGGAGTTGCTAACTTCAACACAAGCATTCTTTAAATTCATAATCACCCAACTAGCATGACTTTAATATCACTATGTCCCTATCTCAAAAACAATTATCAAGTATCAAGTTGATCATAGCATCCAATTCACTTCTTATGATAGTTTTTATTATACCCAACTTGGATGCTCATCATTCTAGGACCAATTTATAACCATAGAAAATACCATGATGTTCTAAAAGACTCTCAAAATAATATAAGTGAAGCATGAGAGATCAACAATTTCTTCAAAATTAATCCACCGCTGTGCTCTAAAAGATATAAGTGAAGTACTAGAGCAAAAACTAGCTAGCTCAAAAGATATAAGTGAAGCACATAGCATATTCTAATAAATTTCAATCAAGTAGGCTTCTCCCAAAAGGTGTGTTAAAGCAAGGATGATTGTGGTAAACTAAAAAGCAAAGACTAATATCATACACGATGCTCCAAGCAAAACACATATCATGTAGCAAATAAAAATATAGCTCCAAGTAAAGTTACCAATGAATGAAGACGAAAGAGGGGATGCCTTCTGGGGGCATCCCCAAGCTTAGGCTTTTGGCTATCTTTGAATATCTTGGGGTGCCATAAGCATCCCCAAGCTTAGGCTTTTTCCACCCTTTATACCATAGTCCATCAAATCTTTACCCAAAACTTGAAAACTTCACAACACAAAACTCAACAGGAAATCTCATAAGCTCCGTTAGTGAAAGAAAACAAAACCACCACATAAGGTACTGTAATTAACTCATTCTTTATTTATATCAGTTTTAAACCTACTGTATTCCAAGTTCTCTATGATTCATACCCTTACATACTAGCCATAGATGCATCAAAATAAGCAAACAACACACGAAAAACAGAATCTGTCAAAAACAGAACAGTCTGTAGCAATCTGTAACTAACGCAAACTTATGGAACATTAAAAATCCTACCAAACTAGGAAGTCCTAAACAATTTATTTATTGAACAGCAGCAAAAAGAATCAATGCAAAAGCACGTTTCTGTGATTTATTGAATGTTTTCTCGTGAGCGCAAAGTTTTAGTTTTTCAGCAGAATCAAATCAACTCATATCATAGGTTAGCCTATAGGTTCTACTTGGCACAAACACTAAATAAAACAAGAAAACACATCTAAACATAAAGTAGAAACAAAATTTATTACTAAAAAGGAACAAAAACAAGAAACACAAAGAAAATTAGGTTGCCTCCCAACTAGCGCTATCGTTTGACGCCCCTAGCTAGGCATAAAAGCGAAGATAGATCTAAGTAGTGCCATCTTTGGCACTTGATTCATCAATAGAGCACTTATAATCTTTAGGGGTTTCTCCCTTTTTAGCAATGATAAAACCTTTAGGCAAAAATTCAAGAAATTCATTTGTAGAAGAAGATTCTTTAATGATAGAGAGACAATTGGGATGATCACTTATGGATTTGAGATCCGTGTCTCCCTTATTAGAAGTTTCACCCTTATTTTTAGGAACATAAATAAACTTGGCAGTTTTGGTAGGGGGTTTTGGAGTGTTTTTCATGGAAGAAAACGCGGAACCTAAGTTAGTAATGATATCCTCAATTCTTGCAAAATCTAGATCTAATTTTTCATTAACTATAGGTTCTTTCTCTTTAAGATTTTTCAAAGTAACTCCAACCCTAGATCCGTATTGGGTAATTTGATTATGAATCTTTTTATCCAAATTTTCGATTAACTCAACAGTGGCAATTTTATTTTCAATGATCTCAAGCCGTTGCATAACATGTTCCAAAGTTAACACAGTTCCATTAACCAAAAGAGGTGGTGAGCCAAACAAATCTAACATAGCATTATAAGCTTCAAACGTGTGGCTATTCAAGAAATCCCCTCTGGCAACGGTATCAAGAACTCATCTATTCCAAGGAGTAACACCTACATAAAAATTGCAAAGAAGAACGGAAGTAGAAAGCTTCCTAGTGGATTTATTTTGAGCATTGCAAATTCTATGCCAAGCATCTTTTAAATTTTCTCCCTCCCTTTGCTTAAAATTGAGAATTTCATGTTTGGAAGTAATAACAAGGATAGGAGGACTGACCATAATGACAAGGTAAACGATCTAACACACGAGCAAACGGAAAAAGGCAAGCGAAAGAGAGAGGAAGAAGAAGGCAAGCGGAAAAGAGAGGAGATTGGGAAAGAGAGGGCAAATAAAACGGCAAGGGTGAAGTGGGGGAGAGGAAAACGAGAGGCAAATGGCAAATAATGTAAATGCGAGGGAGATGAGTTTGTGATGGGTACTTGGTATGTCTTGACTTGAGTGAAGACCTCCCAGGCAACGGCGCCAGAAATCCTTCTTGCTACGTCTTGAGCTTGCGTTGGTTTTCCTTGAAGAGGAAAGGGTGATGCAGCACAGTAGCGTAAGTATTTCCCTCAGTTTTTGAGAACCAAGGTATTAATCCAGTAGGAGGCTCCTCACAAGTCCCACGAACCTACACAAACAAACAAAGAACTTGCAACCAACACGATAAAGGGGTTGTCAATCCCTTCACGGGCACTTGCGAAAGTGAGATCTGATAGAGATAATATGATAAGATAAATATATTTTTGGTATTTTATAATATAGATGCAGAAAATAAAGATGCAAATAAAAGTAGATTGGAAACTTATATGATAAAAGATAGACCCGGGGGCCATAGGTTTCAGTAGAGGTTTCTCTCAAGATAGCATAAGTATTACGGTCGGTGAACAAATTACTGTCGAGCAATTGATAGAAAAGCGAATAATTATGAGGTTATCTAGGCATGATCATGTATATAGGCATCACGTCCGCAACAAGTAAATCGACTCCTTCCTGCATCTACTACTATTACTCCACACATCGACCGTTATCCAGCATGCATCTAGAGTATTAAGTTCATAAGAACAGAGTAACGCATTAAGAAAGATGACATGAAGTAGATGGATAAACTCAAGCAATATGATATAAACCCCATCTTTTTATCCTCTATGGCAACAATACAATACGTGTCTTGCAACCCTTTCTATCACTGGGTAGGAACACCACAAGATTGAACCCAAAGCTAAGAACTTCTCCCATGGCAAGAAAGATCAATCTAGTAGGCCAAACCAAACCGATAATTCGAAGAGACTTGCAAAGATAACTCAATCATACATAAAAGAATTCAGAGAAGATTCAAATATTATTCATAGATAAACTTGATCATAAACCCACAATTCATCGGATCTCGACAAACACACCGCGAAAAGAGATTACATCGAATAGATCTCCACAAGAGAGGGGGAGAACATTGTATTGAGATCCAAAAAGAGAGAAGAAGCCATCTAGCTAATAACTATGGACCCGAAGGTCTGTGGTAAATTACTCACAACTCATTGGAGGGGCTATGGTGTTGATGTAGAAGCCCTCCGTGGTGGATTCCCCCTCCGGCAGAACGCCGGCGACGGCTCCAAGATGGGATCTCGCGGATACAGAAGGTTACAGTGGCGGAAATATTTCTTCGGTGGCTCCCTGGATGTTTTTGGGGTATGTAGGCTTATATAGGAGGAAGAAGTACGTCGGTGGCCGCCCAAGGGGCCCACGAGACAGGGGGTGCACCCTGTAGGGGTGGGCGCGCCCCCCACCCTCGTGGCTGCCTCGGCTTCTTCTTGACCTGCACTCCAAGTCCTCCGGATCACGTTCGTTCCAAAAATCACGCTCCCGAAGGTTTCATTCCGTTTGGACTCCATTTGATATTCCTTTTCTTCGAAATACTGAAATAGGCAAAAAAACAGCAATACGGGCTGGGCCTCCAGTTAGTAGGTTAGTCCCAAAACTGATATAAATGTGTAAAATAAAGCCCACAGACATCCAAAACAGGTAATATAATAGCATGGAACAATCAAAAATTATAGATATGTTGGAGACGTATCTACCATTCCCTTTGCAGTAGAAGCACTCAGTTTCAGGCTTAGGTCCAGCTTTGGGCTTCTCCATGGGAGTGACAACTTGCTTCCCATTCTTCTTGAAGTTCTCTTTCTTTCCGTTGCCCTTTTTCTTGAAAATAGTGGTCTTGTTATCCATCAACACTTGATGCTCCTTCTTGATTTCTACCTTTGCCAATTTCAGTATCGCGCAAAGCCCAGGAATCATTTTTGTCATCCTTTGCATATTATAGTGCATCACGAAGTTCTAGTAGCTTGGTGATAGTGACTAGAGAACTCTGTCAATCACTATCTTATCTGGAAGATTAACTCCCACTTGATTCAAGTGATTGTAGTACCCAGACATTTTGAGCACATGCTCACTATCTGAGCTATTCTCCTCCATCTTGTAGGCAAAGTACTTGTCAGAGGTCTCATACCTCTCGACATGGGCATGAGTCTGAAATGCCAATTTCAACTCTTGGAACATCTCATATGCTCCGTGGCATTCAAAACATTTTTGAAATCCCGGTTCTAAGTCGTAAAGCATGGTGCACTAAACTATCAAGTAGTCATCATATCGAGCTTGCCAAACATTCATAACGTGTGCATATGCTCCTGCAATAGGTTTGTCACCTAGCAGTGCATTAAGGACATAATTCTTATGTGTAGCAACGAGGATAATCCTCAAGTTACGGACCCAGTCCGTGTAGTTGCTACTATCATATTTCAACTTAGTTAATCATAGGGGAGTTACAACGCGAGCTATTGATCTACAACATAATTTGCAAATACTATCAGGACTAAGTTCATGATAAATTAAAGTTCAATTAATCAAATTACTTAAGAACTACCACTTAAACTGACACCCCTCAAGTCACCTAAGTGTAACGTGATCCAAATCAACTAACCCATGTCCGATCATCATGTGAGATGGGGTAGTCATCAATGGTGAATGATAAGTCTCCAACGTATCTACTTTTCCAAACACTTTTGCCCTTGTTTTGGACTCTAACTTGCATGATTTGAATGAAACTAACCCGGACTGACGCTGTTTTCAGCAGAACTGCCATGATGTTGTTTTATGTGTAGAAAACAGAAGTTCTCGGAATGACCTGAAAATCCACGGAGGCAGGTTTTGGAAAATATAAAAAATACTGGCGAAAGAATCAAGACCAGGGGGCCCACACCCTATCCACGAGGGTGGGGGCGCGCCCACCCCCCTGGGCGCGCCCCCCTATCTCGTGGGCCCCCTAAGGCTCCACCGACCTCAACTCCAACTCCATATATTCTGTTTCGCGGAGAAAAAATCAGAGAGAAAGTTTCATCGCGTTTTATGATACGGAGCCGCCGCCAAGCCCTAATCTCTCTCGGGAGGGCTCTGGAGTCCGTTCGGGGCTCCAGAGAGGGGGATTCGTCGCTGTCGTCATCATCAACCATCCTCCATCACCAATTTCATGATGCTCACCGCCGTGCGTGAGTAATTCCATCGTAGGCTTGTTGGACGGTGATGGGTTGGATGAGATTTACCATGTAATCAAGTTAGTTTTGTTAGGGTTTGATCCCTAGTATCCACTATGTTCTGAGATTGATGTTGCTATGACTTTGCTATGCCTAATGCTTGTCACTAGGGCCCGAGTGCCATGATTTCAGATCTGAACCTATTATGTTTTCATGAATATATGTGTGTTCTTGATCCTATCTTGCAAGTCTATAGTCACCTATTATGTGTTATGATCCGACAACCACGAAGTGACAATAATCGGGATACTTCTCGGTGATGATCGTAGTTTGAGGAGTTCATGTATTCACTATGTGTTAATGCTTTGGTCCGGTTCTCTATTAAAAGGAGGCCTTAATATCCCTTAGTTTCCGCTAGGACCCCGCTGCCACGGGAGGGTAGGACAAAAGATGCCATGCAAGTTCTTTTCCATAAGCACGTATGACTATATTCGAAATACATGCCTACATTAGATTGATGAATTGGAGCTAGTTTTATGTCACCCTATGTTATAGCTATTACACGAGGAATCGCATCCGACATAATTATCCATCACTGATCCAATGCCTACGAGCTTTTCACATCTTGTGTTTTGCTTATTTACTTTTCCGTTGCTACTGTTACAATTACTACAAAACTGTTATCTTTACTTTTGCCATTGTTACCTTTATCATCATACTACTTTGCTACTAAATACTTTGTTGCAGATACTAAGTTATCCAGATGTGGTTGAATTGACAACTCAACTGCTAATACTTAAGAATATTCTTTGGCTCCCCTTGTGTCGAATCAATAAATTTGGGTTGAATACTTTACCCTTGAAAGCTGTTGCGATCCCCTACACTTGTGGGTTATCAAGACTAATTTCTGGCGCCGTTGCCGGGGAGCATAGCTCTATTCTTTGAGTCACTTGGGATTTATATATGTTGATCACTATGAGGAACTTGAAAGACGAAAGAACCAAGATTTTGCCCTCAACTACGAGGGGAGGTAAGGAACTGCCATCTAGCTCTGCACTAGATTCTCCTTCTGTTATTAGTAAGCTTGCGACACCTAAACCTTCTACTGCTATGAATTCTGATATGTCGCATGTTATTGATGATGCCACTTCTGCTATGCATAATACTTATGATGAAACTACTTCTGTCTGTGATACCACTTTGCTATTAGGTGAATTTCTTGATGAACAACTTGCTAGGGTTAGAGAGAATGAAATTATTGAAGATGCTATTATTGATGATAGTGATGATTAAAGTTCTCCCCTGATTATGAATTACCTGTTGTTCCTGAGGGTTATGTTATGGAAGAGGAAGCTGCTAGAGCTATCTTTGCTTGTAAAGATAGGTATGATCTTAAAAAGTTATTAGCTAAATGGAAGCAGCAGTCTCTTAATGCTAGAATGAAACCTGACCCTGCTTGCTACTTCACCTATCTGTGTTACTGATAAGGATTATGAATTCTCTGTTGATCCTGAGACTATTACTTTGGTTGAATCTAATCCTTTTTATGGCCTTGAATCTAAAACTGTTGTGGCACATCTTACCAATTTAAATGATATAGCCACCCTGTTTACTAATGATGAGAAGTCCCGCTATTATTATATCCTTAAGATATTTCCGTTCTCATTAAAGGGTGATGCTAAGACTTGGTTTAATTCTCTTGATCCTGGTTGTGTGCGTAGTCCCCAGGATATGATTTATTACTTCTCTGCTAAATATTTCCCTGCTCATAAGAAACAAGCTGCCTTGCGGGAAATATATAATTTTGTGCAAATCAAAGAAGAGAGTCTCCCACAAGCTTGGGGGAGGCTTCTCTGATTACTTAATGCTTTGCCTGATCATCCTCTTAAGAAAAATGAAATACTTGATATCTTTTATAATGGACTAACCGATGCTTCCAAGGACTACTTGGATAGTTGTGCTGGTTGTGTTTCAGGGAAAGAACAGTCGACGAAGCTGAATTACTATTGAATAATATATTGACTAATGAAAATAATTGGACTCTTCCTGAGCCAATTCCTGAGGCAATTCCTGAACCAATTGAGCCAACTCTTGAGCCTATTCCTAAACCCACTCCGAAGAAGAGAGGTGTTCTATTTCTCAGTCCTGAAGATATGCAAGATGCAAAGAAATCAATGAAGGAAAAAGGTATAAAAGCTGAAGATGTTAAGAAATTACCACCTATTGAAGAAATACATGGTCTTAATATATCACCTGTCGAAGAACCACATTGTCTTGATAACCCGACATAGGTAGTAAAGGTAAATTCTCTCTATAGATATGATAAAGTTGAAACCCCTTCTACTAAATTTCATAGCCCATGCTTAGATGAATTTGATGACTTTATGGCTAGACAAGAAAGTTTAATGCTTATGTTGGTAGAGAATTAAAGAACAATGCTTTTGAGATAGGACGCTTGAGTGATTATATGGCTAGAGTTAAAGGTGAACTTAAACTCATTAGCAAATATGCTTCTATGGTTGCTACTCAAGCTGAGCAAGTACTTAAAGCTCAAAATGATTTGCTTGATGAATTAAATAATAAAACTGACTTTGATGTTAGAATGGCTACTACAACTGGTAGAATGACTCAGGAACCTTTGTATCCTGAAGGCCACCCTAAGAGAATCGAGCAAGATTCTCAGAGAAATAATTTAGAGGCACCTAGTTCTTCTAAAAAGAAGAAAAAGAAAAACGATAGGACTTTTCATGCTTCTAGTGAACCCGTTGTAGACACACCTGAGAATCCCAATGATATTTCTATTTCTGATGCTGAAACACAATCAGGTGATGAACATGAACCTAGCGATAATGTTAATGATAATGTTCATGTTGATGCTCAACCTAGCAAAAATAATAAAGTAGAAGTTGAACCTGATGTTGATCTTGATAACCCACAGTCAAAGAATCAATGTTATGATAAGAGAGATTTTGTTGCTAGGAAGCACGACAGAGAAAGAGAACCATGGGTTCAGAAACCCATGCCCTTTCCTCCTAAACCATCCAAGAAAAAGGATGATGAGGATTTTGAGCGCTTTGCTGAAATGATTAGACCTATCTTCTTACGTATGCGCTTAACTGATATGCTTAAAGTAAATCCTTATGCTAAGTATATGAAGGATATCATTACAAACAAAAGAAAGATACCAGAAGCTAAAATTTCCACCATGCTTGCTAATTACACTTTTAAGGGTGGAATACCAAAGAAACATGGAGATCCGGGGGTACCAACTATACCATGCTCCATTAAAAGAAATTATGTTAGAACTGCTTTATGTGATCTTGGAGCCGGTGTTAGCGTTATGCCTCTCTCTTTATATCATAGATTTGAATTGAGCAAGTTGACACCTACTGAAATATCTTTGCAAATGGCTGATAAATCAACTGCCATACCTGTCAGTATTTGTGAGGATGTGCCTGTTGTGGTTGCAAATGTCACTATCTTAACAGACTTTGTTATTCTTGATATTCCTGAGGACGATAGTAGTAGACCCTTTTTGAATACTGCAAGGGCTGTTATTGATTGCAACAAAGGCAATGTCACTTTTCATGTTAATGGTAATGAGCATACGGTACACTTTCCGAGGAAACCATCTCAAGTTCATAGCATCAATTCTATTGGAAAAGTTCCAACTATCATTATTGGAGGTTTTGAATTTCCTCTTCCCGTTGTCAAGAAAAAATATGATATTCTTATTGTTGGGGATGTTCATATCCCCGTTGAGGTAACTTAATGTTATTCGAAATTTCTCCGGTTCCGTGTTATTCGGAATGAGTTTGTTAACAAGACTTGATCAACCTTGTTAGGGGATTCATTTTGATGATCATGAGATGGATGAAACTAGAAGGCACAACCTTCTGTACCCTCTTTTTACTTTCTGTTATTCAGAATAAATAAAGCAAAAATAGTATTATCCGTCTGTTTTCTGAATTATCCGTGCATTAAAAAAGTATCCCGAAAATAAAAGTGCTCCAAATGCCCTGCAAATTTAGTATGATTTTTTATGGAATATTTGAGGATTTTAGGCACTGAAATCACTGCAGGAGGGGCAAGCACCAGGCCACGAGGGTGGAGGGCGCGCCCACACCGCTTGGGCGCGCCCCCTGTCTCGTGGGCCTATGGTGGCCCCCCCTCCACTTATGCCAGCACCCACACACTCCATCTTCTTCCCAAAAAAATCCCCATCCAGCTCAAGCACGAGTTCTAGCTCATTTTGCTGCGATTTTCGATCTCCTTGCTCAAAGCTCCATTCACAAAACTGCTTTAGGAGATTGTTTCTTGGTATGTGACTCCGCCATTGGTCCAATTAGTTTTTGTTCTAGTGCTTTATTCATTGCAAATTTTTACTACATAGGCGACCCTCTTCTTGAGCTTGCATGTCAAATTTATGAGGTCCCAAGTAATCTAATGTATGATATAGGCTCTAGGCATTTGTAGGAGTAGTTGCTACCAATCTTGTTTAGTTTTATTCACTTTTATTTTGAAATTACTAAATTTTCAGAAATTTTCAGAAATATGTCTAGGAGAATGTACCAAGGTGGTTCCTCAGTAAAGAAAGGACCCAGGATTGCTATACGTGAGCAGGACGATGAACTACCGAGGGACGCAGAAGTACAAGCTTGTGAGTGGCCATCCGACGATTTTATGGTCGAAGCAGGCTTTAAGGAGGAATTTGACACGCATGTGCATAAGGCCAATCTGGAGGACTTCTTACAAGATAAGTGTCCTCAGTACTATCAATTGACTGATTCATTTGTGCGAAGGTTTAAATATAAATGTACACGTAATTCTCCGAGTGTCCTATTTGATATCTATGATACATCTTATACCATGGACTTAGAGGATTTTACAACTGCTTGCAAACTTCCGCAGTGGGGTAATATTAATGATCCCCACAAATCTGAATTTAGAGATTTTCTTGCTAGTATTACTGTGGGAGAATCTAGGGACATAGCACAAGCTACCATAGGGAGCATTCATTTTCCTGCTATACATTATTTTGCTCTTTTCATTGGTAGATGCATTAACGGTAAAGATGAAGCGTGTCATATGTGTGTCCCTGATCTTTGTGTCCTTAAGAGTGCCGTGTTAGGTTATCTTGATTATAACTTGGGGGCAATAGTTGCACGTAGGTTGCATAATAATGGTAGGGCTGGAGATTTATTTGGAGGAATTTACGTGACCCGTGTGGCCATTTATCTTGGTATAGCCCCTCGAGAGGGTGATATGATGTTGCCTCCCGCTTATTTAGATTATGACGCTATGGTCAAACATCACTTTCTTAAGAGGAATGAACAATTCCTCCCGTATCGACTAATTTTTGACAGACATAGCTCTGTCCATGTTACTCTTTCTGCTCCTTTCCTTTTTGATTACCGGGCAAAAGGAAGATATGTTGTTACCAGGGAGGAACAGCTGAACACGAGGGGAGAGCGGAGGCGGCTCGCCAACATGCCGCAGCTCTGGAGGCATTTGTTGCAGCATCTCAGTACGACCCCAGTTACAACTATGGATATCAGCCAGGCTACCCTTGGCATTGGACCAACTTAGGCCAAAAGCCTAAGCTTGGGGGAGTACATATTTCTCATCGACTTTACATTCATGTTCACACACCATTCTAGTCGTCGGTGCTCATACTCTTTCATTGTATTATCCATACTAGTTTAATTTTCTTTTTCTTGCCTTTTTCTTGTGTGTTTGTTAAACCTTGAGAAAAAACGAAAAAAAATTAGTTAGTTTAATTTCCATGCTTGTAGTAGTAATTAAATTGAAAAACCCAAAAAGATTTCTGGTTCTTCTTCTTACTTGTTGGGGGTCAAGAGTAGAAGACCATATTGAAAATGTTTAGTGGCTCTCATATGCATGATTGTTTATTTAACTTAGAGCCCATATTACCTTGTCTTCTCTCTTGAGTTGAATGCTTGCAGATTCCAGCTTAGTCCAATGCACGTGCACTATTATTATTATACACATCGTTCGGTCGTGCAAGTGAAAGGCAATAATGACGATATATGATGGACTGGTTGAGATGAGAAAAGCTGGTATGAACTCGACCTCTCTTGTTTTTGTAAATATGATGAGTTCATCGTTCCTGGTTCAGCTTATTATGAAGTAAACATATTTGCAATGACATTTAGAGATTATAGTTGCTTGTGCCATGCTTGATTAGCTATGAGTTATAATGGTTTTACCTTGCGTGCCAACATGCTATTAAAATGATTATGATGTGGCATGATGGGATGATATGCTCCTTTGAATGAATTGAGTGACTCAACTTGGCACATGTTCACGCATGTAGTTGAAACAAATCAACATAGCCTTCATGATATTTATGTTCATGGTAGATTATATCCTACTCATGCTTGTACTCAGTGTGAATTAATTTTAATGCATGTTTATGACTGTTGTCGCTCTCTCAGTTGGTCGCTTCCCAGTCTTCTGCTAGCCTTCACCCGTACTAAGCAAGAATACTGCTTGTGCATACAAACTCCTCAAACCCCAAAGTTATTCCAATGAGTCCACCATACCTTCCTATATGCGGTATTTACCTGCCGTTCCAAGTAAATTTGTATGTGCCAAACTCCAAACCTTCAAATGAAATTCTGTTTTGTATGCTCAAGCAGCTCATGTTTCGACTAGGGCTGCCTATATCTTTCATGCTAGGTGGGTTATTCTCAAGGGGAGTGGACTCCGCTCCTCATTCACGAGAAATGGCTGGTAACCGGGATGCCCAGTCCCATGATCCAAAAAGATCAAAGAAAATCAATATAATTAAACAAAACTCCCCCAGGGCTGTTGTTAGTTGGAGGCACTCGTTGTTTTGAGCAAGCCATGGATTGATGCTTGTTGGTGGTGGGGGAGTATAAACTTTTACCATTCTGTTTGGGAACTGCCTATAATGCATGTAGTATGGAAGATACGACCATCTCATAGTTGTTGCGTTGACAGTGAAAGTATGCCGCTCAAAATGTTATTCAATCTCTATTTTAAAATCGAGCTCTGGCACCTCTACAAATCTCTGCTTCCCTCTGCGAAGGGCCTATCTATTCACTTTTATGTTGAGTCATCATCCATCTTATTAAAAAGCACCCGCTGGAGATCACACTGTCATTTGCATTCATTACTATTGGTTTATATTGGGTATGACTTGACTGGATCTCTTTTACCATGAATTACAATGTCTAGTCACTCCTTGATCTTTAAAGGTGCTCTGCATTTATGTTTTGCGGCCTCAGAAAGGGCTAGCGAGATATTGTTATATCATGTTATGATTGTTTTGAGAAAGTGTTGTCATCCGAGTTTTATTATTATGGCTTGCTAGCTGATTATGCCATTAATATGAGTAATTGTGAGACCAGGTGTTATTGTGAGTATGGTTAGTTCATAATATTTGCTGAAACCTGAATGCTGGCTTTGCATGTTTACAACAACAAGAGCAAACAGAGTTTGTAAAAGTTTTTCTTTATCACTTTCAGTTTATCAACTAAATTGCTTGAGGACAAGCAAAGGTTTAAGCTTGGGGGAGTTGATACGTCTCCAACGCATCTACTTTTCCAAACACTTTTGCCCTTGTTTTGGACTCTAACTTGCATGATTCGAATGAAACTAACCCGGACTGACGTTGTTTTCAACAGAACTACCATGATGTTGTTTTATGTGTAGAAAACAAAAGTTCTTGGAATGACCTGAAAATCCATGGAGGCAAGTTTTGGAAAATATAAAAATACTAGCGAAAGAATCAAGACCAGGGGGCCCACACCCTATCCACGAGGGTGGGTGGCGCGCCCACCCCCTGGGCGTGCCCCCTGTCTCGTGGGCCCCCTGAGGCTCCACCGACCTCAACTCCAACTCCATATATTCCGTTTCATGGAGAAAAAAATCAGAGAGAAAGTTTCATCGCATTTTATGATACGGAGCCGCTGCCAAGCCCTAATCTCTCTCGGGAGGGCTGATCTGGAGTCCGTTCGGGGCTCCGGAGAGGGGGATTCGTTATCGTCGTCATCATCAACCATCCTCCATCACCAATTTCATGATGCTCACCGCCGTGCGTGAGTAATTCCATCGTAGGCTTGCTGGACGGTGATGGGTTGGATGAGATTTACCATGTAATCAAGTTAGTTTTGTTAGGGTTTGATCCCTAGTATCCACTATGTTTTGAGATTGATGTTGCTATGACTTTGCTATGCTTAATGCTTGTCACTAGGGCCCGAGTGCCATGATTTCAGATCTGAACCTATTATGTTTTCATGAATATATGTGTGTTCTTGATCCTATCTTGCAAGTCTATAGTCACCTATTATGTGTTATGATCCGACAACCCCAAAGTGACAATAATCGGGATACTTCTCGGTGATGACCGTAGTTTGAGGAGTTCATGTATTCACTATGTGTTAATGCTTTGGTCCGGTTCTCTATTAAAAGGAGGCCTTAATATCCCTTAGTTTCCGCTAGGACCCCGCTTCCACGGGAGGGTAGGACAAAAGATGTCATGCAAGTTCTTTTCATAAGCACGTATGACTATATTCGGAATACATGCCTACATTAGATTGATGAATTGGAGCTAGTTATGTGTCACCCTATGTTATAGCTATTACATGAGGAATCGCATCCGACGTAATTATCCATCACTGATCCAATGGCTACGAGCTTTTCACATCTTGTGTTTCGCTTATTTACTTTTCCGTTGCTACTGTTACAATTACTACAAAACTGTTATCTTTACTTTTGCCACTGTTACCTTTATTATCATACTACTTTGCTACTAAATACTTTGTTGCAGATACTAAGTTATCTAGGTGTGGTTGAATTGACAACTCAACTGCTAATACTTAAGAATATTCTTTGGCTCCCCTTGTGTCGAATCAATAAACTTGGGTTGAATACTTTACCCTCGAAAGCTGTTGTGATCCCCTACACTTGTGGGTTATGAGTGAACATCTCTATGTTGATCATATCTACTATATGATTCATGTTCGATCTTTCGATCTCTAATGTTTCGAGGCCATGTCTGTACATGTTAGGCTCGTCAAGTTTAACCCAAGTATTCTGCATGTGTAAATCTGGCTTACACCCATTGTATGTGAACGTAGAGTCTATCACACCCGATCATCACATGGTGTCTCAACACGACGAACTGTAGCAACGGTGCATACTCAGGGAGAACATGTTTATCTTGAAATTTAGTGAAGGGGTCATCTTATAATGCTACCGCCGTCCTAAGCAAAATAAGATGCATAAAGGATAAACATCACATGGAATCAAAAATATGTGACATGATATGGCCATCATCATCTTGTGCTTTTGATCTCCATATCCAAAGCATTGTCATGATCTCTATCGTCACCGGCTCGACACCTTGATCTCCATCGTTATGTCATGGTCGTCTCGCCAACTATTGCTTCTATGACTATTGCTAACTCATAGCAGTAAAGTAAAGCAATTACATGGCGTTTACATTTCATACAATAAAGAGACAACCATAAGGCTCCTGCCGGTTGCCAATAGATTACAAAACATGATCATCTCATACAATAACGTATATCACATCATGTCTTGACCATATCACATCACATCATGCCCTGCAAAAACAAGTTAGACGTCCACTACTTTGTTGTTGCAAGTTTTACGTGGCTGCTACGGGCTTCTAGCAAGAACCGTTCTTACCTACGGCACAAAACCACAACGGTGATTTATCAAGTTTGTTGTTTTAACCTTCAACAAGGACCGGCCGTAGTCAAATTCGATTCAACTAAACTAGGAGAAACAGACACCCGCCAACCACCTTTATGCAAAACTAGTTGCATATCAGTCGGTGGAACCGGTCTCATGAACGTGGTCATGTAAGGTTGGTCCGGGCCACTTCATCTTACAATACCGCTGAATCAAAATAGACGTTGGTGGTAAGCAGTATGACGCTCACTGCCCACAACTCTTTGTGTTCTACTCGTGCATATCATCTACGCATAGACGTGGCTCTGATACCAATGTAGGGAAACGTAGCATGCAATTTCAAAAATTTCGTACGCTCGCGCAAGATCTATCTAGGAGATGCATAGCAAGGGGGGGAGTGTGTCTACGTACCCTCGTAGACCGTAAGCGGAAGCGTTTCACAACGCGGTTGATGTAGTAAAACTTTCTTCACGATCCATCAACCGAGTACGAAACGTACGACACTTCCGAGTTATGCACACGTTCAGCTCGGTGACATCCCTCGCCTTCTTCATCTAGCAAGTCATCGAGGTAGTAGATGAGCTCCGTTAGCACGACGGCATGGTGACAGTGATGGTGAAGTGATCCTCGTAGGGCTTCGCCTAAGCACTACGAAAATATGATCGAGGGTGTAAATGGTAGAGGGGGGCGCCGCACACGACTAATCTCGTGTGTGCTAGGCGCCCCCTCCTCATATATATAGGTGGGAGGTAAAGGGGAGAGGCCAAGGGGCGCCCCAAGTGGGGCCGAATCCCACTTGTGCTCCTGCCCTGGTTTGCCCCCCTTCCTTGTATAGGCGCAAGGGGAAGTAAGGGGGAGGTGGCGCCCCCCATGAGGAGGGGAAGGAAGGAGGGACTTGCTGCTACTTCTTGAGCCTGCGTTGGTTTTCCCTTGGAGAGGAAAGGGTGATGCAGCAAAGTAGAGATATGTATTTTCCTGAGAACCAAGTTATCAATCCAGTAGGAGATAATGCACAAATCACTGAATACCTGCACAAACAATCAAACAACTTGCACCCAACGCGATAAAGGGGTTGTCAATCCATTCACGGTTACTTGCAAAAGTGAGATGTGATAGAGATAGATAAACGATAAAGTAAATATTTTTGGTACTTTTGGTTTATAGATTGGAAAGTAAAAGATTGCAAGAATAGTAGATCGGAAACTAATATTGTAGATCGGAAACTTGTATGATGGAAAATAGACCCGGGGGCCATAGGTTTCACTAGAGGCTTCTCTCAAGATAGCAAATAATACGGTGGGTGAACAAATTACTATCGATTAATTGATAAAAAGTGCAAAGTTATGATGATATCTAAAGCAATGATCATGAATATAGGCATCATGTCTGTGTCAAGTAGACCGAAACAATTCTACGTCTACTACTATTACTCCACACATCGACCGCTATCTAGCATGCATCTAGAGTATAAGTTCATAAAGAACGAAGTAATGCATTAAGTAAGATGAAATGATGTAGAGGAATTAACTCAAGCAATATGATGAAAACCCCATGTTTTTATCCTCGATGGCAACAATACAATATGTGCCTTGCTGCCCCTACTATCACTTGGAAAGGACACCGCAAGATTGAACCCAAAGCTAAGCACTTCTCCCATTGCAAGAAAAACCTATCTAGTTGGCCAAACCAAACCGATAGTTCTAAGAGAGTTACAAAGATATCAAATCATGCATATAAGAATTCAGAGAAAGATTCAAATAATATTCATCGATAAGCTGATCATAAATCCACAATTCATCGGATCTCGGCAAACACACCACAAAAAAGTATTACATCGAATAGATCTCCAAGAACATCGAGGAGAACATGGTATGGAGAATCAAAGAGAGAGAATAAGCCATCTAGCTACTAGCTATTGACCCGTAGGTCTGTGGTAAACTACTCACGCTTCATCGGAAGGGCAATAGAGTTGATGTAGAAGCCCTCCATGGTCGAATCCCCCTCCGGTAGGACGCCGGAAAAGGCCCCTAGATGGGATCTCGCGGGTATAGAAGGTTGCGGTGCTGGAAAAATATTTTCGTCGATGCCCTTGTTGGTTTGGGGATATATGGGAATATATAGGCGAAAGAATTAGGCCAGGAGGGCCACAAGGGGACCACAAGGGTGGGGGCGCGCCCTACCCCCCTCGGCTCACCCTCCATCCTTGTGGCCGCCTCGTGGCTCCTCCAACTTCATCTCCAAGTATCCTGGTTGTCTTCTGGTCCAAGAAATATTATCACGAAGGTTTCATTCTGTTTGGACTCCGTTTGGTATTTCTTTTCTAAGAAACTCAAAAACAAGGAAAAAACAAGAACTGACACTAGGCTCTAGTTTAATAGGTTAGTCCCTAAAATAATATAAAATAGCATATTAATGCATATAAACCATCCAAAACAGATAATATAATAGCATGAAACAATAAAAATTATAGATACATTGGAGACGTATCAAGCATCCCCAAGCTTAATTCATGCTTGTCCTCGAGTAGGTAAATGATAAAAACATAATTTTTGATGTGGAATGCTACCTAACATATTTTATCCTTGTAATTTTCTTTATTGTGGCATGAATGTTCAAATCCATAAAATTCAAACAAAAGTTTAATATTGACATAAAAACAATAATACTTCAAGCATACTAACAAAGCAATTATGTCTTCTCAAAATATCAAGGCCAAAGAAAGCGTATCCCTACAAAATCATATAGTCTGGCTATGCTCCGTCTTGACCACACAAAATATTTAAATCATGCACAACCCTGATGACAATCCAACCAATTGTTTCATACTTTTGATGTTCTCAAACTTTTCCAACTTTCACGCAATACATGAGCGCGAGCCATGGACATAGCACTATAGGTGGAATAGGATATAGTGGTTGTGGAGAAGACAAAAAGAAGGAGATAGTCTCACATCAACTAGGCATATCAATGGGCTATGGAGATCCCCATCAATAGATATCAATGTGAGTGAGTAGGGATTGTCATGCAACGGATGCACTAGAGCTATAAGTTTATGAAAGCTCAAAATAAAACTAAGTGGGCGTGCATCCAACTCGCTTGCTCACGAAGACCTAGGGCAATTTGAGGAAGCCCATCATTGGAATATACAAGCCAAGTTCTATAATGAAAATTTTCCACTAGCATATGAAAGTGATATCATAGGAGACTCTCTATCATGAAGATCATGGTGCTACTTTGAAGCACAAGTGTGGAAAAAGGATGGTAACATTGCCCCTTCTCTATTTTTCTCTCATTTTTTTATTTGGGACCTTCTCATTTTTTTGGCCTCTTATTTATTTGTTTATTTTTCATCTAGAGTCTCATCCCGACTTGTGGGGGAATCCTAGTCTCCATCATCCTTTCCTCACTCGGACAATGCTCTAATAATGTAGATCATCACACTTTTATTTACTTACAACTCAAGAATTACAACTCGATACTTAGAACAAAATATGACTCTATATGAATGCCTTCGGCAGTGTACCGATGTGAAATGAATCAAGAGTGACATGTATGAAAGAATTATGAAAGGTGGCTTTGCCACAAATACGATGTCAACTACATGATCATGCAAAGCAATATGACAATGATGAAGCGTGTCATAATAAACGGAATGGTGGAAAGTTGCATGGCAATATATCTCGAAATGGCTATGGAAATGCAATAATAGGTAGGTATGGTGGCTGTTTTGAGGAAGGTATATGGTGGGTGTATGGTACCGCGAAAGTTGCGCGGTACTTGAGATGCTAGCAATGGTGGAAGGGTGAGAGTGCGTATAATCCATGGACCCAACATTAGTCATAAAGAACTCACATAATTATTGCAAAAATCTATTAGTTATCGAAATGAAGTATTGCGCGCATTCTCCTAGGGGGATATATTGGTAGGAAAAGACCACCGCTTGTCCCCGACCGCCACTCATAAGGAAGACAATCATAAAATAAATCATGCTCCGACTTCATCACATAACGGTTCATCATATGTGCATGCTACGGGAATCACAAACTTTAACACAAGTATTTCTCAAATTCACACTTACTCACTAGCATGACTCTAATATCACCATCTTCGTATCTCAAAACAATCATAAAGAATCAAACTTCTCATAGTATTCAATGCACTTTATATGAAAGTTTTTATTATATCCCTCTTGGATGCCTATCATATTAGGACTAAATTAATAACCAAAGAAAATTATCATGATGTTTAGAGACTCTCAAAATAATATAAGTGAAGCATGATAGTTCATCAATTTCTATAAAATAAAACCACCGCCATGCTCTAAAAAGATATAAGTGAAGCACTAGAGCAAAATTGCCTAGCTCAAAAGATATAAGTGAAGCACATAGAGTATTCTAATAAATCACGATTCATGCGTGTCCCTCTCAAAAGTTGTGTACAGCAAGGATGATTGTGTCAAACTAAAAATCAAAGACTCAAATCATACAAGACGCTCCAAGCAAAACACATATCATGTGGTGAATAAAAATATAGCCTCAAGTAAAGTTACCGATAGACGAAGACGAAAGAGGGGATGTCTTCTGGGACATCCCCAATCTTAGGCTCTTGGTTGTCCTTGAATATTACCTTGGGGTGCCTTGGGCATCCCCAAACTTAGGATCTTGCCACTCCTTATTCCATAGTCCATCAAATCCTTACCCAAAACTTGAAAACTTCACAACACAAAACTCAACAGAAAATCTCATAAGCTCTGTTAGTATAAGAAAATAAATCACCACTTTATGGTACTATTGTGAACTCATTATTTATTTATATTGGTGTATTATCTACTGTATTCCAACTTTTCCATGGTTCATACCCCTAGATACTACCCATAGATTCATAAAAATAAGTAAACAACACAAAGAAAATGGAATCTGTCAAAAACAGAACAGTCTGTAGCAATCTGTAACTCTCGTATACTTATGTAACTCCAAAAATTCTGAAATTTAGGATAACCTGGGTAATTTGTGTACCAATCCAGATAAAAAGTAATCAGATCAAAATCATGCTTCTGTGAATTATGAAAATTATTTTCCTGGGCGCAAAAGTTTCTGTTTCCCAGCAAGATCAAAACAACTATCACCGTAAGCCATCCCAAAGGTCTTACTTGGCACAAACACTAATTAAAAAACAAAACCACATCCAACCAGAGGCTAGATGAATTATTCAAAGCAAAACAGGAACAAAAAACAAAGAACAAAAAAAAATTGGGTTGCCTCCCAACAAGCGCTATTGTTTAACGCCCTTTGCTAGGCATAAAACAGGAATAGATCTAGGTATTGTAATCTTTGGTATGCAATCCATAAGTGGCTCTCGTAATAGATTCATATGGCAACTTAATTTTATTTCTAGGAAAGTGTTCCATGCTCTTCCTTAACGGAAATTTAAATCTAATGTTTTCTTCTTTCATATCAATAATTGCACCAATCGTTCTAAGGAAAAGTCTACCAAGAATAATAGGACATGTAGGATTGCAATCTATATCAAGAACAATGAAATTTACGGGCACATAATTCCTATATGCAACAATAAGAACATCATTAATCCTTCCCATAGGTTTCTTAATAGTGGAATCTGCAAGATGCAAATTTAAAGAACAATCATCAAATTCACGGAAACCTAACACATCACATAAAGTTTTTGGAATTGTGGAAACACTAGCACCCTAATCACACAAAGCATGGCACTCATAATCTTTAATCTTAATATTAATAGTAGGTTCCCACTCATCATAAAGTTTTCTAGGGATATAAACTTCTAATTCAAGATTTTCTTCAAAATATTGCATCATAGCATCAATGATATGTTTAGTAAAAGCTTTGTTTTGATTATAAGCATGAGGAGAATTCAACATCGATTGCAACAAGGAAATACAATCTATTAAAGAACAATTATCATAATTAAATTCCTTGAAATCCAAGAGAGTGGGTTCATTGCTACATAAAGCCTTGACCTCTCCAATCCCACTTTTATCAATTTTTGCATCAAGATCTAAAAACTCTGAATCATTGGGATGCCTTTTAACTAAAGTTGACTCATCTCCAGTCCCATCTTTATCAAGATTTATATTGGAAAACAAAGATTCAATAGGAGTCACATAAATCACTTTAAGATCTTCATCATTATTTTCACAAAAACTAGAAGAACACGCTTTTACAAACAAAACTCGTTTAGCACGCATCTTAGCAGTTATTTCTTTGCACTCATCAATGGAAATTCTCATGGATTTTAGAGAATCATTAATATAATGCTTGGGTGGAATAGATCTAAGTTTCAAAGAATCAACATCAAGAGAAATTCTATCCACGTTCCTAGCCAAATCATGAATCTTGAGAAATTTTTCTTCAATCAAAGCATTGAAATTCTTTTGCAAACTCATAAATTCTTTAACACCAATCTCAAAATCAGAGGGCATCTTATTATAATTTCCATAAGAATTGTTGTAGTAATTACCATAATTATTAGAGGAATTACTAGGAAACAGTCTAGGGTTAAAATTACCTCTATACGCGTTATTACCAAAATTGTTCCTACCAACAAAATTCACATCCATAGATTCATTATTATTCTCAATCAAAGTAGATAAAGGCATATATTTAGGATCAATAGAAGCACTCTTCTAGCAAATAATTTCATAAGTTCATCCATCTTTCCACTCAAAACATTAATATCTTCAATCGCATGCACTTTTTTACTAGTGGAAGATCTTTCGGTGTGCCATTGAGAATAATTAACCATAATATTATCAAGGAGTTTAGTAGCTCCTACTAAAGTAATTTCCATAAAAGTGCCTCCCGCGGCCAAATCTAAAAGATTTCTAGAAGCAAAATTCAATCTGGCATATTCTTTTTCTTATAATCATCCACAAATTCAAACCATGAGTAGGGCAATTTCGTATCATCAATTTCATCCTCTCCCAAGATTGTGCAACATGGTCATGATCATGTTGCTTAAAATTCATAATATCGTTCCTAAGGGAGATGATCTTAGCAGGAGGAAAATACTTAGAGATAAAAGCATCTTTACACTTGTTCCATGAATCAATACTCACTACTATAGGATGCTGCTAACGTGACACTACGATCAAAGACCCTTTGATGAAACTGTGTGCCATGCAATAATGACAAACGGTGGTGTAAAAAAACGTCAAAAAAGGTGCAAAACGTTTGCGATGGAGGATGCATCAAACATGGTTTAAATTTTAGTTGCGTGTGCGATGCAGGGCATATGGTTCAGTTCAATTAACCATTTTCGATGAGGAGGAACAAAAGAAATGGGCAGCTAGATGAAGGTGTGTGCGATGTACAGCATACAGTTCACTCGGATGAACTGTTTGTGATTAGGCAACACAAAAGAAATGGTCAGCCAGATCAAGGTGTGTGCGATGTACAGCATACAGTTCACTCGGATGAACTGTTTGTGATTAGGCAACACAAAAGAAACGGTCAGCCAGATCAAGGTGTGTGTGATATAAGACATGTGGTTCACTCGGATGAACTGTTTGCGTTGAGACAAGAGAACAGAAATGGTTAAATATAACAAATACCATAAAATATTGCAAGGTTCAAATTCAAAGATTACAATGCCCAAATTCAAACATTGCAAACCGCGTCATTTTTGAAAAGGGATCAGCCGCTGACAAGTCATGTATGGGTTTGACACAATGACTTCCAATTGCTTTGCCATATGCTCTTCCAATACAAAGTTTGGCATTTTTGGAGGCACTTCCATTCTGTAGTACCTGCCAGCTCTGATAATCATACCATTCATCTTTAGTAATTAAATGTGTGTTCAACCTTAGTACCCTCAGCACCTTTGCTCTGGCAAGAAAGAACCTGGCGAGTGTAATCTCCGGTAAGGTCCATCGGTAGGAGTTCAAAGTAATATTTGAAAGATGTAGATCCAGGCATTCGATGTGATTGTCATTATAAACATTATCCACCTTCGGGCCTATTATTATCCGCAAAAGAAGAGAACGTGTTAGT
The DNA here is from genome assembly GCF_002162155.2 of Triticum dicoccoides. Lineage (NCBI taxonomy): Eukaryota > Viridiplantae > Streptophyta > Magnoliopsida > Poales > Poaceae > Triticum > Triticum dicoccoides. Next base: position 416,931,100 of record NC_041381.1, read on the forward strand.
GCCTACATGCAGTTTTGAACACTTCTGCACGCCCATTTGGTTTGCAGGATTTGTAAAATGCACCAACGTGCCATCTTCGATCTGGCATGATTAATATGGGTATTTGATTACAATCTAGAAACATGTAGCCTTCTTCACAAGAGGTTGGATTGGATAAAAAAAATCCCTAAGAAAACTAGTACAGATGAATCCAAAGGAGAAATGCTTATGGACGATTGTAACCATATGAATGAAGCAACCAATATGGGGTGGGGGTGTATGTCCTAAAATCCTCCAAAATTCTTTCAGAAATCGTAGTACATTGGCATTGTAAACTTGGGAAAAGGTGCAAAAAATTGAACTCCCTTATGGTTAACATTTAACAGGAAAGGAACATTACCTTGATATACAACTTCTTCAGGCACGGAAAGCATCTCAGGCAACTGACAACTTGGTCCAGGTTGGGGCCGCCAGATTCTAGTGCCAAGACCTTCACTGTTCCTAGAGTCTGGGTGAAGCTTCACTGGATGACAGACAAACATACATCTTCAAAACTAGAAATAACGATATCAAGAAGGAGAGGTATAAGGTGACTGTTGTACCTGAAAGTTGTAGTATTTGACACACGAGTAGCCCACCACTTTCAATTTTGGCGCAGAAATGACATTGATTCTTGTTCGACCTTGTTGATCAACTAAAAGTAATCTCTCAAGTGAAGGTGTGTCATGGATGACCATATTGTGATCCACCTTTTGTGATCTCTCGTTGCAGCACCAGCAACACACATAAATAGTCCCGGAGAGTCCTGGAGGTGATGTGCAAGGTACTCGACCAATTCATCACATGAAGACGAAGGAACTCGAGTGTAGTACAGCCACAGAGCAGGCGCTCCATGTCATCCTTTGGGATGCGGATGGCGACGAGCTCGAGGTGCGTCAGTCATGGTAGAAAAAGAACAGGTGCGTCATTAAGGGGGGATGGCAGTTCATGAACTTGGCGAGGCGCAGCGTGGGCGCGAAGCGGAGCGCGGATGTTGGTAGCAAGCGCATATGCCCATCATTAAAACTGAGCTTCTCAAGATGATCTATGGCGGGGGATTGGAACCACTCATCAAGCTTGGCTCGCTCCTTGCCATTGGAACGGAACTTGCCCGTGATAACGCCTTTGATTCGGCCATGGTGACTGCCGAGGATCTGGAAGAACGCATCCAAGCTTTGGCGATAGCCATGGCAGAGCTTGTGGGCGTCGAGGAGGTCGAAAGGGGTGAGGAGCCATAGGGGGCGCCACCACCGGGAAAGGGCGGATGTCGTCGCCCGATATTTGATTGGGAGGAGGGATATGATGACTATCAACATATCATCGGGGAGGTTGTTGATGAAGTCTAGGCCTGCTGGAGTCGCTTGCGGTTCTTTCTCGACCCGCCTCCGCTTGTTGGCAGCCTCGTTCTCCACCTCGGTGGTGACGGAAACATCTGTCTCCATATTCATGCCGTGCTCCGGTGCTACAGCAGCCCCGGCGTCACCACTCCCTCAGATGGGGCGCTTCGGTGGCATCCTCGTACACTGACGGCTTTAAGGACTCAGAGTGGCATCGAGGATGCACGCGGAGAGAGAGGAATTGTGTGTGTGGCGAGGATGGGGGGTGCGGACGATCGGCGGCGCCATTAATATAGACAAGTGGGAGCGAGGCGGGCGGCGGTCCAAGGCTGTCTCGCTTCCCGGTGAGAAGGACTGCTTATTCTCTAGTATGAATGAAATCTATGCTTAATTACTGAATTTTAGTTGCAAAAAATAGATAGTTCTATTGATTTTTAGTTGCACATTTTGACAAATCGCAGCGTCTCTTGGCTTAGCGCCGAAGTCTAGCTTTAATTTTCATATCGTAATCTGAACCGTTTGCGTTAAGAGATGCACAGATCCTGCATTGAACAGCTTGTACGCTTCCCGGTGAGCCTGCGCACCGGACTGCACTCGCACGCCTCCTGTTCAGTCAAGCAGTTGTCCACACGGCACCTCCTATAGCCTTTAAAACCAAGACACATGGCGTCACGTGAATGGTTAACAGAACGCACATGGTTTGAATTATACAAACGTTTGATATAGTAAAGTGGCAACTATTTTTTCAAAATGCCTTTGTTGGCTGTCATTATTCAAGTGCGCCTTCTTTCAAAATGGACACGAAAAATACCACAACCTATCGGGTGCCATTCCAAGATAGCATGCCAAGTTTCATGAATTTCAGACGAGTTTTAGATTTACTAGAATTTAAAACCAAAGTATCTCAATGTTTTGCCGGGAATCAACGGTGCCCTGGTGTTTGAAATTCATTCCCATTTCTTGCATGGGACCTAAGCATGCACCCAAGGACACATATTTGATTTTTCAACCAAGTTATATGCACTGGAGCATGTGCATGTAGTTCAAATTTGAATTATGCACACAAATGCATTGAAAACTCAGTTAATGCATAAAAATGTCCAAACGAACCCCAAAAAATCATAAAAATTGACACAACACTCCTGTTGTTCTATGTTGACACGAGAACAAAAATTGAAAGCAATAAGAGGCAATGGATACCGTTTCATCCCCAAAGGTGGGACGTTCCTATCGAAACCATCATGCTTGTTGTGATAAGCTCTGGTTTGTGAGAAGCATATACCCAAACCTGCCCCAAATGAGAATTTTTTTTACCACGACATGTTGATGCCGCTCCATGATACCATGCCAAGTTTCATGAATTTCAGACGAGTTTTGGACTTACTAGAATTTAAAAACAAAGCATCTCAATGTTTTGCCGGGAATCAACGGTGTCGTGGTGTTTGAAATTCATTCCCATTTCTTGCATGGGACCTAAGCATGCACCCAAGGACACAAATTTGATTCTTCAACCAATTTATATGCACTGGAGCATGTGCATGTAGTTCAAATTTGAATTATGCACATAAATGCATTAAAACTCAGTTAATGCATAAAAATGTCAAAACGAACCCCGAAAATCACAAAAATTGACACAACACTCCTGTTGTTCTATGTTGACACGAGAAAAAATTTGAAAGCAATAAGAGGCAATGGATATCATTTCGTCCCCAAAGGTGGGACGTTCTCTATCGAAACCATCATGCTTGTTGTGATAAGCTCTGGTTTGTGAGAAGGTTATACCCAAACCTGCCCCAAATGGGACAAAAATTTTACCACGACATGTTGATGCTGCTCCATGATACCATGCCAAGTTTCATGAATTTCAGACGAGTTTTGGATTTACTAGAATTTAAAAACGAGGTATCTCAATGTTTTGCCGGCAATCAATGGTGGCAGGGTGTTTGTAATTCATTCCCATTTCTTGCATGGGACCTAAGCATGCACCCAAGGACACAAATTTGATTTTAACCAATTTATATGCACTGGAGCATGTGCATGTAGTTCAAATTTGAATTTTGCACATAAATGCATTGGAAACTCAGTTAATGCATAAAAATGTCCAAACGAACCTCGAAAAATCACAAAAAATAATACAACACTCATGTTGTTCTATGTTGACACGAGAAAAAAATTTGAAAGCAATAAGAGGCAATGGATATTGTTTTGTCCCCAAAGGTGGGGTGTTCCCTACCGAAACCATCATGCTTGTTGTGAGAAGCTCTGGTTTGTGAGAAGCATATACCCAAACCTGCCCCAAATGTGACAAAAAATTTACCATGGCATGTTGATGCCGCTCCATGATAGCAGGATGCTGCTAACGCATTAGTTTTTTTACCATGGCAAGTTTCATGAATTTTAGATGAGCTTTGGATTTACTAGAATTTAAAAACCAGGTATATATCTCAAACGTTTGCGGCCGAGTGACGGTGGCAGGGTGTTTGACATTCATTCTCATTTCTTGCATGGGACCTAATTAAGCATGCAACCAAGGACATGGCTTTGAAGTTTTCAACTAATTTATATGCATTAGAGCATGTGCATGTAGTTCAAATTTGAATTATGCACATGAATGCATAGAAAACTCAGCTAATGTATAAAAATGTCCAAGCGAACCCCGAACAATCTCAAAAATTGACACAACACCCCTGTTGTTCTATGTTGACACTAGGAAAACAATTTGAAATCGAGAAGATGCAACAGATATTGTTTCGTCCAGAAAGGTGAAACGTTCCCTACTGAAACCACCATGCTTGTTGTGAGAGAAGCTCTGGTTTGCGAGAAGCTTATACCATAACCTGGCTCAAATGGGACAACATTTTTTTGCCCCAACATCTTGATGTCGTTCCATGATAGCATGCCAAGGTTCATGAATTTCAGATGAGTTTTGTATTTACTAGAATTACAAAAGCAAGCACCTCAACATTTGCCGGAGAGCCACGGTGCCGTGCTATTTGAAATCCATCCCCATTTCTTGAATGTGATGTAAGCATTAATCCATGGATACATATATCATTTTACAACCCATTTTGGTGCACTGAAGCATGTGCATGTGGTTTAATTTTGAATTGTGCACCTGAAATTCTAGAAAACCAAGTTACCGTATAAAAATGTCCAAACGGACCCTGAATAATTCCAAATTTTTTGACGACAAACCTATAGTTGCATGTTCACTAAAGATAGAAGTTCTAGCAATTCAAACACCATCCTTTGCAGCTATGACCCCATTATGTAATTCAAATCAAGATGAAAAATCAAGTAGATCCCACGCAATTTATTATCACCAACCGTGTGAGATGCAGTACAAAATATCCTGGAGCACCATCGCTGTATAGTACGCCTATGGCTTACTCGAGAAGGTTCGTCGGCTACAGTCCACAGCCCGCTCTAAATAAGGGACCATGTCTGATGACACTTTGCACGCCTGTTTTTTCGCTGAAGCGATTCCAAATTTTCGGCTTCTGTGGAAATATCTACCTCCCCGACCCCTCCCCCTTACCAAAAGCCACATTTTCCCTATTTCCGCCTTCCTTTGCAAGTTGAAACCTTCACTCCATGCTTCCAGTGCCACCTCCTCACCGGCGACTCTCCTTCACGCTCCTCGGCCTCACCTATCTAGGCAGGTAATCCACACCCGAACCCCGTCCTCCTCCTCCTTCCACATCCCACATGCCCTGACCGTCGGCACGAGCGCGACACCTTCCACCCAAATCACGAACCCCTCCACCAAATAAGCGTCGTCCTAAGCCATGGTGCACGCAATATAGCCAGGATCTCAAGGAGCATTTGGCAGCGGAGAAGCAAATCGCGGCCGCACGCGCGGATGAAGTCGTGATGGCTGCCATTCGTGCTACCATCGCCATCGAGGCCACCATCGATGCCTCACGCACCGACGCCGCAGCGCGGTTGGCCTCTTTAAATGATAGTTTGTGTCATTTTCTCGAGGCCACCGTCGGTGCCTTCGACGAAGACTACGAGGTGTTTTCTCAGCGTGCACATGCTTATTTCATCTCGAGAGCCACCCCAAAGTGGCTCAGGCAACTCACCACTATGATGAGGGCACCCACGATGCGGAGGCCTCGCCCTCTTCCATGTCCAAGGAGCCAATCATCATTGATATCTCCGACAATGAGTATCTTGTCTTATTAGCTCATTATAAGGACCCATGTTCAGTTTGCTAGCTACTGCCTTTCCTTAACAAATTTTAGTGAATTGTGCTATCTACTTTTACCATGCAATCTTCTAATCTAGTGTATATGTTCTATATGTCGTGCAATGTGGTGTTTAGTTAACTGTTTGGTTCAATTCTGCAAATGTGATGTTCAATTCTTTAGGGTGCAATTTTCCAAGTTGTTAAGCATGCTTGGTTTGGTTAACTGTTCAATCTTCTATTAGGAGTATGTTATATTTGTGCAATGTGGTGCTCAGTTAATGGTTGGTTCATTTGTTGTGGTGTTTAGTTAACTGCTTGGTTCAATTCTGCAATGCGATGTTCAATTGTTGTGGCTGCATTCTGTTACTGGATACCATGTGAGAAATAAATCGAATTTGGCTGTACTAAATACATGAGAAAAAAATACAATTGTTATATTTCCAAATTGTTAAGCATGCTTAGTTTGGTTAACTATCTGATCTTCTATTAGGAGTATGTTATATTTGTGCAATGTGGTGCTCAGTTAATGGTTGGTTCATTTGTTGTGGTGTTTAGTTAACTTCTTGGTTCAATTCTGCAATGTGATGTTCAATTGTTGTGGCTGCATTATGTTATTGTATACTGTTATACATTATCTTTTTTATTCCTTTGCCCCATTTCCAATATAGAGAAGATATTTATGCACATCCTTGTTTTCGGGCCTTTCCAAACACTACAAAAAAAAGATACATCCGTGACATTTTGGGTCGAACGAAATTTTTTTCTGTCATACTTATGACACTTCTATGACGATAATTGTGACAAAACCCGGTATCATCATAGATGTGGTGGGCTCCTACTTCTATGACAAAAAATCATGACAAAAAATGGGATTTTCGTCCTGGGCGGGCCGGAGACGCAGCTGCATGACATTCTTTGGGCCGTCCATGACGGAAAAAACCATGGTAGAAGTGAGGGCGAGGAAAATTTCGGCAAGTTCCTGGTTACGGTGGGTGGTCGGGGGCCGAGTGATGCATGTTTCTCTCGTACACGTACGCGCGTGTGTGCGAGGCGTTGGCTCTAACTGAACCCGAGCGAGGTGTTGGGCTCTAACTGAACCTGAGCGATTGCACTGCAGGCTACGCGTTACTGAACCCGAGCGATCGATCGATGGCTGTTAACTGAACCCGATCGAGTGATTCCTTCGCTACTGCTGCTAACTGAAGCCGATCGATGTTGCCTCTGGATGAACAGTGAGCGTTGCAGGGGGGGGTGGATGAACAGTGACCAGTGGGGGTGGATGAACATGACCCCGTGGCGTTGCCTCTGGATGAACAAGACCCCGATCGATCGAGCCGGTTGGGGCTGGATGAACAGGACCCCGTGGAGGGCTGGACGAACAGGATGACCCCGTGGAGGGCTGGATGAACAGTAGACGGTGGAGGGGTGGACGAACAGTATCCCGTAGAGGGGTGGTTGAACAGGAGCCCGTGGAGAGGGGTGGTTGAACAGTAGCCGGTGGAGTAGCATGCGGTGGAGGCTAGATGAACAGGAGCCCGTGGATGAACAGTCGCATGTGGAGGCTGGAGGAGGTCGACGGTGGATGAACAGTAGCCCGTGGAGGCTGGAGGAGGTCGACGGTGGAGATGAACTGTATCCCGTGGAGTCTCGTTTTGCAGTACGCCACACCCCTCCCGATGAACAGGACCCCTGTTTCGACCATAGCGCTCCAACACAAGTCTGTTTCCTCCGTTTTGCGGTACGCCACACCCCTCCCGATCAACAGGACCCCGTTTCGACCGTAGGAGGTCCAACACAAGTTTGTTTCCTCCGTTTTGCGGTACGCCAGACCCCTCCCTCCCGATGAACAGGATCCCGTTTCGAACGTGGCCGGTCGAACACAAGGCCGTTTCCTCTGTTCTGCGGTACGCTAGGCCTCGTTTCCATCGTCTGTTCTGTCCAAGCCCTTCTGATGAACACGATGACGCATTCCGTTCAAACCCAGCCGGTTGGCTCCCCATGAACACGATGACGACGTTGTCTCTCCATTCTAACCCAGCCATGTACACGAGCCCTGGCCGTACGTATGCGCAAGTAGGCGTTCAAGACCCCGCCCGTATGTACGTACGTGGTCGTATTTTCTTTTTTGCACCCTGGCCATTGTACGTACGTGTACATGCTACGTGCGCGCCTCTACTACAACACGTGCGCGCCTCTACTACAACACGTGCGCGCCTCTACATCGACAAGTATGTATGTACACATTCGCGACCAGAATGACAATGCTACATACGCTTCGACCAGGTGGGTCCCGACTGTCAGGCACTTGCTTGCGTGCAAAGATGTAGCTGGTGGGTCCCAGCATTCAGGTGGGAGAATCATTTTTTTTTGCCCGGACACACTTCCTTGCGTGCGAAGATGTAGCTGGTGGGTCCCAGCAGTCAAGGGGGAAACATTTTTTTTGCAAAATACAGTGGCCCGTCCGGTGGGTCCCTGCTGTCAGGTGGAGGTATCATTATTTTCCGCGTAATAAGGAGGGACTTCCTTGCTGCGGCCGTGGACCCAACTATCAGCCTCTCCACGTACAGTCCACGTCCGATGGAAGTCGTTCCTTGACCACGTTGACCACGCCACGCCGAGAGCACCACGGCAGTGGACGATGGCGAGGCCTAGGAAGGGGACGACACGGAGCCAGGGAAGACGCGGTAGTGGATGCCCACGCGGAGAGGAGTATGAGGGTTCACTGGTTCGGCTGCGGTGTGAGGCTGCCATCGCTGCAGAATAACAGGGGGTGTGGGTGAGTAGAGGGATGGCCTGGCCAGCGGTGGGAGTAGTATGGGGGCGGTGAGGCCTCCACGGAAGCACAACCGGCCACGGGTGGCAGGAGCAGGCGACACGACTGGCGCTGCTTTGGGCAGCTGGAGCAAGAAGACCAGAGGTTGAAGAAGCACTATGGCCGTCGGATGGACATCATACGATCACTTGAGTATTGACTAAGTTGACAAAGCCCTCTGTCCCCATCAACTTACTAGACCCACAAGTCAGCCACCCACTATGGTGGGTCCCAGCTAGGAGGGGGTATTCATTTTTTTGTGCGTAATAAGGAGACACTTCCTTGCGTGTGAATATATAGCTGGTGGGTCTGACCTATCAGCGGGGGGAATGTTTTTTTTGTGAAATACAGAGGCCCTTCCGGTGGGTCCCAGATGTCAGCTGGAGGAATCATTATTTTGCGCGTAATAAGGAGGCATTTCCTTGTGTGCGGCCGTGGAACCAGCTGTCAGCCTCTCCACGTACAGTCCACGTCCGATGGAAGTCGTTCCATGACCACGTTGACCACACCACGCCGAGAGCACCAGGGCGGTGGATGACGGTGAGGCCTAAGAAGGGGATGATGTGGAGCCGGGGAAGGCACGGCAGTGGATGCCCACACGGAGAGGAGTACGAGGGTTCACTGGTTTGGCTGCGGTGGGAGGCTGCCGTCGCTGCAGGGCCTGGCTAGCGGTGGGAGTAGTAGGGCGGTGAGGCCTCAACGGCAGCATAGCCAGCCACTGGAGGCAGGAGCAGGCGGTCTCGCCAGCGCTGGTTTGGGTGGCTGGCGCAAGAAGAGCAGCACTTGAAGAAGCAGCAGGACCGTTCGATTCAAATCCAACTGTTACTGCTGCTACAATCGTTTGTTGACTAAGTTGACAAGCCCTGCGTACTCGTCAACTTAGTAGGACCACAAGTGAGCCTCCCAACCGGTGCGCCCCAGATGTCAGTGTGAGGAATCATTTTTTTGCGTAACAAGGAGGCAGTTGATTGCGTGCGGCCACGCCAGCTAAGGGAGGAGGGTCGGCAGGGGAAGCCTGCACGGCATCACAGCGGGTCACAAGAGGAGGGAGCAGGCAGTCCCGCCGGCGCTAGTTTAGGCAGCTGGAGCAGGAAGATTAGAGATTGAAGAAGCACGTCGGCCGTTGGATGGACATCCAACAGTCACTGCTGCTAGAATTGTGTGTTGACTGACAAAGCCTTGCGTAAACAAGTCAGCCTCGAAATCTGTGGCATGTACAGCCCATTTTCTATTATTTTTAAAAAAATTACTCATTTTATAATTCATATGGAGTTTATTGCGGCCCGTTTTCCATTTTTAGAATTGCTGCCCATTTTCTGGTCAGTACTGGGGTTAAAAAATTTAACTAAATATGTGCAATATCTTGAAAATTCACAATTTTTTGCTGGGGAACAAAATATTTTTAATCCAAAATTAGTAGCCATACTAAAACAAATTTAAAAATAAATTAGTACTATGTCATGTTAAATCCAATGAAATACTATAAAATATCAATGAAGAACAAAAACAAAAAAAGAAACTAATATCCCATTTGCTATAATTTTTTTGGAATTTTCAACCCCTTTGATATTACTTTTAACAGACACTGACCATACTCTTTGGCCAAGCCGGAATGCATCCCTCCTCGTCTTGAAAGATTTGTAGCAAAGTAAGTCAAAGAAAACAAATAGGCCTAGCTTGGGTATTCTTCAAAAAGAAATACTGGGCTACCTATTTTCCCAAAGAAAAACCTGCTGGGCTGGTCATGTTGTTAGACGGGCCACAGAGACCACACAACCCAGTTTATAGCCTACTCCTCCGAATTACTAATCAAAAAAAAAGTTGTGCAATTCTGTCGTTAATTGACTATATGTTAAAAATGATGTGAGTCCCGGATATCAGCAGGGTGGATTAGAGTAAAAAATGAGGGGTGCATCTGAGTAGTAAAAGAGGCGGTTACTTGTGTTCGGGAGTGGACCTAGTGGGTCCGTACTGTCATACTCACAACTACAGTTCTCTCCCGATTAACTATGTTGACAGGGACCATTTCAAAAAAAAACTATGTTGACAGGGCCGGATGGCGACACCGCGGCGAGCGCACCAAGGCGGAGGATAAAGTGATGTCGCCAATGTGCTGGGCTGGGTTGGACATTCTTATTGAAAAATAAAAATGGACCGAAACTATTTACGATGTTGACTACGATTTGCATGGATTTGCTGGTTGCTGGAAGAAAATGCTGGGAGAAAGAAGACTGGTCGCTATCTTTTCCTAAGAATAATATCGACTGAATGTAATGATACTATCATAGGAAATAATATCCTCCTGTTAAATCATGAATTTAAAGAACTGGTGCATGAGCATTTAGCTTTATTTATTTATTTACTTATTTATGTTTAGGGGACCATGAGCATGTACCTAGGCTGGATTCATGTGAGAGCCTCCCTTCCAATTAATTATGGGCTCCTCTATTGGTCCTTCATCAGTGGGCTGCATGTTATCAACAAGTGGAAAATGTGTTCCGTACGAAAAATAGTATGCGTTACGTATGGTACAGGGCACTAAGGATCGAACCGTGCAACGACTTCCAAAACATTGTGTTTGTCGTTCTAACAACACATTTATTCAACCAACAGACGAAATATACTACTGATTGTACATTGAAAACAACAGCAGCAGCAACCATGGCTGGGGGTGCAACAGAAGCAGTAAGCAGGCCAGAAGAGTGAAGACGCGGCTCTCTCTTCCAAAGCAAACATCAACCATTATTACAAAAGGGCTACTAAAAAAGAACAAGTGTATGCATCAAACTAAATAGAGATCCTACTACACCAAGTGTACGCATCTAACTAACTGGCTCAGTTAGATGTTACTATTTATTAAGCTATGGAGATTGGCTGACGGCTTGAACTAGATGGGTGCCTGACGGGGGAAACTCCAGCCAGCAGGTCAAAGTCTGATACTTGCGACCCTCTCTCCTACTTTGGGCTGTAGAGCGTGGCGGCACATATCAGGGTATGGTGCATGCAGAGATGCATGGTACGCTGTGTACACAAAATTTTGCCTGATGAACGAAACCACGCTGCCATCATGATCCTTGCCGTCGGTTATCTCCTGGTTAATCGGATAATTCAGTCCGAAAAATAGAGAGTGTGTACCAAGGCTACTTACCAGCCTCCAGTCAAAAATTCCTGAAGGCCCAGAGAAGCTGGGATCCTACTTAAAGACCTTGCAGTGACTGTGATTGTATTCCGCAAAACAACACGTCCGGTACGTGTGAACGATCATCAATCATTCGTCGTTGTCTGATCGAGCCAGGTACCACCTGCAACTGCCATACCGCTTTTCTTTGAAAGGTTCTGGGGTTAGGAAGGGTAGGGACACCAGGCGGCCTACAACATCATATCAAGTTGGAGTCAAATAAAAAGGGCCCTTGATATAGTCAATCTTAAGAACAACATGTTATGAGCATGAATATTTTTTCAGTAAATGTTGACAGTAATATAAGCAAGCCATCATGATATCATAGGAAAGTAACATACTGCCGTAACAGCCGATTGTAGCGATGACTGGAGTAGACCATCAATACGTCCAACCATAGAAGGAGTTGACAGCGTAAATGAAGCCCTTGTGTTCAATGGCATCAGAGAACCATGGAGGATGTATGATCCTGCGATGGACGTGCAGATTTATCCACTTACCACAGTGACCTGTCAGATAGGCGAGACCGCGGTTGAAGAACACAATTAGCCTGAAGTCTTTATAATTCACAGATCTTGTGGGCACTTGGTAGATTACAACCTTGAGCAAATCAAACTTGGTATCATGTTGGCTACTGTAAGATTCTGGGTATTCTGGGCCGCGGTGCCAAAGCAGTGCAGTGTTAATCGAAGGAAGGGGGATCAATCGCTGGGTGTAGACCTCCACGAGCATCCAGCTGCCGCGGCTGTCGATGAGCACCATCCAAGACGTGTTCATGCCGACCCAGTACATACCGTTAATGTAGTTGAGGGTGACGGGGATCGTATCGCAGTCAAGGGGGTTGATCCTCGCCACCCTACGATCGTTATGCTGCGTGACATGCCGTTTCTGAAGATCAGGCGGCATCAGCAAGCAAGGAGATGGCTTAAAAAGCTCCGGCCTAAGGGCTTTGAGTAAATGGTACAACCCCGACGAGCACGTGGCGAGCGGCATGGTACTGAGATTGTCCACACGCGAAACAATGAGCTTGATTACCTCTGTGGGGAGCGAATTCCAGCCACTCTTTCGGCGGACGCTGCTCGTTTCCGCCATTGTTAGTGCTTGGGTTTCGGACAGGGGGGGAGGCGCCTTAGCGGGGATGGAAGATTGGACGAGATTATGTGCGGATAAAGATGGAGAAGCGAATATGTGCTGCGGGAAGTGGACAGGAGATGATGACTACAACACGCCACTTGACTTACGAGACACATATCAACAGCGTAGGGTCATATCGATGCCAGACAACTTGCTTGAGTGATCACAGTACTGGTACTCCCTACAGTACCTACTACTATGCCCTAACTTGCTTGAGTAGAGTAGTAGAGTAGGACTCTGCTCTACTACTAGCACCGGAGGAGTAGTATATTCTAATCTAAAATAGTTACAAACTTCAATGCTCGAGTGTGGAACGACTATGAACCGTGCTAACTCCAATCCCCCACAAATGTTCGTTGGGAGACATGGCAGTTGCAAATGCCCGTGACGCAGTTACAGTACGTGTGTATGGCTTAAAAACAGGCCACCGTCAGATGGAAATCTGACGGTTATGTGGGATTCGCCGGGATTGAGTTCGTCCCGAACAATCGCCAGATATCATTACTAAAAAAAGGTTAAAAGACCCGGGGCAATAACTTGCACCGGCTGACCACTAACAATGATACTAACATCCCGTCAAAAAAATGGTACTAACATAGTTGTAAAATGGTCAAAGACCGTGTCTACGTGGTGTTTGGAATTATATGCAAAAAAATAGCAAGATGCCCGTGCATTGCACGGCACACCATCATCACCAACTCGGTTTTTTCTCTACTCCTACTCCTATAAAAGACTCATTTGGTGATGATGGAGGCGAGAAGGCGTGTTCAGCCGGGCGTGCAGCGGACGGCGTAGTACTATTCGATTTGTTATAAAAACAAAGAAGAGTAGTAGAGATAGAGATAAGAGTAGAGATAGAGACTTAGGGAGGAGCACGAGGTTGTGGGAGATAAGGATGAATGAGGCAAGGCCTTATCTGTAAATGTGGAGAGAGGTGCGAGTATCTTTTGTAAAATTGTCATAGTTGTCTTTCTATCCGTCAGATATAGATTGGACGGTCTATATTACAAGATGGCAAGCACACCATCATCACCAACTCGGTTTTCTATAAGAGTAGAGACTAGGGAGTACTAGTAAGGACACCATCTACTGCTTCATGTGCTACTCCTGCGCTCCATTCGGCGGTCGCAAACGTCCCCTACAACCACCCCCTCCTGCGCTCCATTCGGCTGGCGCTGTTGAAATTTCTGGAGCGCACTTTCGCGACTGCTGGCAGCCATGACTTCACCGACAATGACTTCTTCCCCGACCTCGGCAACCTCTTCCTCAACGACATGGGCGACAACCTCAACGCCAACATTGATGCTCCTGTTGCACCATATGTGTTTCTGTCCTTCCTGTTTGAAATCATGGTAGAATTCATGTTTCTACTCTGTATCCTACTACTATGCTAGTCCACATGATTAGTTTCATCTCTGTTATAGCCGTCATGATTTATTTTGTGCTTATTCAGATTAAATCTCGTAGTAACTTGCTGATATATTCAACTGGCACAACGGCCCCTACAGCCACTCCCGTTTCATGGACGGCCTGGTCGATGCCTCCAAGGAGCCCTTCATCTACTGCTATGAATGCCCGATGCCATTTTGGGGCTCGCCGGCAGACATGGTGCGTTACCTCACGGATGCGTGCAGCGGTCACTACTGGCCCTTGGCGGAGAACATCAAGTACGAGACGTGTTACCCATTCATCATGCCGGAGTCGTTGGAGGATCACCGCCGCCTGCTAGTCTCGGAATAGGACGGCAGCGTCTTCCTCTTGATCGTGGGCACTGGCGAGGCCCACGCAGGCTGCCGCCCCGTCTCTGTAGTGTGCGTCAGGGGCGACGCCACTGACGCAGACACTAACACAAGGCCGATGTACAGGTGCGTGCTTAGTGTTACTACCCCTCCGGGTCATGTGGGCGGCGACACCGGCTACATCGAACTGACTTGGACTCTGCGGAGCTGGGACCTTCCCGCCGATGTGGACTTGGAAAACCCATGGTCTTATTTACCCGCCAATGCGGTGCACGGGGACTCCAAGGAGGTTCACCTGGACATACGCATTATCAAGTTAAATGTTGATCATTAGTCTTAGCTCAATGTAATCTGTTGTTTAAGCATGTGGATACTTACATGCATGATCTTGATCTATTGGGGTATTGCGCATGAATAAAGTGTATCCATTTATGGTTTAGTCTAGAATCTTCCATGTATGAACTTTTACTACAGTACTAGTGAAAGACTTACTATGAACCATTTCTTACATCTCCTCTGCCCCTTCCAAGTCATCCTGATTTAATCCCTCCGTCTAGGTGTATAAGGGCATGGTTAATACTTAATATTATAGCCAACGGTTGACTACAAGAAAGTGACATGTCATTTGTAGCCAACATGTATAACAATCGATACTCAAAAACTAATTCTTAAAGATCATTTCTTGCAAAGCACAATAAGTGTTATTTCTTCACAAGTTTTGGATGCAGCTTGAACAGTTGAACGCTTTTGTTTGCAAAAGATACCTTTTTATCTATTTCACCCGGATGTTTGTGAGCTCTAGAGATGAAATAATATCCGAAGAAACCTATCGATACCCGTTACACATGAGATGACCCCCACATCCTTTGTCAAAATAAACAACTCCCCGATCAATGCATTTCACTCTTTCGTGCAACACACGGGCACCTTACTACTATAGATTAGGACGACCAAAAATTGAACTAACATTATATATAGTACGATAAATGCTGATGCATGTCACCTAAAATTATATCATTCAAAACTATGTTCAAATACGAATCCAACGATCTAGTTTTTGTTGACATGCACTAACATTTTGTCAATTAAATCTTCAATCAAATTCAATGGGGGACTAATAAACCACGACTGATGTAGTACAAGTGTCGAGGGCAGCGCTGCACGGGAGTCTCACCCCGCTCGTGGCGCGGCAGTAAAGCCGTCATATCACAAAACCCAACCACTGTCAGTAATAAGTGGCCTGGTAAAATAAACGGACAAGCAACCATCACATCCCTTCGTCTTTTTTGCATTTCATCTCTCTGTATTTACTTTCTCCGGTTCATCTCGCACACTCGATCCCTAGCTACTACTCCTAGTATCCATAGCTACTACTCCTAGGGCCAATTCTTTTGGCGGCTTAAAAAATAAGCCGTCTCTTCCCCAGCTTTTCCCATAAGACTAGTCACAGTGGAGAGTAACATTAAGGCGCCTCACTCATTTATTTGGGCTTCTAAACTACTACTAGTACTCCCTTCATTCTTATATACAAGGCCACAAACTCAAATTACAGGTACCAAGATAAAAATCAATGTGTGCTTTACAAGTCAATTTATTTTCTCGTTTATCGGGTTAATTAATAGGGTGCATGCACATTAGAAGAAATTGAGTGGCCGTGAGAGAGGAAGTAGATGAGTTTGTCATTATCATCCACTACATGCATGCTAGTAATTAAGCCGTGGGTTACTAGTACGAGGAAACATCATTAATATTTGTCTAGATTACTGTTGGTGGCCTTGTATAGATGCAAAATGTATTTTTCATAGTGGCCTTGTATAAAAAAATGGAGGGAGTACCTCCGTCCTGGTTTATTCGTCACCATTGTAATTTGTGGTAAATTTTAAACTAAGATTTAACTGATAAAATGTTAGTGCATGTGACATCACAAACATTTCATTAGTTAAATTTAAGATCAAAATTTGACACGGATTACAATGGGGACCAATAAACTAGGATGGAGCTAGTAGTAATGGGAAGTAATGGGATTACTACTAATCTAGAAGCCTAAACGAACTGACCCCTGGTACTCCTACTAGTAGTACTAGTACTCAAGTTGGAATTCCAATTGCACGGCACAACTTGATAGGCAAAAAATTCGATACAGGGTGTAGGAAGCGGTTTGGGAATTTGCATGCCTTTCCAACCAGTGAGATACTCCGTACAAAGTACGACAGAGAAATAACCACAGAGAAGGAAGCTAAAAGTAAACAATCAAACGAGCATTTTTGCATTTGTTTTGCATTGAATCATTTCACAAGCTTCACTAGTGTTGTTTTCTACTTTTACAAAAACCGCATCGTAATGTTAAAACGTGCATTTGCCCGTACATAAGTAATAGTAGTACTCCCTCCGTCTAGGTGTATAAAGTCTTCCCTCCTTGTTGGTCACGGTGCACAACCAAAGATGACTTATTCACCTGGACGGATGGAGTAGCATAGTCTGCAAGCATATATAGAGAGAGACGTGTAGTGCGATAGTATATAGTACTAAAGTTTGTGTTGTATGCACCTACTTACAAAATGCATACGGATACACAAGGTTTCCAAACTTTCCCTCTTACATACTTAATTAAGGATGCTAATAATTCCCGAACGTTCGGGATTTATCATTTGCGTCCCAAAACTAATGAGATCACCTTACGAAACTAAATTATACTCCTACTAAAAGCCACGGCGCTCGCAGGAGTGCTTGCGGCGCGCCACGAGTGCCCTGGTGCGCGGCCGTTTCCCAGCGCACCGACACAATGCCTCTTCCTCAGCCTCACAACTAGTGAGGTGCTGATTGGCGGCTTGCCGGCGGGCGAGCGCGATCTCACCGGTGTGGTGAACCGGCGCCAGCAAGAACTCCGCCTCGCTGGAAGCGTGCACCCAGTCCACGTACCGCCAACCGTATATGAGGCACTTGGGCCCGACTGCACTCAAGGATTTGGCACGGGTGTCCTCCACCACCCTCACAACCCTTGCACGAGCCTTCTGCCAAAGTGCCAATTGCTTGACTCTCTCGGACGCGACATAAACCTGCCAGGCAGCTTGCCCCATGGCGCGCTTCTCTTCCTCGGCCTTCTTCTCCACCTCTATTTTGGCGTGCTCTGCCGGCGGCAAAGCCTCCCACATGGCGACATCCATTTCTTTCCAAAGCTCCTCAAGGCTGGGGGGCTCAGCGGGCGGCATGGCGTTCTCCTCGTAGCGGGGAGCTGATGCGTCCTCCGACGCGCATGCTGGCGAGATTGGGAATGCCGACGCGTCCACCTCGACGCGTCGTAGCGAGGAGTGGAACGCCGATGCGTCCTCCTCGACTAGTGGCGGCGAGGAACGGAACGGCGACCCGTGACCATCCGGGCGGTGCAGCGAGGGGCGCTTAGGGCTTGGGAGGGGCGATGCCATGGGGGTCGACGTGAGAGGGAGGGGGAGGAGATAGCGATGAACGTGAGCGTTCTTCCGAATGCCATGGGAGGCGCAGTATTTATAGCGAGCAATGGCACACCTACGTAAGATATGGACTGAGCTGCACTAACTTAACAACAGGTCCAGTTGCGTCACTGACATGTGGGCGAGACCCTTGTTGGGCCCATATGTCAGTGACCCAATGCACCTACAGTTAAGTAACTGAAGCAGCGTCCTGGAAGATATGTTGCGTGATTAACGTAACAGCTACGTGGGCATATTTGTTGGAGTAAATTACGGGGGAGGGAAGGGATGGAAATATTGCTGGTCACAATGGATTGGACGAGCGTGGGGGGAGGAGAGTCATACATGCAGATTTTTTCCACACGGGGTGGAGTGGTGGGACCGCCAGAGGGAGAAGGAGAGTCTGGCAGGCATATTATTTCCACATATGGAGAGGAAAAGATTTGGAGACGAACGGGCTTCCTGCAGGTATGGGGAACGGTGCATAATAAGTCATCTTGCATGTTGGGCTAGGTATAGTCTCAAGTCATTAAAAACATACACGCCCCACACATGTTCATATTTCAAGGTGCACTAAATTATTGCATGCGATTATTAAGGCTGGCCATAATGGTGGTATCTTAGCTGGTATCATGCACACGGGAATAGCAAGCATGCTGATGTGGCAAAGAATTAAAGAAGAGGGGGGTTAGAGTAACTAGTGTTCATGCATGCATTGGTAAACAAATTTTTTTGTGAAGAACGACATCATTAGTTGAGTACTTTTGCAGACTACAAAAACTATTCCACCACCTCTACCCCTCTTGCTAAGAGTAGGTGAAATTTTTGAATCGAGCCCTTTAAACTAGAAGGGAGGTAGTAGTACTCTAATAGCTAACCTTGTTATGATGACAAGATAGGACATGGCACGCACCTGGACGGAGGAACTAGTCTGCATTGTGCATTTAAGTTTTTTCTGAAGTCAATGTACCTCTACTTTGACCAAACTTATAGAAAAATGTATCAACATTCACAATGTCAAATCAATATTTTTACACTCATTATAAAACGTAGTTCTTATACTCATTATAATCAGTATTGTAGATATTGATATTTTTAGTATAAATTTGGTCAAACACTTTGCAAAAAGGGAGTAAAAAGGACTAGAGGGAGTACCATGCATGCGGAGTAGGCAAAAAAATTGCTCATTTATAGCCGGTCGAAGTCTCAAAGCACGCGACCGCGCGAGGGAGGCGAAGGTCGTGGGAGGCGCGACAGTTGACAGTATTAAGTGAAGTTACATCCATGCGCCGGCATGGCGTGCGAACAGGCAGAAGCTATACCGTCAGGCCTACGATATGGGTCTAGTAGACATGACATCTAGTGGGTCCCGCATAGTTCTCGAGAACTCTTTGGGGGCTTGCAGCCGTTTATCCACCGGGCAAGCCAGCAACCCCACGCCATCCGCACGCCCTACTCGTCCCCGTCTTCTACCTTACAACAGTTCGCTCCCAGTCATCCCGTCCTTTCACATTAGTTCGCTCCCAGTTTTTTTTGCGGGGTACAACAGTTCAACTTCTCCTAACCCTCCTCCAAAATCCATGGCCTCCCAAATCTCCATGGTCGCTGCTGAGTACCAGGTTAGAGCCATCACCGGCGATGAGTTCATCGTCATCTACACACATGGATCCGCGACGGTGAAAGCATGGCTTGCTCGCTTCCTATGCATGTTCAACAGTTCAACGGATGAGTGGGTCGCTGGGCTAGATGTTGAGTACACCACAGTCCTGGAAAGAGAGAAGATTCTAAAGGAGGTAGAGAGGAAGAAGCCCGTCATGATCCAGGTTTGCGTACATAACATTTGCTTGGTCTAGCACATATGCCATGCCGATGTTGAGTGCCAGGATTTTAAGAACTTCCTCAAGGACAAAATAGTGAAATTCGTTATTGTAGACTTTAGGAATGACAGGGATGTCCTGCGTCGGATAGGTCTCGTTGTAGGCCAGCCCTTCAATCTCTAGAAGGCAAGCCTGGTGTCCTCCTCTCATCCTTCAATGCTGACCCTGGCAGCAGCCATGATTGATCCTTCGTACGCTAAACTGAAGAAACCTCATCACGAGTTTCATCATGCATGGGAGTCGAAGACATTAGATGAAGATCACATCCTGTACGCAGCAATGGATGCCTACCTTTGCTTAAATATCTACAAGGGTTGGATGAAGAAGCAGAGCCCAGTGTTCGGTTCAAGCAAAGAAGTGTCAGCGAAGAGGAAGAGGAAGAGGGACGAGGACAAAGTCGAGGACGTGGACTCGGACTCTGAGTAGGTGGCAGTGTCGTCGCTCATGCTGGTTCTACTGCAGTGTCAAGCGACTAGTTGCTTAGTTTATTTTCAAGGGTGTGTTGTGCTGAGGCCCCAGCAGAACTATGTTTATGTTCTTCTTGTTATTTGAACTCTTTAGTACATACAGTAGTACTAGTACTATGTCTTACTAGTGTTCTTCTTGCAGTTGGTACTACTGCTCGTATCTTCGTGTTCCTACTGTACTTAATACGTTCATATTAGTAGTATAATTTGGGTCAGTTGATTTTTGAAAGAAGTTCGACGGAGCGAAGGAAGAAGACGACAGAAGAGGTGGAAGAAGCCCTTCTAGCCATCCATGTTGCATCAAACGGCTCACAAGAGTCGACTGACCCAAATTGCTCCTTCAGATTGCAGGATCCACATGGCATTCAAGGTCACGAAGGTAGATTCCGCGTCCGCACCTGGTTTTGCGGGCTCGATGCGCGCGCGACCGGCTTCCACCGCGACAGCCACCATGCGTGCCTCCTCCACACGGGCGGAGACGACAATGACACACTAGTTCCTCCTCGCCGGCGTGCTGGAGCACGCGCTCGTCCTCCTCTTTATATGTTGCATGCATAGACGCGGCTCCACCAGCTACTCGCGTGCTTGGCAGCACGGCGGCATCGCGAGGAGGGACTGCAGACGACGTGAGCGGGCGAGCCTTCGGCTTCATGGCACAGGGATGGCGGCGACACGGCGGTGATGGGCGAGAAATTGTTGGCCGGAGTAGGCGGGCGCCGGCATGCGCAATGGCGGCGGCGGCATATTGATGAGTGCGTGTATGGGAGCTTACTTTAGTTTTATATAGGGTTGGTCAAACTTAAAAGAAAACCGTACTAGTACACGTAAACATTAGACTTAGGCAGCGCTTTTATTAGTTAGTACCACAGCCACGATACGTAATCCCGTGCAAGCGCATGAACCTCGGCCGCGCGGTCGATCGAACGGTGCGTCACCGTGTCACGCTCAAAGGACATCCACCGAACCTTTTTGTGTGTGTGAAAACAATCCCTGAATATTACTCAACTTTTTTTCCTGGAAAAGTTCATGACGCTACAATATTTCCATATATTTGAATTTAGCTCCAGTTCATGTTTATTTGGATTTAGACGTTTTAGGTGCGCCCTAGTTTTTTCTAATACTGATTTTGTGTGTGTGACTGAGAGAGAACGTGTGTATGTGTCCATATGTGTGTTGTGACGGAAGGGCAATGTGGAGACGGTGTGCATGTGATACAGACATAGATAGGTGTGAATGTGCAAATAATCATGCATGAGTGAGACATAGACAGATGTCGATACATTGTGTATACATGAGAGAACGGTCTTCTAGTTTACTTGTGTGTGTGTGTGTGAGAGAGAGAGAGAGAGAGAGAGAGGAGCATCCGTAACACAACAACCATCTCTCTTGATCCGTCCGTCCCTCACACGGTCGCATGTAACACATGCATCAACGTGCACATTTTCACACCCTCACCCTGCCCCTGCCCACCTCAAGGCCCGCACAATCTCTTCGTGAATACACATTTCTCTCCTTAGATTTGTTTTCTCTCAATATATGACACACACACACACACACACACAACACACAACACACACACACACACCCTCCCCCAAGCACACAATTCATCCCATCCAAGGATATATGGCGACCACTCTTGCTTGTGCTTCTTTGCACCCCAACATGCACAACACCTCAATCTTCAAAGAGGTCATCGAGGAGATCGAAGACAGCAACCACAGCGCACTAGAGAATGCGGGGCCATTTGGAAGCAGGATGATGTGACGACGGCTGACTGACTCCTCCCCCCCACCCTCTCTCTCTCTCTCGCACAAAATTACCAATCCCTCTCTCCCCTGCACAAAATTATCAATCCCTCAACCCACGAGATCCTTCCCCTCTCGTCCATATTTTTCCAGCTCTCTCATCAAACATGTTGTCTCTTCTCCTTCCACGTATACGTAATCCGGATGCACACGCATCTCACGTATATTACATATCTCCATCTTTCTCACAGACCTAACTTCTTCCTCTCTCTTTCTCTCTCTATCTCTCTCTGTCTCGTTAGTTTTGTCTCCTACTCTCTCGTCCACATACATACAATCTTTCCCGCCCTATCTGCTCCATCTTCGCAAGCTCTCACTGCATGTTTCTTTCACACATTGGGATATGTTCAAAATGTTGCTTCTATAATGGCTGATGTAGAGTTATGGTTGGTTTTGTTGCATCCTACAAAGTAATAACTATGAAATGCATTTAGATTCTCATTTGATTGGGATTATGTGAGTTTGAGCATGTTATGAAATACTATAGACCTTGTATACATCTTGGGATTCGACAATGATTGTAACTATTGAATTGTATAGACCATTACATTCGAAATCAATAGCCCAATATATTTATTTCAAAATTTCAACAAATGATTAGTTCACTACAAACTAAGAAAACAAATGTGTACTCCCTCCGTTTTTATTTAAGCCCTCGTATTAGCATTGGTCAAAGTCAAGTTTTGTAAACTCTCTGAAAGCTTGTAACAAAAAATATTAACATATACAATAACAAATAAATACCATTAGATTCATTATTGAATGTACTATCACATCATACGTATTTGTTATGGTAAATGTTTATATTTTTTTATAAACTTGGTCAAACTTTAGGAAGTTTGACTTCGGTCAAACCTAATATGCATAGTTTACTAGTACTACTCGCTAGTTGCTTAGCCGAATCAATCAACACGCCACACGGGGAGTTCAGTGTCACAAAATTTTGAGGTCGGCGGGAAAATCTTCCACGACCCTGATTCGAGCAGTGGGAATTTACCATCATAGCCTTTGGAACAGGCCTACGGATGACGCTTGGTAGGGGGATGTTTCCATAACTTCAGGTTCACCCTACCCAGCCAACCCCACCCCGGCACCCAGAGTAGTACACCTGAATACTCCCCATTTTCTATCCCCACCGCAAAATAGACTTCTCCATGGTGTCGCAGCCTTCGTGTTCCTCCCCTTCTACATCGGCGCACTCGTCCACCGCAGCGCATCTGCCTCATCGACGACCTCGTACGCCGCACTAGAGCCGGTCCACCGTCATTGTCGTACACGGAGCCTCCTCCCCGGCACCATCTTCCACGGTCTCAGATCTGCTTCCCGGAAGCCGATGCCAAGGGCAGAAGCACCACCGTCGTGGACAATGAACTGACTCCCGTCACCGACCATGACTCACAGAGGCCGCCGCGACCATCGTTCTCCTCCTCGATTGGTAATGTGTGTATTGAATCACTTAGCAGTACATGTGCAGTTCCAATTTTGTTCATACCTACCTTTCAAATTTCCTGGGTGTTATTGTTCCCGTAAAAGTAATTGGTTATAGCCTCCATTATCCAACAGAATATCAGCTTGTAATTGTGCATTGCTCCTGTATTATGTTGTGCTTGGGTAGGTTTTTCATCTGCAACCAGTAGTGTGGCAAATGATGGAAAGTTTTTTAGAACTAGCAAGATGCCCATGCGTTGCACGCATCAAGATGCATTTGTATGAGTAGTTTATCTTGTGGGAGAAAAGGATGAACAAGGGAAGGCCTTATTTGCAAATATGGAGAGGGGTATGGGTATATTTTTGCAAAATTCCCATAGTTTCCTTCCTATCTGACAGATATAAATCGGACGGCCTATATTGCAGGATGGCAGGCACACCATCATCACCAACTCTGTTTTTTTTATAATAAGAAAAAAAGTATAGAGAAAAAAAAGTAGACAGTAGAGAAGTAGAGATAAATATTAAATATAAAATAAATATAATAGTAGAGAAGAGAGTAGAGATAGCAGAGACGTCGGGAAAGGATCACGCACGCGCAGGAAAAAGCGGCCGGGCGTGCGCTAGTTTTGGCCCGCGGCATCCGGTGCGCTTTATAAAATCAAACGCCCTCCCACCGCTCTGTGCCTGGCCACCGCTATCTCCCTGCTCTGTGCCTCGCCACCGCTCTCTCCCTGCTCTTTCTTGCCTCGCCTCCGCCGCGCCACCATGCCGCCACGTCGCTGGGAAACTTGGGGATACCGCGGCGTCCGCGCGCGCCCCTCCGGCGGCTTCTCCGCCGAGATCCGGTTCCGCAGGATGTGCCTCGGCCTCGGCAATTTTGACACCGCCAGCGAGGCCGCCCGCACATACAACGCGGCGGCGTGGCACCTTCGGTGGCCTCATAGAACATTGAACTTCCCCAACGTGCCGAAGCGGGAGCGGGCGCAGGAGCTCGCGCCTCTGCCGCGGCTTAGCACCGACGAGGATCGTCACGATAGCCGGAGGCGGGAGCACCGTCTCGGCATCACCGAGATGGACGAGGAAGCCATGGCGCTGTGGCACCAACGCTTCCCGCAGGACATCATCAACGAGCGCGAGTTCTACGCGCAAAGGAGGGCGGAGAGGGATAAGAGGAGGGCGGAGCGAGCCGCCTATTGCGAGGAAAAGCGTAGGCGAAAAGCGGACGCTCAATTCAAGATGAGGCTAGGAGCAGTGTCGCCCTGGGAATCCGACGATGATCGGAATCTTCACGCCTACAGTCAGACGTCGGAGGAGGACATCACCGAAGAGGAGTCGGACGACGAGAAGTAGTTGAATTATCTATTTTTTTATCTACCAATGCTGAGAACTATCCTCTACTCTCTAGTCTCTCTACTTCTCGATCTCAGCACTGTAAATGCTTTTTTAAAGCGCCGCGCGTTGCGATTCTATTGGAGATGCTCTAAGATGGTAGACGAGTGCTTTAATGTTGCCCACAAGATGCGTCAGTATTACTAGGAGTATATTTTTCTTATCATGTTGAGATTTTAAAACCACGAGTGCGAACATGCAGAGTAGCAATGAAGACCAAACACGGGATATTGGGGACATCTTCAAGGAGCGTGGCAAGTTAAAGAGGAGCTGCACCGAACTTGTAAAACGAACTTTGGTAAGTAACACCCTTTCAATTACTTTCATTTAGCCTCGTGTTCTTCGATGTGTATATGTTGTAGTTTCTGTTTCTCTTAAACCTCGTGTTCTTTGATGTGTAATAAGAAGAGTCTTAATCGTCCTAATGCTTTCGTTTTTAGCTTGATGTAGGAAGTGGCTGTTCTCACCTTGTAGTCTGTTTTTATAATTTTTTTCCTTTTGAATTCAGTTCTCCGAGTTCTGTTTATCTGGCTTCTACTAAATGGATCTGGGTTGCTCTGAGTATTGATCTAAAAAAGAAGTAACTTCATGTCAGGATGCAGTTCCTGCGAGGAGGGAAGTATGGTCAACCTCGAGATCATGTCTCCAAAATAAGGTTGGATTACACACAAGGTGCCAGTTCCCTAATGATGCTGGATTAGACACAAGGTGCAAATTCCCAGATGGTGCTGGATTACACACAAGCGAGGTGGAGTCGTCAGTTGTTTGTGTCCTCGTGGCTCTAGTAAAGGCTGAAAGAAAGCGTGCATCAGCCATTGAGAATGTAGCTAAGTTCCCGAAGAAGCGAAAAGAGCAATCAGATGCTCTCTTCACCCAAGCCAAAGAAGAGATGGAAGAAGCCAGAAATAAGCTAGCGGAGGCAGAGTAGGCTAGGCGTCTCCTGCTATCTAAAACTGTTGTCAATACAAAATTTCCTTCATAATAGCTAGATTCAAATGTTTATCCAGTCAGCATGCCTGTTGTGATGTCCGTGCATCTACTGATGTGGCACAAAATATATTTTTTCGGGTCATGTAATAATAGCAATTACTTTCCAAACAATAACAGACGAAGCATTGTACATGGTATAGTTCACGCGCAAGCCCGACATTCCAAGTTCAACTTCCACATCAAAATCATGTTCACGGATATGTGCACATTCATACATAATGTCCATAACCACGATTCACTTCAAAGCCAAAAAAATGTGAGGAGAGTTATAAATAAAGAAAAACCTCTACTAGTTCCTACTACCAGTGCAAACACAACAAGTCAAGACCATGTATAAATTAATTATATTTTAGTCATTTTTTTTGTGTTCTAAAATGCCGGCCGGCTCGCGGAAGGATGTGTTGCCGGCACACGCGCGGATTCAATGAAGGCAGGCATAGCAGTCTGAAGCTGGTTGCACGCGGCGAGGAGGCGTGCTCAGCCAGGCCTGCAACAAGTGGGGCCCTGTGACGCCCGGGTAATTAAGCTACAGTGATCATCTGCTAATGGTGCCACGTCACCTCGTTTATAGTTGCTAATCTCGAGTTAGTTCGAAACCGATTCAAATTCAAATTCAAAAATAGGCAAACAATAAAAGTTTTCAAATATTGAAACTAAAATGTTCGGAGTGAACCAAATATTGCATAGATAATTATGGTGGAGAAACCACACTTTTATAAAATGTTTAAATACTGTTAAATGAATAAAAGAGTAGAAAAAACAATTATTTTAATGCTTTAAAAATAATAAACATTTTCAAAACTAAATTGTTATAAGTATTAAACTATTGTGGCAGTGGCATAATTTGTAAAATCCTATTTAGGTGCCACTTTGGTAATTTACTAAAACTAAAATAATAGGAAACTAAAAGAAAGCAAAGTATATATA
>NC_041381.1:416961549-417020207 GCF_002162155.2 Triticum dicoccoides
CCCCCCCTTGATCACCAGATATCGCCTATTCTCCTCTATATTGCTTGCATTAGAGTAGTGTAGCATGTTACTGCTTTCGTTAATCCTATTCTGATGCATAGCCTGACATTGTCGCTACATCTGATTGATACCTTACCTGCAATCCTAAATGCTTAGTATAGGGTGCTAGTTTATCATCATTGGCCCTACATTCTTGTCAGACTGCCTTGCTATACTATCGGGCCGTGATCACTTGGGAGGTGATCACGGGTATATACTATACATACATACATACTATACAGATGGTGACTAAAGTCGGGTCAGCTCATTGAGTACCCGCAAGTGATTCTGACGAGGGGGCTGAAAGGACAGGTGGCTCCATCCCGGTAGAGGTGGGCCTGGGTTCCCGACGGCCCTCGACTGTTACTTTGTGGCGGAGCGACAGGGCAGGTTGAGACCACCTAGGAGACAGGTGGGCCTGGCCCTGTTCGGCGTTCGCGGATCCTTAACACGCTTAACGAGATCTTGGTATTTGATCTGAGTCTGGCTACGAGCCTATACGCACTAACCATCTACGTGGGAGTAGTTATGGGTATCCCGACGTCGTGGTATCAGCCGAAGCACTTCAGACGTCAGCGACGGAGCGGCGCGCGCCGAATTGGACTGGAACGCCACTAGGCTAGGTCTGCTTTCGGCCGCGTACGCAACGTGCAGGTGTGCTCAGGGCGATGGGCCCAGACCCCTGTGCGCTTAGGTTTAGACCGGCGTGCTGGCCTCTCTGTTTTGCCTAGGTGGGGCTGCGACGTGTTGATCTTCCGCGGCCGGGCATGACCCAGGAAAGTGTGTCCGGCCAAATGGGATCGAGCGTGTTGGGCTATGTGGTGCACCCCTGCAGGGAAGTTTAATCTATTCGAATAGCCGTGATCTTCGGTAACAGGACGACTTGGAGTTGTACCTTGACCTTATGACAACTAGAACCGGATACTTAATAAAACACACCCTTCCAAGTTCCACAGACAACCCGGTGATCGCTTTTCCGCAGGGCGACGAGGAGAGGATCGCCGGGTAGGATATTGCTATGCGATGCTACTGGAGATGCTGCTTGGAGATGCTACTTGGAGGACTACAATCTACTCTCTTCTATATGCTGCAAGACGGAGGCTACCAGAAGCGTAGTCTTCGACAGGATTAGCTATCCCCCTCTTATTCTGGCATTCTGCAGTTCAGTCCACCGATATGGCCTCCTTACACATATACCCATGCATATGTAGTGTAGTTCCTTGCTTGCGAGTACTTTGGATGAGTACTCACGGTTGCTTTCTCCCCCCCTTTTTCCCCTTTTCCTTTCTTTCTGGTTGTCGCAACCAGATGCTGGAGTCCAGGAGCCAGACGCCACCGTCGATGACGACCCCTACTACACCGGAGGTGCCTACTACTACGTGCTGCCCGCTGACGACGACCAGGAGTGACCTAGGAGGATCCCAGGCAGGAGGCCTGCTCCTCTTTCGATCTGTATCCCAGTTTGTGCTAGCCATCTTATGGCACCCTGTTTAACTTATGTCTGTACTCAGATATCGATGCTTCCGCTGACTCGTCTTTGATCGAGCACTTGTATTCGAGCCCTCGAGGCCCCTGGCTTGTATTATGATGCTTGTACGACTTATTTTATTTGTAGAGTTGTGTTGTGATATCTTCCCGTGAGTCCCTGATCTTGATCGTACAC
The DNA here is from genome assembly GCF_002162155.2 of Triticum dicoccoides. Classification (NCBI taxonomy): domain Eukaryota; kingdom Viridiplantae; phylum Streptophyta; class Magnoliopsida; order Poales; family Poaceae; genus Triticum; species Triticum dicoccoides. The sequence goes on from NC_041381.1 coordinate 416,963,252, forward strand.
ATTTGCGTGCATGATTAGTGTACGATTGAATCGGGGGCGTCACAGGCCCTCTTGGCCGGCACGCCGGTTCAATGCCTACGCTATGAGAGGTCGCGGCCGTGTCAGAGCAATCACTCCCTCCGGTCCTTTTTTGTTTGGGTATAACAAAATCTCGTTTTCCATTCACATTTTACAAGTAAAATTCGTGGGCAAGCTTTGACCCAAAATACGATGGGGACTAGTAAACTAGAATGGAAGTAATAGTTTTTTTAATCAAAGAAGGGTTTCCCCCTTCCGATTTTCATTACTGAAAACCAGCATCTAAATCTAAACCATAGTATTTGCCCTAGAACTGCCAGGTTCAACATCTGGCAACATAAACCCATACAACCATACACCAAGGAGGTACGTAGTTCTATGAATTCCATTTTCGCTCCATACCAATCGTTCTAAAAACTACTTAGTACTTATAACGTGCCATTGAAAATTGGAACTCTTAACCCCGCTAAAAAATGATATTTTAAACATGGCTACTCGATCTATGGCAACTGGCGAGCCACCGCCTCCAAGTCGTTCACCTGTGGTCCCGACCATAAACTCCTACGGGTCAACCCCTCAAAAAACAAAAACTCCTACGGATCAAATTATCAGGCGAGCTGACTATTCCTACAAAGGTGCTCCACCACGTACCCGGTACCCGCGAATGCAGCAATCATGCACCTAGGGTTTTAGGGTTTATTTGTTAACGTCGCCTTTACGTAACACTCATGTGCGCGAGACAGCGAGAGACCGGCTGCGTGCGTGCGCCTCTTCTCTTCATATATGTACTCCACCGTTTGTCTGGTGTCCAAAAAATTATAATAACTACTATCAATGTGCCAATGCGTTGCCACACGATCAAAGTAGATTAATACATATTCACCGATTTGATAGAAAAAAAGTCTAGTTTTGAAATACGTATATCACTAAAAATATGTTATGTTTCACTCAAAATATATTCCTTTGGCGGTTTTGATGAGATAAGGGAGGAATGTTGTTGGTTTCAAGATTCGAGAAGTGGTATATGTCTAATTTCTACTCTTACTAGCAAGATGCCCGTGCATTGCACGGAACATCAAGATCTTGTGGGATAAAAGGATGAACGAGGGAAGGCCTTATCTACAAATGTGGTGAGGAGTGCGGATAAATTGCCATATTTTCCTTCCTGTCCGTTAGATATAAATCGGACGACCTACATTGCAGGATGGCAGGCCCACCGTCATCACCAACTCTGTTTTTTATCCCTACTCTTATAAAAAGCATTGTCGGTGATGATTGTGTGCCTGCCATCCTGCAATATAGGCCGTCCGATCTATATCTGATGGATAGGAAGGAAACTATGGCAATTTTGCAAAAAGATACCCACACCCCTCTCCACATTTGCAAATAAGGCCTTCCCTCGTTCATCCTTTTCGCCCACAAGATAAACTACTCATACAAATGCATCTTGATGTTCCGTGCAACGTATGGGCATCTTGCTAGTTGTTGCAAAAAGCCCATGTGTGTGAGAGAGGGAGGGAGAGTGTAGGAGGACAAAGTGCATGTATGACAAAGACAAAAGAGTGTGTGTGCGAGAGGTATCAGCTTAAAATGAGGCGATAGTGTGTGTGTGCACGATCAAGAGGGTGTGTCTCAAGAAGGGAAGAAAAATCTACATAGATACAAGGAGCGGGAGAGAGACATGTATGCGGTAGTGGAAGCACGAGTGTGCAGGTGTATATACCTATCTAGAGGCTAGTCGATAAATGTTTGTGAGAGAAATATGAGTCGGGGTGCGAAAGCGAGAGTTTTGTGTGTGTGAGAGAGAGACGGTAGTCGGGTCGGGGAGTGGAACCAGGAGTTGTGTGTGTGTGTGTGAGAGAGAGAGAGGGGGGGGTTGTCTGATTGGTAAACAAATGAATAATGTCAGTCTGGGATGGAGATGAAAAGGAGACCGCAACAAATGTTGTGTCTACAGGAAAAAGAGAGAGTAATTTTAGTGGTATGAGTCATCTAGAGACATATAGGGTGTGTGAGAGAATCCCATAAAGATAAAGACAAAGTGAAAGAAGAGTGGAGACTATGTGTGTGGCGGTGAAAAAGAAAGCTTAGGTACCGAGTGATACCAGTGAACAATAGAGACGTGAGAGATAATGGAAACCGTGTAATGTATAATGATAGGGAGAGTGTGACACTTCTCAAGGGATACGTCGAGAGACCATGTTTGCGAGGATAGGAGAAACATGAAGTGAGTGTGCGGGTGAGCTGGAGAAAAGAGAGTGATAGCTACATGAAGGAGCATGCATGCGAGAGAGATGGGCGTGAAAGGAGTGAACATAAAGGGATTCAAATATTTGAATTCGAGATGATGATACATGTAATCCATACTTGAACCAAAATTGATCTATCAAACATGCATACTCATATGAATTCACGCGCATCTATGTTATTTAATATGTAGATATTATTGATCCATACATTTTAGTAGGACATAATTTGGTTTAAATTTTTTGAATTCAACCTTAAGATTTTGAGATCATTGTATTTGTAAATCATATTATACATATAAAGGAGCAGAATTCTTTGTTGTGCTTTTGAAAGTATATAAAAAAAGATGTATATAGAATTTAATTCCAATTGAAAATGGACCCCGCCCGAAAAAAAATAGAATACAAATGGGATTCGAACTGAGTTGGCACGGTAAACGTGCACTCTGCAAAATTTGAGCGAAGCGGGGAAAGTCGCAGTAACCGCCCGAAACCAAAATCTGCGAGATGGAAATTACTACTGCCTATCCCTGCCACGCAAAGCCTATCTGCTGGATTTCTATAGATTTCGATAGGGGTAGGTTTGTAATTTCACCCAAACGTGACGTAACCGCCTCTCACCCGGATTCATACACTGTGGGCGCCAAAACACAGTGTGTCCTCGGCCGAAATTGACTCCCTCCCCGATTCATATTCATACACGATGGGCGCCAAAAACAAACTCTCATCGGCAAATATTCGGTGTATGCGAGATTACCGTCCTATCCCCAACCGACTAATATTGCTGTGATGTAGGAAATTTGAAACAGGGGCTAAGTTTGTAAATTTCCTCGCATTTGAGACAAGCGCGTCCTGAATACATGGTTCACCCTTCCTCTCTACCTCCCTTTTCCCCATTCGTACTCCGTGGGTGCCAAAACACCCTCTCCACCCCAGCCTCCTCCGTCCGCCGCCGTCCGCCACCCCATCCACCGCCGTCCTCCTCCACCATGCCGGAGCTGATACCCCGATGCCGCCGTCCATTACAAGAGATTGACCTCTCTCATCCACGCCTTCAAACCGGGATCCTTGTGTCCTGTCCTCTCGCTTCATCCCCGCCGTCGTCCACCTTGCCGGCGCCGCTCCTACAACCATCTCATCCACCGCGCCCCGCCGCCACCGTCTACCCTCCTAAATCTGCTTCCACGTCGCCGACAGCCATTGCTACTGCAGCACCATCAAATTCTCAGCAGATGCATACATGGCGCCGCACCAGAGGTGGTACTCTTTCGTATCTGCTCAACTTATTTATCACAGCAAGAAAATAGATCGCCACTGCTTTACTCTGATTTCTTGTATTGGTTGAGAAGTTGCCTTTGTCCGATTTGCACCTTCAGATCCGCCATGGCACGCTCAACACTATACTCCCAATGCTTATGGTTTTCCCCTTTTATATTCCACACTAGTTAAATCACAATAGACTAAATTTCAAAATTGGGCCAGTCGATTTTTCAGAGCTCGCCGGAGTTCGCCGGTGTGAACGAAGGGGCTCGGGTGGTTGTGGGGCCTTGCCGAACGAAGAAAACTTGACGCGGGTGGGGGTGGGGGTGGGGGTGGCGGAGGAACACGGGCAGTGGGGGCCGGTGGTCCGGCCGGCGGCCCGTGCGGTGTTCTGTATGGGAAGAATCAGAGACGAGGAAGAAGAAGGGTTAGGAGACGTAGGATCTTCATCCAACCGCCTGAAATGGTCGAGAGACACCTAGGAGTTGCATTCTTAATGCGCTCTGGTTCATCATGTGTGGGCACTGCGCAACCAACATTTTATTATCCAAAATCTGTTTGCTCTTCTTTACCATGTTCGTCTTCCGTTCTTTTTTAATATGTACTCTCTCCGTTCCTAAATACAAGTCTTTGTATAGATTCCACCATGGACTACATATGGGGCAAAATGAGTGAATCTACACTCTGGATACATCTGTATGTGATCCATAGTGGAAATCTCTACCAAGACTTATATTTTGGAATGGAGGGAGTATGATAGTAGTACAATATGTTCCTTATACTGAAGATGAGCAGGGACATTTGCAGTGTAGAGGTCTATACGGTCGGTTGTGATGGACACTTTGAGCCTCTTTGATTCGTAGGATTTTGTAAACATAGGAATAGGATTTGTAGTGGCCTGCCCACTTGAATCCTATAAGAATAGCAAGGAAATGCGGGGAGCTGTGTTGCCTTTGAGAGTTACACTGATATTAATAGTACCGCACCTTCACTTGAAGAGAGCTGGTATCCGAAGCCTTTCTAGTCGTACCGGCAATACTAGCACATATATTCCAGCAAGTTCCACTTTGCTGATTTTACTCTGATGCTTAAGGTTTTCCCATTATATCTACACTATGATCTGTGTAGCTGCTTTGTGTTGCACTAGCAGCAGTCCACTCTTGAAGCCAAACACTGCAATGACTTACAAAATTGGCACCAAGGCATTGAGTGCCATTCTGGATGCAATGAAACTCATGCGTTCCCCACCTGTTGACTCTTGTTCAGAATATGATCCTAATGACTCTTGTTCAAAATTGCCACATATAGAGAGACAACATGGAATTGTATTTCTTTGGGCGCTGTGATTCATCATGAGTGGGCAACCAACATTCTATGCAATGAAGCGGAACCTCAAGAATATGCTTCCTATTCTGTTCTTTAACATGTTCCTCTTTGTTTATTCTGTATTTAGTACGTATAATATGTCCTTGTCAGGAAGGGGCGCAGGGACATCTGCAGTCAACAGCTGATAGAGCTGGCATGTACGTGATCGATAGGCTTTCAATTACTAGCGGCAATACAACACTGTATTTTCAATCCAATTCCACTTTCCCGATTTATATATCGTGGTTATGGTGTACCCTTGTTATGTACACTATGATCTGCCTAGTTGTTGTGTGCTCTTGTTATCATGGTTTGGCAATAAACTATCTATATAGTATATTATGAACCTATCATCTGCCAACTATCCTTACTTATGGAGCCTATTTTTTGTGTACTTGTGCCAGATTATATAAATGCACGCACCATATTACAGCACACATGAGCTCTCTCATCAGAATCCAGTGATAGCACACAAGTGTTTACAGGGGCGCCCCTATATTAGAATATCATCTGCATTACAAAGATAAGCTCACAACTATTTATGTTTTCATGGTTCTCAGATATTATACGTAATTACACTGAATATCAGAATCCACGCATCAGAAGAATATTGTGGAACACTGCAATGACTTACAAATTGGCACCAACGCATTGAGTGCCATTCTGGATGCAATGAAACTCATACGCTCCCCATCTGTAGATTCTTCTTCAGAATATGATCCTAATGACTATTCTAACCTCGAGGAGTCAAAGGTAGATGGCCTGTCATACTCACCCATCAAGGTGCCTGTTATAATTTGGCAAGGTTTTATTGATTGCGCGTATCTTGCATATGTTGTGTTGCATTTCTTCTACTTTGTTGCACCGCCATCTGCTTAGTTTACTCATCATATATGTCGAGATGCCATGCCCATCCATTATCAATACATATTCCATCTGTTATCATACCATGTTTTTCCACTCAAATGTTGTTCTTGTGCATCAGACATCAAAAAGGAAGAGGGTGATTGCCGAACCTGAATGAGCACCAGCAAAGTCCTTGAAAAGTATGGTTGTGCCGGAGAAATTAGACAGCACCCCACTTATATTGGATGTACAACCAATGACACAAAACATAGTGAAAGATCGTGGATGTCTCCTAGAGGGGGGGGGGTGAATAGGCGTTTTAAAATAAATACGGTAGAGGCTTGAACAAATGCGGAATAAACCTAGCGGTTAATTTGTCAAGCACAAAACCTACAACAACTAGGCTCACCTATGTGCACCAACAACTTATGCTAAGCAAGATAAGCAACTATGTGATAGCAAGATATATGACAAAGAACAATATGGCAATCACAAAGTAAAGTGCATAAGTAAAGGGGCTCGGGTAAGAGATAACCGAGGCACGCGGAGACGACGATGTATCCCGAAGTTCACACCCTTGCGGATGCTAATCTCCATTTGGAGCGGTGTGGAGGCACAATGCTCCCCAAGATGCCACTAGGGCCACCGTAATCTCCTCACGCCCTCGCACAATGCAAGATGCCGTGATTACACTAAGGGACCCTTGAGGGCGGTCACCGAACCCGTACAAATGGCGATCCTTGGGGGCGGTCACCGAACCCGTACACTTTGGTAACCCTTGGGGGCGGTCACCGGTACCCGTCAAATTGCTCGGGGCGATCTCCACAACCTAATTGGAGACCCCGACGCTTGCCCGGAGCTTTACACCACAATGGTTGAGCTCCAAACACCACCAACCATCTAGGGCGCCCAAGCACCCAAGATGAACAAGCTCAAGGGCACCAAGCACCCAAGAGTAATAAGCTTCTCAACTTGTAACTTCCACGTATCACGTGGAGAACTCAAACCGATGCACCAAATGCAATGGCAAGGGAACACGGAGTGCCCAAGTCCTTCTCTCCCAAATCCCGCCGAAGCAACTAATGCTAGGGAGGAAAATGACAGGAAGAACAAGAAGGAGAACACCAAGAACTCTAAGAACTAGATCCAAGGGGTTCCCCTCACATAGAGGAGAAAGTGATTGGTGGAAGTGTGGATCTAGATCTCCTCTCTCTTTTCCCTCAAAAACTAGCAAGAATCCATGGAGGGATTGAGAGTTAGCAAGCTCGAAGAAGGTCAACAATGGGGGAAGAACACGAGCTCAAAGGATAAGGTTGAATGGGGAAGAAGACCCCCTTTTATAGGAGCTCCCGAATCCAACCGTTATGCTCACAGCCCGCACAGAGCGGTACTACCGCTCCAAGGAGCGGTACTACCGCTAGGACGGTAGTACCCCTTCGAAACACAACAGAGAGGAGGCAAAAAGGCCAAAAGAACCTTCGGAGCGGTAGTACCGCTCGTCCTCACGGTACTACCGCTCGACCTCACGGTACTACCGCAAATGGTAGCGGTACTACTGCTTGCGAGCGGTACTAAAAAAATACTTCTGTGCCTACTTCCGCTGAGCAAAACACGAGATTTTGGTCTGGAGCGGTACTACCGCTTAGGAGCCGCGGTAGTACTGCTCTGGGGCGGTACTACCGCTCAGGAGCCGTGGTAGTACTGCTCTGGAGCGGTAATAAAAAATTACATCCGCTCTAGTCGCGGTAGTACCGCTGCAGCCTTTACCAAAACAGCCACAACTTTTGCAAACGGACTCCGAATTCAACGAAACCAAGTTTGTTGGAAAGCTAACGACATGGGCTAACACAATCTTGATAGAAATATCAAGAATAAGCAAATGAGAAAAGTCCCAAAGGAAAATGGTGAGAACCCTTCCTCAGAAAAGACCGGTAAAACCTCCAACACCGAAAACATCTTAGAAGACGCATGTGAACTCCGTTTTTGATGAACTCAAGCTTGTCATCAAGATGACCATAAGATCTAAGACTCACAAAGAGAACCAAACAAGAACCAAGAAACATGATGCAAGGATGCAAGGGTTTGAGCTCTCTACGAACGGTACGATCAAGCAACTCATCGAGAGCCCCCCTTGATAGTAGGGCAATCGATCCTATAACCCGGTCTCCCACAACTACCATGAGACCGGTAAAATAGAAAACCTATCAAGGGCAAACCTTTGCCTTGCACAAAGTCCACTTGAGCTAGATGATGACGATCTCCTCCTCCTCAAGATGGACCACCTTTCTTGATTGCGTTGGCTCGATGAAGACTAGTTGATTGCTCCCCCATACTCCACTATGGGTGAGCCACTCTTCCGTTCATCTTCACAAGTCCATTGTCACCACAATGGACGACAAGCTTCAAGCACTTGATCTCTTCGTGATGCATCACTTGAACTTTCACACCGCAACCTAACCCCACAAAGAACTCTCACGAAGACCATGGGTTAGCACACAAAGCGTAATGGACAATGCTTACCATACCATGGGATCACTTGATCCCTCGGTACATCTTGTGCGCTTTGTGTGTTGAATCTTTTCAACTCTCTTCATTTGGATGATGTCTTGAAGGTGGACATGAATGATCACACAATCTTCTTCTTCAAGACATGCTTGCAATAAGCTCAACACTCACATGACCAATCTTTGGATAATTCCTTAATAGCATCTTGGTCAACTCATAAACTCCTTGAAACCAACACATGGACTTCAAGAAAAGCCTATGGACAAATCCTTAAAATATAACTCAAGACAACCATTAGTCCATAGAGATTGTCATCAATTACCAAAACCAAACATGGGGGCACCGCATGTTCTTTCAATCTCCCCCATTTTGGTAATTGATGACAATCACTTTCAAGAGAGTTTATATAAGGAATTATGCATCACAATGCAACGCAACAACCAATGATGCAGGAGAATGAGATGCAAATGCTTAGGAACAAAACCAAAGCAAGGAGAAAACTTTGAAACCTTCTCCACAAAACTCTCTGAAACTTCTCCCTCATTGGCATCGATTGCCAAAATGGGCGAAAAGCTTAGAAGGCCAAAATAAATTGTGGTCCTCCATAAATTGTGTATTTCTCAACAAGAGAGTGGAATGCAATACACATACCCAACTGCCAATACTTGGAGGAAGACAAACTATATTGATGCCCACAGATTGCAACAAAAAGATATGCCACAAAGACATAACAAAGAGAGACACAAGCAATCAGAAGATACCAATTGAAGCAAGCAATCAACGGATATCAATTGAACCAACTAGACCAATGATCCTACATGCCACAAGAATAAAGATATTATGAAAAGCGCAAAGGAGTGTTCTAAAGAAACTAGAGAAGCTCCCCATGATTTGTGCACACATAAGAATTTTTGTATTTGAATACAAAGTGCACAAAATAGGATCATAGCTCCCCCAAAATCAATAGAAACTCACATCCAGTGCAAGTGAGCATATAGGAAACAAAGCCTAGCGCTTGCAACAAGCACATGGTTGAGCAACATGTAAAAGAGGCAACTTAAGAATAGGCTCAACCAAAATGATGTGTGTGAGTCATGGCGAAGCACTTGAGAAGACTAAGATTAGGATGAGCATTAAGCATCAACATAGTCTTGAAAGAATGAGGCACACGGTGCAAGGCCTATCATTCCCACACACAACTGGCAAATGGGTTCACAAGCTTACAAATAAGCAAAAGAGAACCTATGCTTGTGACAACCCGTGGTGAAGATAGACGAGGGGAGGCTCATCAAGACGAGGGATACCAATTAAGATGGCAAAAACCTCGTAAAGATAAGCAAGAGGAAAATAATCTTCACCACACAAGAGTGCAACAAGATGCAACGATAGAGGACACGCACTCAAGGCAAAAGCTTTCACGGAGCCACCAAAGAAATAACATAAGAAAGACAAGGTGGACGTGAAAGAAAGGATATCAACTAGAGATGTAAGTTCTCTCAAGTGTATAGGGTTCTAGGTAGACGAAATCATGATGATATATATCTACAAAGAAGGATGTACACCCGAAATAGTTACAGCACGAAGGAACAAGATATCCAAAAGGAAGTCATACATATACAAATAAGATATTTGCCTGGAAGCATAGCACATGGCTAGATATGGTCTTATTGTATATAAATGAATTCCTATCGCATGAACATCAAAGACATCACAACTAGCAACAAGAGATCATCGTTGGGATGCTTTGAGAAAGGAAACAAGTATCACAAGATATGAAATGAATATCATGCCAAGATGCAACCTACACAAGGTTGAATGCAAGAGGAAATCATGGATAGATACTTGTTACCGAGATATCATTGGAAGGATGTAGTAGATACCAATTGAAGGTAGATAGTAGTTCATTGATCATCCTAGCTTGACTCCAATGAGCACATGGTGACAACACCTTCCTTGTGAGTGAGCCAAGCATCCAATGCATCTCCAAATGTTCCTAGAAGAACAACACAAACTAAACGGTACCCAAACTCATCGGGACCAAAAAGTTAGAAACACCAATACATAGGACAAACTCCACATAAATATGTGCATATAGATATGAAAATGAATTTCATGCACATCTCATCCAAATTGAGACTAGGTGGAGTTTCCCCTATATATTGAGTCAAAGAAAGAAAGCATGCCAAATGAAATACATGAAGTAAACATGCATGCTCAAGACTTTCAAAACCCAAAACCAAAAGACAAAGGAATGCCAAGTGAAAAGGATACCAAATGGATAAATCATCACTTGGAAGATATCATTAAAGATATATCAAGGAATGAGATATCCATTGATACACACTAAACTAAAGATGTCAAACTCCCAAAGAGAGGATGGTTCCAAACAAACCAAGCTCTCAACAAAGTTTCATGATGGCACAAAGTACCAAAAAGAAATGGCTTGCCTTCCACCAAAGCACACTTGATAAGGATCACAAGAAGAGTGTTCTAAAGAAAATAGGATAGCTCCCCCACGAGTTGTGCATTATATAGGATTTGCATTTGAATACAAAATGCACAAGGTGGGATCACTACTTTCACTATATCTAGAAAACACTAGACAAGAACAAGAAATAAACAAGATCCACAAGTGGTAGGGAAGACACTGGGAGTTGACACAAACCTTGGCAAGAGAAAAGGAAAAACAAAAGCCAAAGTAAAGATGATCAACAAATTCTACCACACATAAGTGACTACCAATTGTCAAAAGACAAGAAGTATATGGAAATAATTCCCGGTGGTAGATAACAAGGACATCCAACATCATCTTCACAACAAACACAAGCAAATTGCAACTTGTAGAGCTAACATGCCACCTAGGAACAAGATAATCTACAATATCAATTCTAGGTGACAATATCTCAAATGTACACATTTTCTAGGCTTGTAATATGCACTTAGCATATTACTCCCCCATAATGTGATACCAATAAGAACTTAACAAGAGGCAATAAGAGGAACAAACAAGAGATAATTAATGGACTATTTAGAATTTGAATTTCTCATGAGAGATATACCACCTAGCGACGAGATAATCTTGTAATATCAATACTAGATGGTATTCCTCATGTACACACATTTATAGGATTGTGAGGTGCACAAAGCACATGACTCCCCCAAAATGGGATGTTCCATTAATCTCTCACACGAGCCAACTAGGATACAAACAAGAAGCATAAAGGCTCAACGCACGACACACACGTACATGGTGTGCAAACCAACACACACATACTTGATTGCTCAAGATAAGCAAGTTGGAATCACAACATATACAAACACATGCAAGGAACAAAACCAAAACATGCAAGGGGGCAAGTAACTTTCAATGTAAGCAATTTTAAGTACAAGTTACCGCAAGGAGGCACATTGGATATAAGATATAAACTTGATGATTCAATTGACTTGGCTTGAGACAATAAGAGTGATGAAGTCCCCTTAATTCTTCATAATGTAGCCAAGTCTCCAATGCCATTCAAAAACACCTATTGATCAAGTTTGAGCTTGTTGGTCCCCAACCAAGTTGGGTCCTAAGAGGTTAGTCACAATAGGCTTGGCTACCCAAATGGTTCTTTTCTTGACACCACTTTGAGTACCAACAAACTTGGCAAACACATTGCCAACCTTATCCTTCCCAAGAGAATAGATATCATCAATAATAATTGGGTTGGATAAGTTACCACTAGTGCATGAAGAAGCGACGTGACCTTTCTCAAGACATAAGTAGCAACGTCTACTCTTCACTTTCTTCTCACTTGATTTTTCCACAAGAGAAGCCTTAGCTTGAGTCTTCTTGGGAAGTGGCCTTTCTTCAACTTGAGGTTGAGCATGAGATTGAACTTGTGCCCTCTTCCCTTGTTGCTTGACACTAATGGCCTTCTTCTTCAATGGGCAAGATCTAACATGATGCCCTTCTACTTTGCACTTGAAGCAAACAATCTTGGCCGAATTCTTGACTTGTTCTTGGCCCTTCTTTTTGTTCATCTTGGACTCCTTCTTCTTATTGGAGTTGAATCCAAGTCCACCTTTGTCATTGGGGGATTTTTGCACACTCAAGATATTGTTGAGTGTGAATTTCCCTTCATGACACTTTTCCAAGTCTTTCTTGAAAGAAGTGACTTGGGCCTTGAGCTCTTTGATTTCCTCTACATGGTTAGTCTCAACACAAGTACTAGAGGAAGTATAAGCTTCATCGTTAGAGAAACAAGGCAAGGAAAGCAATTCATCACAAGATGTACCAACATTGTGAGTAGATGAATTACAAGGACTAGCACATGGCAATATACTATTTTGACTAGAAGTAGTGCTAGTATCCACATGAGGCTCACTAGATGTTACCTTAGAAATCATGGCCTCATGAGCTATCTTTAGCACACTATGGGATACTAGAAGATCATCATGAGAGCTTGAGAGCTTTTCATGACTTTCTTCCAATTTCCCATAATTGCAAGATAGCACCTCAAGTTGAGACCGTAGCTCAACATTCTCCTTCAAAATGGATGCTTCACAAGTAATAGAATTAGTAGCACAAGCATCATCATTAACAACAAGAGGAGAAGGTAACTTGGCAAGCTCTTTTAAATAAGAAGCTTCAAGTTGAGCATGAGACCTGGTGAGTTTGATGAGCTCACCCTTGATGACCCTTGAGCCATTTTTGAGGTGCTCAAAATCCTCAAGGAGTCTAGCATGAGCAACTTCAAGCTTAGCATTTTTAGTTTCAAAAACATTGGCCACCTCAAGAGCTCTATCAGTAGATTCCTTCACTCTAGACAATTCTAGAGCAAAAGTCTCCTCAAGAGATTCCTTGGTGGTTTGTTCAAGTTCAAGAGCTTGAGAGAGGTCCGCAATCTCATTAGCGTAATCACGCCCATGACCTTCCATTTTGTCAATGGTGACCTCATGCTCCTCAAGACGAGATTCCAACTCATCAATATATTTCTTGCTCTCAATAGCAATGGACATAATTTCCATGAAGTTGGAACGAGCAATTTTATTTTTATGAAGAGCTTTAAAAACCATTTCCCCCTTAATTTTTAAGGAGGCAACATTATAATTCTCTTCATCATTATCCTCATCATCATTAGCATCAACATCATCATCAAGAGACATATTGGGGTACAAAGTAGGAGATACCTTTGATGCCTTAGCCATAAGGCAAAAAGAAATAGATGATGATGTAGGATCCCTTGAGGCACCATTAAACACCACATCTTGTTCCATGGAGTGTTCGGTTTCCTCTACATTGTTAGCACAATAATTCGAGGAAATAGATGCATTTTTATCATGGCAACAAGACATAGCAAGCATATCATCATGCGATTTAGTCAAGCAATTTCTACATGATATGCAAGGACTATCAACACAAGCATGTGAAACATTTGGAGTGCTCGAAGTGTTAAAGCCCAAAGAAGGAGCATTGCAATAATATAGTGATGAAGGATCATCCACAATAAGCATACTATCACCACTGCAATGACCAACACTACTCACCATATCATTACCTTGTGGCAAACCACATCTAGGTGAAGTAGAAGAAGTTGAGAAGACTATACGACCGGAGGTGGAGGGGGAACAAATATCCCCACAAATATTGGACACACCATATTTATCTTGAAGCTTTGTCCACAACTCATGAGCATCCCGGAATGGCATGAGTTGAAAAATAACTACATTGCTCAAAGCATCAAAAAGCACATTAGAAGCTTGAGCATTGAGATAAGAGTTTTTCTCATCCTCTAAAGATAATCTTTGAGGATCCTTTGGAGGAGAAAAACCCATATCTACAATTCGCTCTAAATTAGGGTCCATGACCCTAAAGAGATTAAGCATGCGAATTACCCAAACATCAAAATTTGTGCCATCGAAACTAAGAGTGTCAGAGAATCCTAATCCCCTAGTCGACATCTTTACTCTCTAGGTGGTTAAGCCTAACAAAGAGAGACGAGGCTCTGATACCAATTGAAAGATCGTGGATGTCGCCTAGAGGGGGGGGGGGTGAATAGGCATTTTAAAATAAATACGGTAGAGGCTTGAACAAATGCGGAATAAACCTAGCGGTTAATTTGTCAAGCACAAAACCTACAACAACTAGGCTCACCTATGTGCACCAACAACTTATGCTAAGCAAGATAAGCAACTATGTGATAGCAAGATATATGACAAAGAACAATATGGCTATCACAAAGTAAAGTGCATAAGTAAAGGGGCTCGGGTAAGAGATAACCGAGGCACGCGGAGACGATGATGTATCCCGAAGTTCACACCCTTGCGGATGCTAATCTCCGTTTGGAGCGGTGTGGAGGCACAATGCTCCCCAAGATGCCACTAGGGCCACCGTAATCTCCTCACGCCCTCGCACAATGCAAGATGCCGTGATTCCACTAAGGGACCCTTGAGGGCGGTCACCGAACCCGTACAAATGGCGATCCTTGGGGGCGGTCACCGAACCCGTACACTTTGGTAACCCTTGGGGGCGGTCACCGGTACCCGTCAAATTGCTCGGGGCGATCTTCACAACCTAATTGGAGACCCCGGCGCTTGCCCGGACCTTTACACCACAATGGTTGAGCTCCGAACATCACCAACCGTCTAGGGCGCCCAAGCACCCTAGATGAACAAGCTCAAGGGCACCAAGCACCCAAGAGTAATAAGCTTCTCGACTTGTAACTTCCACGTATCACGTGGAGAACTCAAACCGATGCACCAAATGCAATGGCAAGGGCACACGGAGTGCCCAAGTCCTTCTCTCCCAAATCCCGCCGAAGCAACTAATGCTAGGGAGGAAAATGAGAGGAAGAACAAGAAGGAGAACACCAAGAACTAGATCCAAGGGGTTCCCCTCACATAAAGGAGAAAGTGATTGGTGGAAGTGTGGATCTAGATCTCCTCTCTCTTTTCCCTCAAAAACTAGCAAGAATCCATGGAGGGATTGAGAGTTAGCAAGCTCGAAGAAGGTCAACAATGGGGGAAGAACACGAGCTCAAAGGATAAGGTTGAATGGGGAAGAAGACCCCCTTTTACAGGAGCTTCCGAATCCAACCGTTATGCTCACGGTCCGCACAGAGCGGTACTACCGCTCCAAGGAGTGGTACTACCGCTAGGACGGTAGTACCCCTTCGAAACACAACAGCGAGGAGGCAAAAAGGCCAAAAGAACCTTCGGAGCGGTAGTACCGCTCGTCCTCACGGTACTACCGCTCGACCTCACGGTACCACCGCAAATGGTAGCGGTACTACTGCTTGCGAGCGGTACTAAAAAAATACTTTTGTGCCTACTTCCGCTGAGTAAAACACGAGATTTTGGTCCGGAGCGGTACTACCGCTTAGGAGCCGTGGTAGTACTGCTCTGGGGCGGTACTACCGCTCAGGAGCCGCGGTAGTACTGCTCTGGAGCGGTAGTAAAAAATTACATCCGCTCTAGTCGCGGTAGTACCGCTGCAGCCTTTACCAAAACAGCCACAACTTTTGCAAACGGACTCCGAATTCAACGAAACCAAGTTTGTTGGAAAGTTAACGACATGGGCTAACACAATCTTGATAGAAATATCAAGAATAAGCAAATGACAAAAGTCCCAAAGGAAAATGGTGAGAATCCTTCCTCGGAAAAGACCGGTAAAACCTCCAACACCGAAAACATCATAGAAGACGCATGTGAACTCCGTTTTCGATGAACTCAAGCTTGTCATCAAGATGACCATAAGCTCTAAGACTCACAAAGAGAACCAAACAAGAACCAAGAAACATGATGCAAGGATGCAAGGGTTTGAGCTCTCTACGAACGATATGATCAAGCAACTCGTCGAGAGCCCCCCTTGATAGTATGGCAATCGATCCTATAACCCGGTCTCCCACAACTACCATGAGACCGGTAAAATAGAAAACCTATCAAGGGCAAACCTTTGCCTTGCACAAAGTCCACTTGAGCTAGATGATGATGATCTCCTCCTCCTCAAGATGGACCACCTTTCTTGATTGCGTTGGCTCGATGAAGACTAGTTGATTGCTCCCCCATACTCCACTATGGGTGAGCCACTCTTCCGTTCATCTTCACAAGTCCATTGTCACCACAATGGACGACAAGCTTCAAGCACTTGATCTCTTCGTGATGCATCACTTGAACTTGCACACCGCAACCTAACCCCACAAAGAACTCTCACGAAGACCATGGGTTAGCACACAAAGCGTAATGGACAATGCTTACCATACCATGGGATCACTTGATCCCTTGGTACATCTTGTGCGCTTTGTGTGTTGAATCTTTTCAACTCTCTTCATTTGGATGATGTCTTGAAGGTGGACATGAATGATCACACAATCTTCTTCTTCAAGACATGCTTGCAATAAGCTCAACACTCACATGACCAATCTTTGGATAATTGCTTAATAGCACCTTGGTCAACTCATAAACTCCTTGAAACCAACACATGGACTTCAAGAAAAGCCTATGGATAAATCCTTAAAATATAATTCAAGACAACCATTAGTCCATAGAGATTGTCATCAATTACCAAAACCAAACATGGGGGCATCGCATGTTCTTTCACATAGGACCGACTCCAGCAGACTGTACCCATACTTCACTGGCCACACCACTAGCCCCACCACACAGGACCTGCACTCCAGCAAAAGGTATGCCGATTTCAGTTGCCATAGCACCAGCCGTACCATAGAAAAATCCCACTCGAGCAAAAAGTGTAGCAAGTCCACCGGCCGAAGACCTATCCTAACTGCAGAGACGGCCAATTCCTGCAGATTGTGACCCCATTCCAGTTATTCCCAGTTTAAAAGAAAATGCTTTCAATGTTGTTAGGGACTACGTGCATATATTCCCATCATGGGAAGATTATAGTGAAGACAAACACCATTTTCACATCTTCCTGTCCCACTTACGTGTAAGTGCTATTATTCATGGTGATTATTTTCCTGTTTTCTGCTAATTGAACACATCAATGATTTACATTACATTGTTGTTACTGGGCGAGGGTCAATATGGATAGTCATGACGAGCAAAGCTTGCTTGTGCTTTTCAAGGAAGCATTGCAGCAGTATCGGTGTTACCTGAGGAAATCACACTTTGATGGCAAGTCTATAAACGAATTTCCGGTGAAGTCTCATGTGCTAAATTTAGAAGACATTGAATGGAAAAACCTTGTTATGCACTCGTCTCGCTCCCAGGATGAGGTATTGTCTATGGAATGACATGACAATTTGAACTTCTACTTTTCCGCATGTGCCTTACGGATCTTTTTTGCAGGAAATATGCTCGAAGAAGAATTCGGGTATGAAAAGAACAACAGGATATCGCAAATATGTTGCCCGCTGCTTTGCTCTTGTTAGTACCTGTTGTCCTGTATCACTGTACTTGCGTACATACCTGGTTCATTATGTGACAGCAGTATGCATGATAGCTTGCTTATCAATTGTTCGCTCCAAATTATCTGATCTGTATGAATGGTTACATTAGTGTAGAATATATCCAATGCCAATGAATTTTTTTAGCTCTGCATTGTTCTTGTAAGTACATGCTGTCCTTTATCAGTGTACTTATATTGACATGTAGTTGTTCATGTACCATCACTCTGCAGCTTATTTTCCTTTGCCCTTCATTTTCTACACATCAGATCTATATTTACTCTTACCATAAGGTTGGATAACACCGATGGTACTGAAGAAGTTTAGCTCTGCATTACTCTTGGCTGTACCTTTTGCCTGTATCGCTGTACTTACATTTATAGCTACTTGGTTATGTAGCATCACTCTTCATCTTCTCTTAAATATTCTCCATTTTTTCTTATATTGTCACATGTATATTTACTCTTAACAAAATGTAGAATAAAGGCAATGTTTATGAAGAAGATTTTGTGGTAAACTTCTTGAATTGCCTCCCCCCCCCCCATCAGAATGGACAAGGGCTTTATAGAGCCTGTCTTCACCAATAATGTAAGTTTGTCCTTCTCAAGCCTTCAAACTTTGTTGTGTATATTTGGTTAGGCATGATTGCAACAGCTGTTTATTTTTGGTGTTTGCATCAAATTGCATGTTTAAAGTTTATTATGTAGTTCATAAACAAAAGTTTGTCCTTCTCAATTTATGTTTTCAGTTGTACAACCAAGTTCCTTCTTCATACCATGTAAATTAAACTATACAAAGCAAGTGATCTTCTTTTGCACTGCATGTATGCTTCTGTTCTTCATCCGTAATCCAGTGGTGTGGTGAACCTATCCACTACAGCTCAATGTCATATTCTGCAATGTCTTAACTATGAACAATGTTGTATCATTCTACTATTATTTAAACCGTCTCTTTATTTGCTAATCTGAAATGGGATAAACTGATAGCACACTAACCATTGATACTTATGAGTTCTTGATCTGTAATCCAGTAGTGTCGTGAAGCTGCCAACTCCTTCACAATGTCATTTCATGCCATGTCTTGACCTGAACAATACCATATTGTGTTAATGCAATTTTAAACGGTGTCACTTTATTCGTCAGTAAGAAATGTGATGAATTGTCAGCATTGATACTTTTATGTGCAAAACATGTCATCTATCTGCTTGTTTATCTTTCAGAGAAGGAAGATATCAGTGTTGAACAAGCGCAATCTCATCAGCTTGCTCACCTACTTGCGCTGCAGCTCCCCAGCAGGGCTAACCTTTCTTGAACTCTATTGAAGTGTTGTCGGTTTTGTATATTATTTTGCCGGCGTGTTTATTTGCAATGGTGGCGATCTTTGTTGCCCAATGTATGTAATCCGTTATCTGCTTGTGCTTTATTATCATAGTGGCGAACTTTGATGCCCAGTGGATGTAATATGCCGTAATTTGTTTATTGTATAGTCTATGTTTTTTCTTATTCATGATGCTGCAGTTATTTTACTGTATATATATCCTGTCTTCACAGTAAACCGGCCAAACCGTAAAATTACGATACATAATCGGGTCGTCATGCAATCATGATGTATGGTCCGCATCATGGGCCCCGTCATCTTGGTCCGTAAAAGGCCAAAAGTAAACTGGCCCACTAGTAGGTTCGGGCCTTTAATAGGCCGAGTAACCGCCGGCCCTCTTTTCACAAAAAAACTCAATGGGCTTTTAGGAGGCTGAGAAGTAGGTTGGGCCTGAAACGTGCCGAACAGCTCACGGGTCGGCAGCAGCCCGAAATGAACCCCGACCCATGATTTTTTGAATCAAATCACGGGCTTTTAACAGGCCAAAATTGTCTCGGTCCTTGTTTGGCCCAATCAGATATCGGTTGCGAGCAGGCCGGATGCAAACTGGGCCGTAGTTAGGCCCAATTATATGACGGGCTTTTAACATGACGAAATAAATATAAGGCTGAATGTTGAACGGGCCCTTAACAGGACGAAACTAATATCAGGCTGAATTACTAAATGGGCCTTTAGCAAGTGGGCCCAAAAGCATAGCTTCCAGTTGACGGGCCAAATCTGATATGGGCCATAATTTAGCCCAAAGCCTCTTAAAGGGTCGGACCTGACCTGGGCCGTAATTTGGCCCAGAATGTGGTAGGCTTTTAATGGGCCGGATCTCATATGGGCCATTATTAGGCCCGGAACATGGCAGGCCATTAATGGACCGGATCAAATATGGGCCGACATTTGGCCCAAAACATGGCAGCCAGTTAATGGGCCGACCTACTAGGGTCCTCAAAATCTTTTGGGCCTATAGTTGGGCCGACCCATTAATGTCAGCGAAATCTCATGGGCCTTTAGCTGGGCCGGCCTATTATGATCCGCAAGAATCTTGTGGGCCTTTACCTGGGCCGGCCCATTATGGCACACAAAAATCTTGTGGGCCTTTACCTGGGCCGGCCCATTATGGCCCGCAAAATCTTGTGGGCCTTTAGCTGGGCCAGCCCATTATGGTCCGCAAAATCTCGTGGGACTTTAGCTGGGCCGGCCCATTATGGTCTGCAAAATCTTGTGGGCCTGTAGTTGGGCCGACCCATTTAAATTTTATGGGCCAGTCCATGTGTCAACATATCATAGGCGCATCTTGCCCATTGGATGAGTGACACATGTGCCAACGCGGAGCTGACACGTGTTTCCTCCAGACATTGATGATTTTACACATGGAAAATCCCCATTGGTCTGGGCTGTTAACGGGTTATCGGATCCAAAATCAGACCCGATAGCTTAACATCGTTCCGTTACGGTGGATGCCACGTGTCGGTCACCCTTGACGAAAGCACTTCTGTGACGCGCGATTTATCGTCATGGAAGTGGACACTTCTGTGATGATAATTTTGGTAATGTCATGGAACACTTCTACGACAGCACAAGTATGACTATCTTGATTCTGTCATAAAATCGTCATGGATGTACATGCATGACAAAAAACGCGACCTACTGTGACAAACACGTATCATCACGGAAGTGTATTTTTTGTAGTGAAAACAGTTCACTGATGATTACCTCTCAAACCACATGTATGGACAGGAGGCGAGGAAAGTTTTCATACAACACCCATAGTTCAATAATGAAGTGTTCCTGAAGAGGATGAAGGATGGATGGTCAATCATCCACAAGCACTGGCCTAAAGTTACAAAGACCTTCGACATCAATGAATGCTCAATATTCGCCTTCCACTTCAGCAGTTTTCCCAATGAGATGCATCTGTCTATGTATCGTCTATGATGCTAATTTTAAAAGGTTCTAAATGTTGCACATGAAACTTGGTGTTGGTGCAGTTGTGTAATGGGGTAGCTGAGTGATGAAGCTATATCATGTTGTACTCTGATGTATTTTAATTATGAAATCATGCTTCCTTAATATGGGAATGAAATATATTATGTGTTTAATATGAATGTCAATTAGATTAATAAATGGATTATTAATAATAGGGCAATTAGCCTGCTAATTGGTTTTTGCTATTGCAAACGGTTATTGAGAAAATACCGTGGGCGATGACCTAAGGCAACGCACACAGTTTCTTCTACGCACCGTGTGCAATGCATTCAATAATGAAAATGATAAAATTATTAATGTTGTGTGCGATGGGAAGGCCATCACAAATGATTTAACGAGGAAAATTGTGTGTGATGTACCTACGAACAGAAACATTTTCCTTGCAGCGACTGTGTGGGATGTATGTACGAACGGAAATGTTTTGCGGGGACTGACTGTGTGGGATGAACTTACGACCGGAAATGATTTCACATGTATAATTGTATTTTTTAGCACTACTATACGTATAACCGTATTTGGTCGCTCGTCGGTCGCACACGACCCCATTTTGCCGAGCGTGTCTGCTAGGAGGGCATATCCCTGACGGTTTCTGGGTCGTGTGGGAAGGACCCCCTAATCGCCCACACTCACTAGGCGACTATTCCGAAGGCCGTCGCGGAAAGGGGTTTTAAACCGTTTGTATAGCACCGATGCGTACCAGTGACTATTTTTAAGCAAAGATGAAAACCAAGTTTTAGCATGATCTCTAAGTGAAAATGGAAATAGCTTCAATTAACAATATCATTATCCACATCTTTATTCCTTTGCATATCACACAAATCAACGAAATTGTTTAGATGGGATGTAACATCTTCACTAGGAAGGCTAGAAAATTGATCTTTCATAACAAGATTCAGCAAAGCGGCATTAATTTTACAAGATTCTGCACTAGTGGCGGGAGCAATCGGAGTACTAATAAAATCATTGTTATTGGTGTTGGAAAAGTCACACAATTTGGTATTCTCTTGAGCCATCGTGACAAAGAAAGCAATCCAACACACAAGCACACAAAAAGCAAGCGGAGAAGATGAACTGAAGAGGGGCAAAGAAAAGGCAAATCTTCTCAAAAATCATTTTAGAAGTGGGGGAGAGGAAAACGAGAGGCGAATGGTGAATAATGTAATGCAAGAGATAAGAGTTTATGATGGGTACTTGGTATGTCTTGACTTGGCATAGATCTCCCTGACAACGGTGCCAGAAATTCTTCCTGCTACTTCTTGAGCTTGCATTGGTTTTTCCCTTGAAGAGGAAAGGGTGATGCAGCAAAGTAGAGATAGGTATTTCCCTTAGTTTGAGAACCAAGGTATCAATCCAGTAGGAGACAACACACAAATCACCGAATACTTGCACAAACAATCAAACAACTTGCACCCAACGCGATAAAGGGGTTGTCAATCCCTTCAAAGTTACTTGCAAAACTGAGATCTGATAGAGATAGATAAATGATAAAGTAAATATTTTTGGTATTTTTGGTTTATAGATCGGAAAGTAAAAGATTGCAAGAATAGTAGATCGGAAACTAATATTGTAGATCGGAAACTTGTATGATGGAAAATAGACCCAGGGGGCATAGGTTTCACTAGAGGCTTCTCTCAAGATAGCAAATAATATGGTGAGTGGACAAATTACTACCGAGCAATTGATAGAAAAGCGCAAGTTATGATGATATCTAAAGCAAGGATCATGAATATAGGCATCACGTACGTGTCAAGTAGACCGAAACGGTTCTGCATCTACTACTATTACTCCACACATCGACCGCTATCCATCATGCATCTAGAGTATTAAGTTCATAAAGAACGAAGTAATGCATTAAGTAAGAGGACATGATGTAGAGGAATTAACTCAAGCAATATGATGAAAACCCCATCTTTTTATCCTCGATGACAAAAATACAATACGTGCCTTGCTGCCCCTACTATCACTGGGAAAGGACATCACAAGATTGAACCCAAAGCTAAGAACTTATCCCATTGCAAGAAAAACCAATCTAGTTGGCCAAACCAAATAGATAGTTCGAAGAGAATTACAAAGATATCAAATCATGCATATAAGAATTCAGAGAAGATTCAAATAATATTCATAGATAAGTTGATCATAAATCCACAATTCATCGAATCTCGGCAAACACACCGCAAAAAAGTATTACATCGAATAGATCTCCAAGAACATCGAGGAGGACATGGTATTGAGAATAAAAGAGAGAGAAAAAGCCATCTAGCTACTAGCTTTGGACCCGTAGGTCTATGGTAAACTACTCACGCTTCATTGGAAGGGATATAGAGTTGATGTAGAAGCCCTCTATAGTTGAATCCCCCTCCGGCAGGACGCCAGAAAAGGTCCCTAGATGGGATCTCGCGGGTATAGAAGGTTGCGGCGGCGGAAAAAAGTTTTCGTGGATGCCCCTGTTGGTTTGGGGATATATGGGAATATATAGGCGAAAGAATTAGGCCAGGAGGGTCACGATGGGCCCACAAGGGTAGGGGGCGCGCCCTACCCCCTGGGCGCACCCTCTGTCCTTGTGGCCGCCTCGTGGCTCCTCCGACTTCATCTCCAAGTCTCGTGGTTGTCTTCTGTCCAAGAAAAATCATCGCGAAGGTTTCATTTCGTTTGGACTCCATTTGGTATTCCTTTTCCGCGAAACTCAAAAACAAGGAAAAAACAGGAACTGACACTTGGCTCTAGGTTAATAGGTTAGTCCCAATATAATATAAAATAGCATATTAATGCATATAAAACATCCAAAACAGATAATATAATAGCACGGAACAATAAAAAATTATAGATACATTGGAGACGTATCACTTGCCCTCCCCCTTTCCTTTCCCTAGGGCTGGCCAGCCTGGTTGAGGGGTGCACCAACCCTTTGTGGGCTGGTCTGTCCCTCCCTTGGCCCATTAAGCCCATATCTTTTCCGGGGGTGCCTGGAACCCCTTCCGGTGACCCTATATGTGCCTGATACCCTCCGGAACACTTCCGGTGTCCGAATACCATCGTCCTATATATCAATCTTTACCTTTCGACCATTTCGAGACTCCTAGTCATGTCCGTGATCTCATCCGGACCCCTAACAACATTCGGTCACCAAATCACATAACTCATATAATTCTATATCGTCATCGAACGTTAAGCGTGCGGACCCTACGTGTTCGAGAACTATGTAGACATGACCGAGACACCTCTCTGGTCAATAACTAATAGCGGAACCTAGATGCTCATATTGGCTCCTACATATTCTACGAAGATCTTTATCGGTCAAATCGTTATGACAACATACGTAATTCCCTTTGTCCATTGGTATGTTACTTACCTGAGATTCGATCGTCGGTATCTTCATACCTAGTTCAATCTCGTTACTGGCAAGTATCTTTACTCGTTCCGTAATACATCACCTCGTGACTAACTCCTTAGTTGTTTGCTTGCAAGCTTGTGCTGTGTATTACCGAGAGGGCCCAGAGATACATGTCCGATACTCGGAGTGACAAATCCTAATCTCAATCTATGCCAACTCAACAAACACCTTTGGAGATACCTGTAGAGCATCTTTATAATCACCCAGTTACGTTGTGACGTTTGATAGCACAAAAGGCATTCCTCCGGTATCCGGGAGTTGCATAATCTAATAGTCGAAGGAATATGTATTTGACATGAAGAAAGCAATAGCAATAAAACTGAACGATCATTATGCTAAGCTAACGAATGGGTCTTGTCCATCACATCATTTTCCTAATGATGTGATCCCGTTGTGAAATGACAAACCATGTCCATGGTTAGGAAACCTTAACCATCTTTGATCAACGAGCTGTCTAGCAGAGGCTCACTAGGGACATGTTGTTTGTTTATGTATTCACACATGTATTAAGGTTTCCGATCAATACAATTCTAGCATGAATAATAAACGTTTATCATGAATAAGGAAGTATAAAATAACAACTTTATTATTGCCTCTAGGGCATATTTCCTTCATTTCCTTGTATGCTTGTTGGCTTTGTTAATTGTATTATTGCCTAGCATACCTTGTTTTGAGTTTGCTTGCCATATAGGCTGTGTTTACGTAGTTGCATATCTAGAGAACCTAATTTATCTGCATTGACCTAATTTGAAAGTTAATATTAAAATTTGTAGTCTCCTATTCACCACCCTCTAGTCGACCTCTCAATCCTTTCAATTAGCCATTTCATGGACCAATCCCTCTCATTCCTCCACCTTTGGTGGGATTCTATGACTGGGCACTAAAGCTTCACTAGGGCTTCTTTTATTTTCCTTCCCTTTTCACCTCGTCTTCTTATCTTTTTTTCTCCTTGTTGACTTATTGACCATGACAGTAGCTTGACTTGTGTTGACTCATTCTTGCCTTGATAATTAGCTTTGACTGTGCTTAGCTGGGAGATGGAATCTTGTGGTATTAATATTTACCCCCCGAACATTAGTGGTCTTAAAACTTTGTGTTCTAACCTCCACCATTCAGGATGTAGGATTGTCCCAACAATTCGAATCTCTAGATACACCTTTCCTTGATCCTTTATTTATTGCAAGTTTTGCTTGCACATACTTTTCTTAGATCTTGCATGCTTTAGGGTGTTTAGGCAACCATAGCTTAAAGTTTAAAGCTGGCCATCTAAAGCATGACTACAACTTTAGAATTGCCCATTAAATCCCTCTCTAGAAACATAAATGACCCTATAATTGCCACTAGTGACATGCTATTGATGGACCCAACGCCTATCACTGAAGAACATTTCTGCCACTGGTGACTATGGTTTCTTAACAGTGTGTGTGAAAGGAATGGAATATAAGGTTAGGCAAATCATTTTTATTTGGGGGCAAGAGAGGGCTTGATACAAATCCGGAGGCCAAAGAGGGAAATGAGATAGGAGCAGTAGTGTGCATTTTCACTTTGTTTAGGTGGTAGTTAGTTTGTTGCTTGTTTGTTAAAAAATGGAGAATTTTTATATTTTCCACAAATTTGTTGCCAGGAGGTGTTAGAAGACATCTGTGTATATTCTTGTATGTGGTGGGACTTGAGGTGAATTGAGTCCATTGACATTTATGGATTTATGCCAGGTGGTCCAAATTCATTTTTATCAAAAGAACTGCCCATTTCTTTCCAGTTTCAAGGAGCACCCAACTTTTCCCTACAACCAATGATGATTAACTAGATATGCAAAACGTACATTACAAAATTCTCAATGGCAACCGTACATAATTTAAGCACTACATTATGTCAACTACTAAACCTTCATCGGAACACATGTTCCTGTAAAATGCCAACCTGGTAAGTTTATTATTGTCTAAGTTACTGTAAAACATCTCAAATATCAACCATCCTTCAGCATGAGAACCAACGGCTCCCATGATCCCATCCTGCCTTCAGTGGAGAAAATCACTAGCCGCCACAAGCAACAATCTTGTCTAACACCGTTGATGATTTCACAACTTATGTTTTCAAGCTCAAAGAAAATGACAAACTACTTGAAACTACACTGCCATGATATAGGGGAATCACCCCCTTAGAGAAATCTTCAATAGATGGTGAAAAATCGATGATGTAAAAACCATTATAGGATAGAAGAGAGAAAAATTCCTTGCAACACCGTGGCTGCTGCTTTAACAAATGATGTAAAATGGTGTCCAATATTTTGCCCTTCTTTCATTTTACTCCACAATTGCAATAAAAGATAAATCATTTTCTACCTTGGTGGATTTTCTCAAACACCTAGTGGGCACGAACACGAAATCTGACCGCCGTAGCATGCCAGGGTAGAGGCAGTTGCCGGGCTGGCTAGGCATGTAGTCGTGGTGCTCCTCTACCACCAAGAAGCTGTGGATTTCGGGCAGAGCCATCGTCGTTGTGCCGACTGACAACCGAGAACTTGGAAGAGCAGCGGCTCAATGGTGGCCACGACAACCACTTGAGGAAAGGGGCGACGACTATTCGACCTCAAGGCATGCCCGGGTGCTGCGGAAGGGAGAGAAGCTACGAGAAATCGATGCAAATCGATTGATGACGGAAGAACTCAGCGCCAACGATGAGAATGGGCAACAGGGGCGGGTTGGGCCGGGGGTGGATGACGGGCTCGCCTGGCGACGAGATCCAGATGGATCGACGTCGGGTAGAGGCGGGGAAACTTCCGCGGGACAGCTTGCTTTCATGCGGTTGCAGTTTCATCTTGTGGCAGCAGGTAGCGGTGCCGCAAATATGCAGCAGTGGGGGTCATTTTGTGGGGAGGAATCCTATTTTGCATTTAGGTCCCTCCGTAGCAACCTAGCGCATGCCCTCCCCTTCGTGCGCGTGGTCCTCTTCTGGGCCATCCCATTATGGGTTCCACCCCATACTAGTTTTGGGAAGGTTCTAGAAGCTCCCCTAATATATTTTTCCTTTTTTCAATTTTTTCTTTCTTTTTCTTTTCTTTTTTCTTTTTCTTTTTCGTGTTGTGAACAACTTTTCAAATTGCTGGCATTTTTTTGAATTCACGAACATAGTTTTGAAGTCATGAACAATTTTCAAATTCAAGACATTTTTTTAAATCATGCACATTTTTTGAACTCGCGGACATTTGTTATGAATATGTGACCATTTTTGAAATTGACAAACATCTTTTGAAATCACGAACATATTATATCTTTTGCGACTTTTTTTGAATTGCGAACATGTTTTAGAAATTTGTGAACATTTTTTTAATCGATGACATTTTTTTGAGTTCAATTTCTTTTAATTGGTGAACTTTTTCTGAATTGATGAGCATTTTCCGAAATTCATGATCTGAACATTTTTTGAATCCGCATTTTTTTTCAAATTCACAAACTTTTTTTCAATACCTTGTTTTTTCAATATCATGTCATTTATTTAATCCACAAAACATTTTATGATTTCCGAAACATTTTACCAATGTTCATATTTTTCTGAAACATTCCGGCCGCTCATGGGCCATATGCATATGCTCCGTTATTTTTGCGGAGAATATGCATCACCCGTTGAAACAGCGTTTTTTCCAAGGTGGCCTAAACTGCCGTTTTCTACATCACTTTAGCATCAGTTCTGCACATTTGAAAAAAAACATCATTTTTGGCACGTGAAAATCGCTCATAAAATGCATCATCCAACCAACATAATATTTATTCTAAAGAAAAACCAACATAATATTTCTCTTTTTTTTTTATTTTGCGAGAATTATATTTCTCAACTTTACAGAGAGCTAGCTAGCTAGCTAAGAAATATGAATAGACCCGCAAAAAAAAAGAATAAAATATATTTTTGAGAGGCTCTATATTTGAAGATGTGGAGCGTGGAACTTGACGGGCCGTTGGAGATGGATTTGCTCTCACAGTCTCACGATGATACCGTGCGCCCCCGCTCACCAGCGGGTTCCACCTCATCCTCTTGCTCTTCTCTCTTCTCTCTTCTCTCTGTCACACACCTTCACTACTGCTCTCACCCAAATCCAACCCAAATTAACAGTAGCCCGCGGCGGCCTGCGCGTGCGCGATGCCCGCCGCGGCATTGGCCTCCGCGTTCGCGTCTCCTCCTCCGCCGTGGGCCCCACGACCGCCTCCTCGCCACGCAAGCCTCCGCCTGCCCCCGCCAAGGAGCAGCGGCAGCGGCGGCGGAGGAGGGGACAAGCCCACCACCTCGTGGGTCAGCCCCGACTGGCTCACGTCGCTGTCTCGCTCGGTGCTCGGCCGGGGGAACGACGACTCGGGGATCCCCGTCGCCTCCGCCAAGCTCGACGACGTGCAGGACCTCCTCGGGGGCGCGCTCTTCCTCCCGCTCTTCAAGTGGTTCCGCGAGGAAGGGCCCGTCTACCGCCTCGCCGCGGGGCCGCGCGACTTCGTCATCGTCAGCGACCCCGCCGTGGCCAAGCACGTCCTCCGCGGGTACGGCACGCGTTACGAGAAGGGGCTCGTCGCCGAGGTCTCCGAGTTCCTCTTTGGCTCTGGGTTCGCCATCGCCGAGGGAGCGCTCTGGACGGTGTGCTCTCTCTCTAGCTTTGAAAAATGAAGAATTAAATAGGGTATTTCTGACAAATGAAGAATCACTTCCACACCAGTACAAAAGTTTATACTCCTTCCCAAAATATAAGGCATACTAATTTTTGTCCTAAGATACACTTCTATCAGTTTGAAGGTTTATAGCAAAAAGTATCAACATCTATAATACCAAAGAAATAGACCATGTAAACATAGTTCATGATGGATCAACTGATTTTGGTTTGGTATTGTGGACGTAACAGTTTTTTCTTTTTATAAACTTGGTCAACCTTACACAAGTTTAACTTAAGACAACAGTTATACACCTTACTTGCTGATATACTATCTGGTAGATGGTGTCAGTGTAGCCCCTTCCAATATGACTTCACAGACTATAGGTGCTGGACTGGACATGCGTCAAAATACTCAAAAAAGACAATCTATACTTGGATTAAAGTTTACTTCGTGTGTGTAGAACAAGACTCAGAACTAGAGTAGATCTTTTGATAACCGGACCACGACCCTCCTTGTATTTGTGAAATACACTCTATTACTCTATTAGACTTCTTCGGAAATTGGAACTCAGGGGGACACTCACTAGGTCCTATTTTCTAGCAAGGAGTGATGCTTGTACAATTTGAAAGCTTCCTGCCTGTAATTCACATGAATTTGATTTTGAGTTTTCATGCCCTCCCTATCTTGTTCGTCTATTAATCCTCTCTTTAACTTATTATTAATCTGCTATTTTAGGTGAGACGTAGAGCAGTTGTACCATCTCTACACAAAAGATTTCTCTCAGTAATGGTTGATAAAGTGTTCTGTAAATGTGCTGAGAGATTGGTGGAAAAGCTCGAGACTTATGCTTTGAGCGGTGAACCTGTTAATATGGAAGCGAGGTTTTCTCAAATGACGTTAGATGTGATTGGTTTATCCTTGTTCAACTACAACTTTGATTCCCTCACATCAGATAGTCCTGTTATTGATGCTGTTTACACTGCACTCAAAGAAGCAGAGGCTCGTTCTACAGATCTTTTACCATACTGGCAGGTAGGTTCTTTCATCATGTTACATTTCTTATTTTGGACCTCTGATTGACTTCGGTCTTGCTAACTTGCAGAAGGGGAAAATTGCACGACTGATGTTTGATGTGATCCTTGTTTATTTTCTACAGATCGATTTGCTGTGCAAGATTGTTCCTAGACAGATAAAAGCAGAAAAAGCAGTTAACACAATAAGGAGTACCGTTGAGGAGCTAATCATAAAATGCAAGGCCATCGTAGATGCTGAAAATGAACAGATTGAGGGTGAAGAATATGTAAATGAGGCAGATCCTAGCATCCTGCGGTTTTTACTTGCTAGCCGTGAAGAGGTAGTTTAGTTTATCTCGAGCTAAAACAATGTTTGATGTCAATTTCCTATTGTTCCTATTGATGTTTCTACTATCTAGGAAGCTACCTTTCCTCGTTTCATATAATCTTGGAGATTAGTCTTATTGTTGTTATTAACTCAGGGGTTTTCGTCTTTCCCTTATGATGGCTTATTTTATTATCCATTTAGTTTCGCAATATTTGATAATCATTAACCGGGCATTGAACCATCATGCATTTGAGTGCTCAGCTGATCAATGTTGCTAGTGTCAGTTCAACTGAATGTTTGAATAGAGAAAGCCTGTTTGATTCTGCAGCAATTATTGACATCCTATTACTATTGCAGCGTAAAAAATTTACACATACAAATGATTATATTTAGCATAGACCATATTATGGTTACCTTTGAATCCTAATTTTACTGCAAGGACTCCACTACTGTTTCCTGATAAAAACAGCAATTTAGCCTGTAGGTATAAACTACCGTGGTCTTGACATTACAGAGTATTTTGGAGTATTGACAGTACAGAGGACCTATTTGGCGCAGCGACGTAAAATTAACTGTAGTCGTTAGCACTTTTACTTGTACAAATGATAATATTCAGCATAGACCATATTATTGATTGCCTTCGAATAATAATTTTACTGTAAGGGCTCTTCTACTGTTTCCTGGTAAAAGAATAGTAATTTAGCCTGTATGTATAAAATACCGTGGTGTTGACATAACAGAGTATTTTGGAGTATTGACAGTACAGAGGACCTGTTTGGCGCAGCAACGTAAAATCCTATTTCGAACACAGTATATTCTTTTGGTGCTAACTCAGCTGTGCCGTTTTGGCATGCAAATGTTGGCTATTTGTTTTGTATGTTTCACTATTTATGTTACAAGCACTTTGCTCAATTGCTTATTGCTTTAACTAACATGCTTTCTTTGTATGACCCAGGTCAGCAGTTTGCAGTTACGTGATGATCTATTGTCAATGTTAGTTGCTGGTCATGAAACGACAGGCTCTGTACTGACATGGACTATTTATCTTCTCAGTAAGGTACTCCTTTCTACCTTGGCCAAATGTTATATCAAGTAAAGTCCCAAATGAGAAGCAACACATTACTTAAATTATCTCTTTAATATCTATTGACTGCTCAGTGTTACACTGCTGAAGGATCCAGTAGCACTAAGGAAAGCTCAAGAAGAGGTAGATCGTGTTCTACAAGGTAGACTCCCCAGATATGAAGATGTAAAAGAGCTGAAGTACTTGATGCGCTGTATCAATGAGTCCATGCGGCTATACCCACATCCTCCTGTAATTCCTTGTGCTTCAGACAAGCCACTTCAGAGTTAGTGTTGGTTACTCAAGGACACTGTATTAACAGGTGCTGATACGGCGTGCACTAGTTGATGATGTGCTTCCTGGAAACTACAAGGTTAAGACTGGTCAAGATATTATGATTTCTGTGTACAATATACACAGATCACCCGAGGTATCCTTTTTCATCTGAATATTACATCTTGTGATCTTGGCTGATATTTTTTAAAGCTATTTTTCAACTATTTTGCATAGTGAAATATAGCATATCTATGTCTAGTCTATTGATGAACAATAGAGTTAATTACCAGAAATGTGTATGGTTACTCAAAGATTCGCAAAACCATGAGCTACCAGTTAAATAGCTTATGTATGTGTATGACCTTGATGCTGCTTACACTGATGATATTATGGATTTATGATACCAAACTACCAATTTACACAATATAATGATAACATGAACTAAGAAAAATTCTTATCACGCTAAATTTCAGAGGTTGAAAACTTGGAAGTATTCTGTTTACTGCATATCGTCATCCTCGGGCAGTGTCCAGGCATGAATAAATGGACAGCATTCCAATATTTTATCATTGCAATAATTATTCTTTTGTTCCTATTGAAGGTATGGGACAGAGCAGATGAATTCATTCCAGAGAGATTTGATTTGGAGGGTCCCATTCCAAATGAGTCAAACACCGATTTCAGGTCAGAAAGTAACCTTGAGATACATTCTTTTATGCTGTTATTTTGGTGTTGCAAAATGGTTACATTATTTTGTGCTCCCATTACCACCTCTTTTTGCCAGGTTTATCCCTTTCAGTGGAGGCCCTCGAAAATGTGTTGGAGATCAGTTTGCTCTTTTAGAAGCAATTGTGGCACTTGCAATTGTCATACAAAAGATGGACATTCAGCTTGTGGCAGATCAAAAAATCAGCATGACCACTGGGGCCACTATCCATACAACCAATGTAAGGAAGCACTATCCAATTACTTCAGTGTCCTGTGCATGATCAGGTTGCTTTCAATTTATGATAGAGGTATAAACTCTAAAACACTGTAGCACTCACGGGTAGACTATGCAAGATACCATAGTAGGTGATTATGTTCATGTTGGTCTTAGTGCCTGTTCGGTACCTCTCCAGTTTCAAAACTCCGCTCCGTGCGAGGAGCTGGGTCTGAGCCGCTCTGTGCGATTGCGCTGCCGCTCCCTCCGCTCCGGGAGTTGCAGCTGGAGCGGAGTGGATCCGAACAGGGCTTTATTATAAGTTTGTTTAGATCAGTTGTAAGCTCCCAGGTTATGCCTGTCCCACCATCAACAAGATGGCTGAAAATAATTAGTTTTAAACACTAAATGAAATGCGGAAAGTGCAGTGAAATTGCAATTTGGAGCTTTAGTCACCTTTCCCTGACAAAGAGAAGGATAAAAGCACTACACGTTTCGAAATCACTCGACTAAAACCATAGCTGCTGTAGACCTGTAGTCATCCATGCCGTCTTGTGATTACTTGAATGGGTAGGCATGGCGCTGATACTAAAAAGAATGCAGGTCTCAAATCAATTGAGACCAAGCTTCACTTCGTTCCTTTCACTGTGTTACACTTGTGATTTTGGGTCTAAAATGACACTCAACAAATATTCTCTTCTGCAGGGATTGTATATGAATGTAAGTCTGCGTAAAGTTGAGCAAGAAGCTGACTTAGCACTGAGGTAAACACATTAATATGTTTATATGTTTATCATCTTTATATAAGCTAACAGATGTTACAAAACTACAGATTGCCAAGAAGACCTCTCACTAGTTTTCTTTAGTGCCGTTGACATTTTGGCAGAATGATCCAACATATGCATTCAATGATTACTTTTCTTCTCCTGATTATCCACTCCTCTCGTGCAGTCCATCGGGCTAGACAAAATCAAAGCAAAACAGGGTGAGACTAGCAGTCATCGGCAACAGAATTGTCAATACATGAGATGCCTCTGCAATTAAATTTGGACATGTTTGGAACATTTCCTTGTCCAGAAATTTTGACCCGACTAAATGTCCCCTTCTTGTATCTTTTCAGCAGGTTCCAGCTATCATTGGCTAATAGTTGCGTAAACTGTAAAGAAATGAATCATCGACTTGCTGATTTTGACAGTTAATGTAGTAAATCGGTAGTACCTTGTCTGTTTGTATGGTTTCCTTTTCCAGCAGAGTATGCGTGGGCTGGGAAAAACTTGTTGAGTTGTTCTTCGTCGAAGGTCCATTAGTGCTCGGATAGGAGCTAGTGCAGGTAATATACCCTGCCGAGGCTTAGAGCATCTCAAGAGCAGGTACCAAATTTGAGCCTCCATTTGTTCTGTGGACAACAGAGCTTGATCCTCATTTGTCCGCCCTGGCAATGGCGCCCCCATTTCCCCTTCTCAAATGTAGCACAAATCAATTCAACAGTTCAATCAAGCCAATATGATCCATGACAGAATAAGTTCCAATAATTCATGCATAGCTGCTAAAACAGATGAATCAAGTTTTTCTTTTACGTGTGTCGATGTCTTTGTGTGCGTTGATAGCCCACTCTGACATTGGCATCCATGATGCTTGTGTCGGGAGTAAATAGCATAAAACTACTACTTTACAGGCTATGGTTTCAAAAAACTATCGGTTTTTATTTTTTCTCAGATAACTACCAAGTCAGTGGTTGGCTGTTTCAAAAAACCCCAAGTTCTCTTTGTTAAAAAATTAAACATGTTTATGACGGGTCGGACCCGCCGCTAAACACACCGTTTGGTTGACCGTTTGTTTGACCGTTAACTGACTTGTGGGGGCCACATGTCAGCGCCTCATCAACAAATTTTTTACAGATTAGCCCCTACAAATATTTTTAAAAAGCAAACGGGTCCCTGGAATCATTTAACAAAAAGCAATCGGGTCCTTGGGCTGTCGCCGCCGCGCCTCCAAAGGGCTCTGCCCGTGGTCGCCGTTGCACCATGGGGCTTTGCCCTTGGTCGCCGCGCCCGCAGCTTGGGTGGCCGGGGTGGTCGCCGGGCGCGCCGCCATGGGGCTCCGGCTCAGGTCGCAGCGCCACAGCGCCGCCGCGCGCCATCGGGATCTGCCTGGAGCGCCGCCAGCCATGGGGCTCCGGCTCGGGTCGCTGCGCCACTGCACGCCATCAGGAGCCGCCTGGGGCGCCGCCGGCCATGGGGCTCCGCTCAGGTCTCCACGCCGCCCCCACGCCGTGCCTCGCCCGCGGCCGCCGCCATCCCCTGGCCCGAGCTCCTCAAGCTCGATGCAGATGGCCTGCGCCACTGCTGGAGTGTCGCGGACGAGACCGGCCTCGTTGCAACCGTCGCCACCAGGAGCTCCAGCTTGGAGGGAGGTTCGCCGGCTTGGGAGGGGGAGGGGGTCGCCGGCTCGGGAGAGGAAAGGTCTGGCACAGGAGGCAGAGAAAGAAGAAAGAGAGAAGGAAGAAGAAACTTACATGTGGGCCCCACATGTAAGTTAACGGTCAAACTAAGGTCAAACTAACGGTTTGTTTAGCTGTGGGACCAACCTGTCATAATCGTGATCAACTGATAAGGACTCGATGATTTGGGTTTTTTGAAATAGCCGACCGCCCATTTGGTAGTTATCTGAGAAAAATTAAAAACCGGTAGTTTTTTGGAACCATAGCCTGTAAAGTAGTAGTTTTATGCTATTTACTCTTGTGTCGGTTAACATGATCTTTGACTAACTCTCCGGTGAACCTCGTGATCCTCACCTTCTCCCTCCCAATCTATTCAAACAAGCCAACATGATCCATGACGAATAAAATCCAGCAATTCATACGTAGCCAATAATACAAATGAATCAAGTGGTTTTTATGTGCGTCGTTGTCTTTACGTGTGTTGATAGTTCACTCTTTGGTATCGGTATATACATAGCCAATAAAGCAGATGAATCAAGTGTTTTTTATGTGCATCGATGTCTCTGTGTGCGTTGATATTCTACTCTCTGGCATTGACATCCATGAGGCTTGTGTCGATCAACATTATCTTTTGACTCTTTGGTGAACCTCCCGGTCCTCACCTTCTCTCTCCCAATCTAAATGCTCTCCATCGTCTTTGTCTTCTCAAGCTTCATATGCTCACATGCCTACATCTTCTTTATCTTCATCCTCTCCGTCTCAACTACCAACTTCTCCCACACCCTGTCGGCCTCTCCCCCTTGAAATCCAAGTAAAGCTTGTATCTCTTCCTCCTCTTTCATGTCCTTTCTTTTTTTCAATTCCAAGTCTTTTTTGAAAAGCAACTTCGTCCATGTGGCTGACATTTTGCTCGTTGCTCCGATTTTCTCCAACTTTTTCCCCCTCATGCTCCTACTTATCTTCGGCTCGGCCCCAAGTCCACTTGTCTCATCCTCTTCATCCAATCCAATAGTTTGGTGGAAGCTTGAGCCATCATTGTTCTTCTTCTTCTTGTTGGGGTTCTTGAGATCTTCAAAGAGGGTTGCCCACTTAGGTTTCCCGCTCAACTCCAACCAGAAATGCATTTGCGTCCCAGGTGAAGCCCTCCTGGATGTTATACTGTTGCAAAGCCATGCCGGAGTCATCCACATGCATGGACGTGATCGAGGAAGACACCAACATGGATGCGGTCATGTCCACGTCCAGGTTGGCGACCTCCTTCTCGACCACCTTGCGCGTGCGCTCGCAGACACAATGGTCCTAGTGGGTGTGACTCTACACATTTAGCAATGGCGTCGTGAATAGCCCCACATATTTTGTCGAGCCAAAATCCATGCAGGCGGGCAGAGGGTGGTGTGGGCCCAACATCTAGGAGGGAGACAGGCGGAAGGTGTTATGGGCCCAGGGGGCTAGGAGGGAGGTGCACATGGTGACTGGGAGGAGGTGGACGCAGCTAGGACAAGAGAGGAGAGATTGCACAATGGGGGGGCGATTTGGGGTGATGTCGGATTATAAGGGCATTTTCATCCCTAAGGTGTTTTGGTGATTGATGACAATGCTTTTGCGGTCTAATCGTGTGCGTTGAGCTTTTCAGAGATTCATCCTTTGGCACGAGATGATTCCCTCCCCTCGGTGTTTTATTCAAGACGGTGCAGCTCTTTCATTTCTATGTTGGTGGACTAGTTTCGTAGGAGTCACCGTACTATCAAGAGGGGATCCGCTTTGGTAAGGCTAGGGTGGAATCAACACATACACATCCGTATCGCACCCGCTGAACCTTTCCGCTTCAATGGAGGTCTCATTCCCCTTCCCGTTGGCCTTGTCTGGTCCCAGCGGTAGTACCGCGGGCCACAACGGTAGTACCGCCCAAGTGCAACAAGCGGTAGTACCGCTCCTCAGCGGTAGTACCGCTTGGAGCCTTCCGCCGTAGTACCGTTGCGGCTCCGAGCTCCTACCGCCTCGACTCGAGGGCCCCTTTTCTCATGTCGGGTTTTGCTGCACTAGCTGCGGCAATAGAGACGGTAGTACCGCTCCTAAGCGGTAGTACCGCCCTTACCACCGCGGTAGTACCGCTCAGGGTCCAGGACCTCGCTCCCCTCCTTTACGCAGCAGTACCGCTGGCTCAGCGGTAGTACCGCCCTCCCCAGCGGTAGTACCGCTCTCTGCGGGGCTGCTTGGGGGGTAACGGTTGGATTGTTCCCCCCACTATATAAGGGGGTCTTCTTCCCCAAAGTTGACCTACCTCTTCCCCAAAAGCTCCATTGTGGCTCCAAGCTCCATTTTCGCCCGATCTCTCTCCCTAGCCAATCAAACTTGTTGATTTGCTCGGGATAGGTTGAGAAGGCCCCGATCTACACTTCCACCAAGAGAAATTTGATTCCCCCCCCCCCACTAATCCCTAGCGGATCTTGTTACTCTTGGGTGTTTGAGCACCCTAGACAGTTGAGGTCACCGCGAAGCCATAGTCCATTGTGGTGAAGCTTCGTGGTGTCGTTGAGAGCCTCCAATTAAGTTGTGGAGATAGCCCCAACCTTGTTTGTAAAGGTTCGGTCGTCGCCTTCAAGGGAACCAATAGTGGAATCACGGCATCTCGCATTGTGTGAGGGCGTGAGGAGAATACGGTGGCCCTAGTGGCTTCTTGGGGAGCATTATGCCTCCACACCGCTCTAACGGAGACGTACTTCCCCTCAAAAGGAAGGAACTTCGGTAACACATCCTCGTCTCCATCGGTTCCACTCTTGGTATCTCGTGCCTTTACTTGTGCAAGCTTACTTGTATTGTATCCCTTGCTTGCGTGTGTACTTATTGTTGTTGTATCATATAGGTTGCTCACCTAGTTGCATATTTAGACAACCTACTTTGATGCAATGTTTAATTTGTTAAAGAAAAGCTAAAAATTGTTAGTTGTCTATTCACCCCCCCCTCTAGTCAACTATATCGATCCTTTCAATTGGTATCAGAGCCTCGTCTCTTTATTAAGGACTTTGTCGTCCGAAGAGTATGGTTGACACCGTAGACGGTAGGGAGGAGCACTCCGGTGTGAATCCGGGCTCGTCTGTGGGTGATGGGGGAACCACGGTGTCCCGTGAGGAATTCAATGTGGCTTTGGACACATTGAAAACCTCCATGACAACCGAGGTTGAAAGCATGTTTAATAAATTCTTAGAAAGACTTAAACTATCTACCTCGCCGTTGAAAGTGGGTGATCCCACTGACAAGGTGACGGATGCTAACTCCGATAAGGGGGAAGCTACGAGTGAAAAGGATCCTTCTACTAGTGGTAGAAATGGCACCGGCATCTTTGCCCATGTGGCACCTCCAGTTTATGGAGGACCGATTCCTTCTACTCATTTAAATCATGTCGGGCCTCCTCCTAAGATTGTGAAAAATGAGGACTTTGATTCTTGGGTGTATCGCTTCAAGCGTCATTTAAATCATGTGAATACTAACCTTTGGAGAATCATTGAAGAAAGTTTTCATCTACATGACCGAAGCAACTTCACCCCTAGAGAAGCCGTGGACCATCAATTTGATGAGAATGCTCTCTTCATCATTCAAGATGCAGTTCTTCCTGAAGATCTCCCTCATCTTCGACCCTTCGCCATGGCTAAAGATGCATGGCATTGCGTTGTTTCCCTCTATAAGGGAAGTGCAAGCATTCAACGCTCTAATTATGAAATGGTTCAAGATGAAGCCGATGAGTTTGCAATGAAAGAAGATGAAGAACCTCGTGAGCTCTTCCGGAGAGTCACCAAACTTGCGGTCTCACTCCGAGATCATGGGAGCAAGGACACGAATGACAATTGGATCAAGCGCAAGTTTCTTAGAGCAATGATGCCTTACCACAAGGCCTTGTCCTCCGTCATCCGTCAAAGACCGGACTTCCACTCCTTGACCTCAAACGAAGTGTTGGATGAGTTTGTGGCAATGAGGATCTTGGACAAGACCGCCGACAACACGGTGTTGTACTCACAAAGGATAAATAAGCCCAACCTTGCCTTGAAGGCCAAGGTTATTGTGGAAGAAGAGGAAGAAGAGAAAGATGAGGAGAGCAACCCCGAAGATACAAAATATGATTATCATGAACACATGGCTCTTGCTTCAAGGCAATTTTGGAGCAAGAAGAACACAAGGCCCAACTTCAACAAGAACAACTCAAGTGGGTTCAAGGGCAAGCAACGTGTGAGAACATGTTACAATTGTGGCAATGTGAGCCATTTTATTGTGGATTGCCCTTACGAGAAGCGGGAAGACAATGGTGGCAAGCTCATCCGAAAGGACAAAGCCAAGTCCTTCCCCAACAAGAACAACTTCACCAAAAAGACTCCTACTCGAGGGTTGGTGGTTCAAGAAGAATACCATGAGGATGACGATGATGATGAAGATAATGAAGCCGGCGAGGAGTCAGGCACCTCGGAGTCACGAGCTTCACAAGGGACAGGGTCGGTATTCGGCTCTATCGCCGTAGAGGTAGCAGCCCCCGAGGCGTTGTCTAAGCACCCATCCTCGATCGGCGCAGTCGGCTCCGAGTTAAGGGTCGGAGCGGACTCTTGTGCGGCCTCCAGGGCACTGTCCGGCGGCAGAGCTAGGTCATGCCCATCGTGACAGTGCGGCGCGCTCGGCTATGGCTCGAATCCGTCGAAGATCAAGTCTCCGCGGATGTCGGCTATGAAGTTCAAACTTCCAAATCTGACCTGATGGCTAGGGGCGTAGCTTTCGATCTGCTCCAGACGGCCAAGCGAATTGGTCCGCAGTGCGAAGCCGCCGAATACAAAGATCTGTCCGGGGAGAAAAGTCTCACCCTGGACCGCGTTGTTGTTGATGATCGAAGGAGCCATCGGGCCTATGAGCGACGACACAGAGGAACTCTCAATGAAAGCACCAATGTCGGTGTCAAAACCGGCGGATCTCGGGTAGGGGGTCCCGAACTGTGCGTCTAGGCGGATGGTAACAGGAAACAAGGGACACGATGTTTTTACCCAGATTCGGGCCCTCACGATGGAGGTAAAACCCTACTCCTGCTTGATTGATATTGATGATATGGGTAGTACAAGAGTGGATCTACCACGAGATCAAGGAGGCTAAACCCTAGAAGCTAGCCTATGGTATGATTGTTGTTCGTCCTATGGACTAAAACCCTCTGGTTTATATAGACACCGGAGAGGGCTAGGGTTACACAGAGTCGGTTACAATGGTAGGAGATCTACATATCCATATCGCCAAGCTTGCCTTCCATGCCAAGGAAAGTCCCATCCGGACACAGGACGAAGTCTTCAATCTTGTATCTTCATAGTCTTGGAGTCTGGCCAATGATGATAGTTCGGCTATCCGGACACCCCCTAGTCCAGGACTCCCTCACTACCCATTGAGGAACCCCTTGTGGCCGAAGGAGAAGGACAATACTCCACTCAAGTGGAGCCATCACCAACCCAAGACCCACACGCTTCCGAAGAACAAAGTGAAGGCCCTCAACCTCGTGAACAAGACCAAGGGCAAGATCAACCGCAAGACGGTGGTGAATCACCAAATGATGCCCAAGGTCAAGTTCTCTCCCTCGAGCAAGTTCAAGATCAAGAGCAAGCTCAAGATTTAGAACAAGCTCAAGACGACGCTCAAGATAATCAAGTTAATCCTCCTCCTTCCACATCCGAGGAGGAATTAGAGCGTCGTGTCGCGAAGATTGCTTCCGAGCTCACCACCCAAGGTCATCTCATGGAGAACGTGGTTGGAAGCCTAAGAAAGGGGGTAAGCACTCGTAGACAATTAGCAAACTATTGTGAACATCACGCGTTTGTCTCTTGTGTTGAACCCCAAAAGGTCTATGAGGCACTCGAAGATTCAGATTGGCTCAATGCCATGCATGAATAACTCAACAACTTCGAGTACAACAAGGTGTGGAGATTGGTGCCAAGGCCGTCGGGGAACCACAACGTCATTGGAACCAAGTGGATTTTCAAGAACAAGCAAGATGCTCATGGGAACATCATTCGCAACAAGGCAAGATTGGTAGCACAAGGCTACTCCCAAGTCGAGGGTATCGACTACGGTGAAACCTTTGCTCCCGTTGCTCGCCTCGAATCCATCGGTTGTTGATTGCTTATGCTTCCCATCACAACTTTAAGTTACAACAAATGGATGTGAAGAGTGCTTTTCTTAATGGTCCTATTAATGAGTTGGTTTATGTCAAGCAACCCCCCGGGTTCGAGGATCCCTACTTCCCAGATCATGTGTATCAACTCGATAAGGCACTCTATGGCCTTAAGCAAGCCCCACGTGCATGGTATGACCACCTTACCGAGTTGTTACAAGATCGTGGATTTGAGGTTGGGAAAATCGATCCCACTCTTTTTACTAAGAAGGTCAAAGGGGAGTTGTTTGTATGTCAACTATATGTTGATGATATTATCTTTGGTTCTCCTAACAAAGCCTTCAATGAGGAATTTGCCGCTCTCATGACCTCTAAGTTCAAGATGTCTTCGATGGGAGAGTTGAAGTTCTTCCTTGGTTTCGATATCAAGTAAAGAAGAGAAGGTACCTTCATCAACCAAACCAAATACACCCAAACATGCTAAAAAGATTTAAGTTAAGTGATGTCAAGCCGGCTTCTACTCCAATGCCTACCAAGTGCCAACTTGACATTGATCCCAATGGTAAAGCAGTGGATCAAAAGGTATATCGCTCCATGATTGGCTCCTTGCTTTACCTTTGTGCATCTAGACCGGATATCATGTTGAGTGTGGGAATATGTGCATGATTTCAAGCCGCACCGAAGGAAAGCCACTATGTGGCGGTCAAGCGAATCTTTCGATATTTGGCTCATACCCCAAACTTTGGCTTATGGTACCAAGAGGAGAAAACTTCAAGCTTGAAGGATATACGGATTCTGATTGGGCGGGAGATAAAGTGGATAGGAAGTCCACTTCCGGAGGGTGCCAATTCCTTGGTTGCTCTTTGGTGAGTTGGTCTTCCAAGAAGCAAAGTTGTGTGTCTCTCTCGTACACCGAAGTGGAACATGTGGTGGCCGGTAGTTGTTGTGCACAACTCTTATGGATGAGGCAAACTTTAAAGGAGTACGGTGTCATTTGTGACAAAGTGCCTCTTTGGTGTGACAATGAAAGTGCCATCAAGATTTCTCTCAACCCAATGCAACATTTCAAGACGAAGCATATTGAGATTTGGTATCACTTCATCCGGGATCACATTAGGCGAGGAGAGGTTGAGCTCAAGTATGTCAACACTCATGATAACCTTGCAGATATTTTCACGAAGCCCTTGGATGAAGCAAGATTTCGCAAGTTAAGGCATGAGCTAAATATCATTGATTCGAGCAATGTATCTTGAACCCATGCACATCCCACCACATTCAACTTGTTGTCTAGTTTAGGTGTAGGCATGGACATAGGGGGAGTGTTGTTCTCTCAATGAACTCTCCCTCCCCCCATTATGCATAAATTGATCAAGTCTTTTACATTAACCATTTCCGATGGTACTTGTGCTTCAAGGACGAGTTTTGGTCATGCCCAAGGTTAAAATCTTCGCGGCGCCATACCTCTTGACTCAAACGTAGTTGGCCTCGGCCACCGCCCTCTCTTGAAGAGGTGTTTCTTGTCCCCTTGCTAGTGTGTTTGCTGCCGAGTTCTTTTTCCTCCTCTTCTTGTCGTTGGTTTTCTCTCCTTTTTGAGCAAAGTCGTTGTTGTCTAGTTGATGTGGCTTGCTGGGCGATACTACCGCTGGTGGTGCGCGGTACTACCGCCCACCAGTGCGGTACTACCGCTGAGGGGCGGGACCAGGGGGTTATATCGGGGCAGGGGGAGGTTTCTTCTCCCCCATACCCATTCGCTCTGCCCCCTCGTTCCTCTTCATCTCTCCAGCAATGCCTCGCCATGAGAGGGCTCCGGCGGGCCTTCTTCTCCGGGCCGTCCCTCTCCATGTCCTTCGGTGGAGTCGATCCCCACCTCATCCTCTTGCCATGGATGTCGGTATTGCCCCCGTTCCTCCTCTCTTTTTGTCTATATTTCAGATCTAGCGTCTTAGGGACAATAGTGGTTGCATCTCTCAATTTTTGGCTAAATCTAGGCTTGAGTAGGATGGAGAAGGCAACTAGACTATGTGGATTAGTGTTTGGTAGGAGTATTTTTGAATTTGGCAAGCCGGTAGTGCCGGAGTTGACCATGGCAGTAGGGAACCGCTGTTTCCTCGTTTCGAGCGGTACTACCGCTCCCTTTGGCGCGGTACTACCGCTCGGGCGATATTGCCGCCTCTGGGTCGCGGTACTACCGCTGCTTGCCCAGTTCCACCATGTTCCTACCATTTCCTGGTCTCTTTTGTTGTGTTTGTTGGCTTATGCTCGTTCTTTCTGGTTGTTTCGTGTGTTCGTGTGTTTGGTTCCAGGTGATGAACATCCTGAGCAGCAAGCCCGATGTGTCAACCCCGATCGTGCAACGTCGAAGCGCTACCGCACATCTGAGTCAACAGGTGGTTCCTCTAGTGCTCCACAGCCGCCAGTAGGTGCTTCCTCAAGTGCTCCAACTCCACCTCAACTCAAGAAGAAGTCTGCCATCAAGCCGAAGCCGAAGGGCAAAACTGTGCCTGAAATGACGCCAAGGAGTTCTGGGCAAGGCATCGCCGTAACCCCTATATGGAAGACCAAGAACCCACTTTGGTCAACCGGCCTTTCTGGAACCGCTTTCAGTTTGCCATCTTCTTTGATGTGATCAAGGCCAAGAAGAATCTCTATGTTGATGTGCGCTCCATCGACATGGACTTTATGGAGAAGGATCCTAAGTACTTTGGTGAAGC
Organism: Triticum dicoccoides; assembly: GCF_002162155.2. NCBI lineage: Eukaryota > Viridiplantae > Streptophyta > Magnoliopsida > Poales > Poaceae > Triticum > Triticum dicoccoides. The sequence continues at coordinate 417,007,137 of NC_041381.1, forward strand.
TCTTCAGATGTGCTCTCAGCTGAACATTCTTAGTATCATGCAGTTCAACAAGGACTTTGATGCAGATATAGTGGCTCAATTCTATGCCACTGTCCATCTAGGGACTGATGAGGACAGGACTCTGACTTGGATGACAAATGACAAGTTGCTTTCTGTCAAGTGGAAGGCCTTCATGGAGTTAGTTGGGGTGGAAGATCACGGGCTTGAGACTCCTGTTGGCTTTCGCCCTCACCGAAATGCAACCTCCACTCACAAGCAAGCCCTATGGCCCTACTGCACTATGAAGATCAACCCCGACACTAAGAAGGAAACCTATGAGCTGCCCGCCTTTCTGGACATTCTTCATCATGTCTTCCGTGAGACTCTCTTCCCTCGTATCAAGAATCTGGATATGGTTCACTCCTATCTCGTGGACATGCTTCTCTTCTGCCAGCATGAGAAGGAAGCAAACACTGGCGAGTCCCTGGACATTTTTCATGTTATGTGGTCTGAGCTCTTATCTGCTATCTCTGAGCGTAAGTGCCCGATCTATGGACCGTTCATCATGTTGCTCATTGAGAAGGCCTGGGATCAGGTAAAGTTATGCTGGAGACTGGAGAGTTGGTGTCTCATGAGATCAAGCATCTGAGGAAGAAGGACAACTAGGGCACCCCAGTCCCTAAAACTGGGGGTACATCTTCTGCTGCTGCCATGGAGACCGAGGAGGAGGCTGAGGCTGATGATGACGATGACTATGAGCCTTCTGGGGCAGAGCCCTCTTGGGAAAAGAAGCTCAAGCTCAAGATGAAGAAGCTTTTACGCATGGAGTCTCATGGTCAGTACATGACTCATGTGGCTGAGAAGAAGGCCAGGGGACGTCACAAGGAGCTCATGCGTCAGTTGGGTGTGACCGTTAATAGTGGTTCTGAGGGCCAGATAACTGAGGAGGAGGAGCGGATTGAGCAGCACTGCCCGTGGACAGATTCAGACGCCGAGTAGTTTCCGACCGATGACGGCGGTGCAGATGATCCCACTGGGATATGATGTTCGAGACCCTCCCTTGCTATCATCTGGAGCTGTAGCAACACTCCCTCCCTTTTTGGTGTCTCGATGCCAAAGGGGGAGAGAGTTTAGGGATTTGTGTCGTTGTCTGATTTGCGAGTGTGTCTTTGTGGTGTCGTGTGTCTTTGTGGTGTCATTGTGTTTTCTCGCCGTTTGCTTTGTTTGGTTTTGTGCCAGTGAGACCTAAGTTCCAGACATATGCTACCTTATCTTTATATTATCATTATCTATGTCTATCTAGTCCTTTGGTATCTTATGAGTTGCATGCTTATCCTGATATATACTCTGCTCTCATATATCCTGCTTAGGTTGTTGGTTTCTAAAATGTAGGGGGAGCGTTGATCCTAGTATGTGTGCCGTGTAGTCCAAAGCACTTATCTAGATAGCACACATCTAGGGGGATCCCATCTATATTTTAGAGTTGTGGGGTTTGCGCATGTCCTATGTCTTTTCCCGTTTGTGCAAATCCCGTATTGTCATCAATCCACCAAAAAGGGGGAGATTGTAAGGGCATTTTCATCCCTAAGGTGTTTTGGTGATTGATGACAATGCTTTTGCAGTCTAATCGTGTGCGTTGAGATTTTCAGATATTCATCCTTTGGCACAAGACAATTCCCTCCCCTCGGTGTTTTATTCAAGACGGTGCAGCTCTTTCGTTTCTATGTTGGTGGACTAGTTTCGTAGGAGTCACCGTACTATCAAGAGGGGATATGCTTTGGTAAGGCTAGGGTGGAATCAACACGTACGCATCTGTATCGCACCCGCTGAACCTTTCCGCTTCAATGGAGATCTCATTCCCCTTCCTGTTGGCCTTGTCTGGTCCCAACGTAGTACCGCGGGCCACGACGGTAGTACCGCCCAAGTGCAACAAGCGGTAGTACCGCTCCTCAGCGGTAGTACCGCTTGGAGCCTTCCACCGTAGTACCGCTGCGGCTCCGAGCTCCTACCGCCTCGACTCGAGGGCCCTTTTTCTTATGTCGGGTTTTGAGGCACTAGCTGCGGCAGTAGAGGCGGTAGTACCGCTCCTAAGCGGTAGTACCGCCCTTACCATCGCGGTAGTACCGCTCAGGGTCCAGGACCTTGCTCCCCTCCTTTGCGCGGCAGTACCGCTAGGCAGGACGGCAGTACCACTGGCTCAGCGGTAGTACCGCCCTCCCCAGCGATAGTACCGCTCTCTGCGTGGCTGCTTGGGGGGTAACGGTTGGATTGTTCCCCCCACTATATAAGGGGGTCTTCTTCCCCAAAGTTGACCTACCTCTTCCCAAAAAGCTCCATTGTTGCTCCATGCTCCATTTTTGCCCGATCTCTCTCCCTAGCCAATCAAACTTGTTGATTTGCTCGGGATAGGTTGAGAAGGCCCCGATCTACACTTCCACCAAGAGAAATTTGATTCCCCCCCACTAATCCCTAGCGGATCATGTTACTCTTGGGTGTTTGAGCACCCTAGACGCTTGAGGTCACCGCGGAGCCATAGTCCATTGTGGTGAAGCTTCATGGTGACGTTGGGAGCCTCCAATTAAGTTGTGGAGATAGCCCCAACCTTGTTTGTAAAGGTTCGGTCGCCGGCTTCAAGGGCACCAATAGTGGAATCACGGCATCTCGCATTGTGTGAGGGCGTGAGGAGAATACGGTGGCCCTAGTGGCTTATTAGGGAGCATTGTGCCTCCACACCGCTCTAACGGAGACGTACTTCCCCTCAAAAGGAAGGAACTTCGGTAACACATCCTCGTCTCCATCGGTTCCACTCTTGGTTATCTCGTGCCTTTACTTGTGCAAGCTTACTTGTATTGTATCCCTTGCTTGCGTGTGTACTTATTGTTGTTGCATCATATAGGTTGCTCACCTAGTTGCATATTTAGACAACCTACTTTGATGCAAAGTTTAATTTGTTAAAGAAAAGCTAAAATTGTTAGTTGCCTATTCTCCCCCCCCCCCTCTAGTCAACTATATCGATCCTTTCAGTCGGGTCCGGTGTGGAGGACATGTCTGTACAACCCCATTTTCCCCCACATATGGGTTGGGTTTGGAGTGACAATTCATCACACCACAACAAACACACCGAGAATTACATCAATGGATCAAAATCATGTAGGGTTGCTAATGTGATTTTTGTATTGAAGAACAAGGGAGATATGACGCCACATAACTGTTATTATGGACTCATAGTCCGAGGAAGACTACTCACGCATGATCTTTTTATACGAAGTCCTATCTTGTGCCTATTGACATTTCTGAGGAGAGTGTTAATGAACTAGCCAATCAAATGGGATGCATTACAGAGGGTGTGCCCTTTACATATCTTGGACTTCCTATGGAAGCTACCATGCCCAAAATTGATAATATTATGGCTAGAGTGAGTAGACTTGGTAAGAAGCTATCTTGCATTGCATTCATGTAGTCATATGTTGGAAGACTTGTACATCAGAGAGTTGTCATCCTAGTGTCAATACCATGGACTTGGCTTCATCACCAAGGGACATGCACATCACATATACTAAGGTGAATACTATCATTTATGTGTGTATACTTGGTTCTCTCTTGGATGGTACACTATTTGACCCCCCTCATGCATGTATAGATTTGAGAGGAGCTTCATGCGCAATGAGGAGTGCAAGCACAAGAAGACGACAACACCATCCAAGAGGGGGTCGTGAAAGCAGCGATAGATGAAGTGGTGCAAAAGCTGCACCACCGGACAATCCGGCCAACGTCTGCACGAGGCTCCAAACCTTTTGTTGCCACCGGACTGTCCGGTCAGAAGGGTCGGATTGTCCAGTCGACTGTACTGTCCGGTAGCGCGTCTGCATGCGGAATTTGGGCAAAGTCCATGTATCTTTACCCTTTTGCCCCTCACTTACCCCTTCATGCCTTGGACCTACATATATCCCTCATCCTTCTCCTCCATTTTAGGGTTAGCAAAGACTGGAACTAAAATCATAGAGCTTTGCTCATGTATCTCCCTCTGTGGGATCTATCTTCTCTAGTGGAACCAAAGCCTCCTAATGCGAGAAGGATTCCCCAAGTAAATTATCAATGCCTTCTATTGGGAGAATGATTCCCAAGTGAATCATTAAAATCTCCATTGGTGGTGAAGAATGGCTTCATAGAAGCATCAAGCCCTCCTCGAGGATATGCATGCCTCTTCCCATGGCCGGTGGCCACTACTGCAAAGGGACGGTTGGCGCCACGACGAGCTAGGGGGCGGCGTTGCGAACATGCACCACCCGCACTGTGAGCGGTCATCTAGTGATGATATGAGCACTGTGGCTGGTGTTGCAGCGAGACCGGCCACAACTTGCGCCTGGTGCTACAAGGCCGACACTTGATGGTCACCCTGTGCGTTCGGTTTATTCGGTTTACATGGTTTGGTTTATACGGTTTTTCGGTTTGTAATACTTCGGTAAATACGGTATGAAATTAAAATACAGTTTGGTTTCGGTATATACCAAATTATTTCGGTATGGTTTCGGTATATACCATAAAAACCAAAGTTGACGTGAATTTGAAAATGACATAATAATAATTTGCAAATTTATGACTCAAAACACATACTATTTTACACAAATAGTATATGACTATATATATAAGTATATATGCATGCATTGATTCATCTGTTGATGGTTATGGACGTGCTTAGCATTTCAAAAAGAGAAAAATGACTATGTTACAAGAAAATTTTACATGCTTAGTAATGAATTTGACTCATGTACAAGAAAAATGACAATTTGTATGGTTGTTCATCTCAAGAAATATAAATTTATTTTTTACTTCGGTTTATTCGGTTAACCGTTCGGTATTTTGGTATGTATATAAAAACCAAAGTTTAAATCGGTATGAAAAGTTCATACTATACCGAAACCAGAAACCATAAAAACCATAAAATCAGTTCGGTTTGGTTTATTTTCGATATGGTTTTTTGGTTCGGTTTTTAAACGCACAGAGTGACTCAATGGGGCGTGGCGCTGCAAAGCCAGCCCCGAGCTCTCAGAAAAGCTGACCATCAGAGCTTTCAAGGTTCCTCGATGGTGGTGCGATGATTGTGTCGATGCTTTAGGGGCACAGCCGGCACTGCAACATCGGTTGGCGCGACGACCGCAGATGACTCGCGATCCAGTAGGCCACAGGATGCTACGGCGACATGGGTGGGTGTTGCAAGCCCACATTGAATGTTGCAAGTTGATCGCCGCACTACCGCAAGAACGACGAGCGACGCTGCAGGAGGGTCACTGTTGCAAGCCCGTGCCAGCTGCCGCGAGGTGCCACACAGAGGTGCAGTGAGGCTGATCACGGACTACTGCTACTTGCTGTGAGCTCAACGCCCACGTACTACGAGGCTGCACCTCTGTGTGGGTTGTAAGTTGTAACCGCCAGGGGAGATGGGTGGGAAGGATGACCCGAGCATGGTTTTCCAATTTGGAAGGACCTGGCTAGATGTAATCGATGGCTGTCGACTACTGATTTCCTAAGAAAAAATTGGCTGACCCGCGTAGCCCAAAACCTAGCACCTCACCAGTCATCATCACAAAACTAAACTCGCGTCCAATTACACGGAGAAAAAGGGCCACCTGTGGGCTGTGGCCTCCGGACAACCAGTCAACCAGAGAGGAGAGCGCGTCTCGTCGCGCGCACGAGCAGGCGCCGGAAACATGGCCATGGCGGCGCACGCGAGACGGCTGGCGGCCTCGCGCGACGACCCGTCGGCCGCCCCGACGTCGGGGAGGTCTCAGTTCGACCTCTCGTCGGGGGCGGCCACCGCCGTGGTGTTCCTCTCCATCGTGCTCTGCTTCATCCTGCTCTGCACCTACTGCCGCTGCGCTCGGCAGCGCGCCATGGCGGCCGCGCGCGGCGGCCGTGCCATGCGCCACGGCTTCCCGAGCGCCCTCCTCCGCCCAGCCGACGGCGCGGCGCTCCCCGTGGTGCGCTACGCCGACGCCGGCGCCGGCGCCAAGAAGGGGCAGCAGCCCGAGGGGGACTGCCCCGTCTGCCTCGAGGCCTTCGGCGACGACGACGGCGTCAAGGTCGTCCCGGCGTGCGGCCACGTCTTCCACGCCCCCTGCATCGACCGGTGGCTCGACGTGCGCAACTCATGCCCCGTCTGCCGGTGCGTCGTGGTCTGCCACTACGCCGGCCGCGCAGGCCCTGGTGCCGGCGACGACGGTGACGACCAGGAGATCGTGCTGGAGCGCGTGGTCGCCATGATCGAAGCGATAAGAGAAGAGGAGGCCGCGGCGAGGCGCGCGCCGGCGACCGCGAGGGCCCGGGGGTGATGACGCGTACATGCCTGAGGGGCTGAGGGTGTACAGGCACAGCTAACCTAACTGGGTAAGTTTATGTTTTAGCTTTGGTGTGATAGTACAGAGTGGTAATAACTTCACAATTGTGCAAATTCTCTTAAGAACACTGAGTTGTGTATGATCAAAGCATTATACATATAGAATGTGATGATTGTCAGTTTCATTGTTCAATAAAAATAGCTATGAACCCTATTTCTCTAAATTCGGCGAATAGCATTCCTAAGTTTGCTGGTCTGTTTCACCGTGGTAGGCTCCGAAGAGGCAAAACTAATGCAAACAAGGTATTATTAATCAAATGTTAGTTGATGTAAAAATATATATTGATTATGTTAGCATTTGTTAGGATATTTGTGAAATGTATACTCCCTCCGTTCCGAATTAGTTGTCGCGGGTATGGATGTATCTAGATGTATTTTAGTTCTAGATACATCCATTTATGCGACGAGTAACTTGAAACGGAGGAAGTACTTGTTAATCATTTTGAATATATATAACCAACGACCACCTTAGTCGCACACATTATAAACCAGGTAAGCTGTATTCTCAAGGCTATCAATTATACATGCATAGACAGCCAGCCAGAAATTGAGAAAGAAGTCTCCTCCTTGTTGGCTAAAGGGAGCACAAATCATTGACCCCTTCCTCGCCTGATCCTCCATTTTCAGAATAAATAAATGTAAATGGGGCCAAGCCAACTAGGAGACATTTTGTTCTATATTGCTTATATTATTGGATAGGTATTAGGTGGTTGCTTTCCAAATCCAATTGTAGCCTGCGCCAATTTGTCACTTGGCAAAACTACAGCCCGCTAGATAGCGACACGTCGAATACCCAATTCGAGCTTTCGCTAATAATAAATAAATAAATATAAAATAAATTGAGCTATCTTATCCCAGTTCCTATCAGATAGGATTTTTTAGGTAGAGTAGCATACTAGTTTGTATGTAGATATGAAGCCTCGCAACCCATATGGCTTAATAATTACTCTCTCCGGTCCGTTTGAACTAAAACCTTGTCACTTATTATGAATTGGAGGGAGTAATATTATTTTAGGTACTATAATTATTTGTCTAAAATACATGCAGCAGATTCGGAGCGCCCACCGCATGTTTCAAGATCAGTTCAGTTCAGAAGCCATGCTTCAAGTTTCAACAAAGAGGAGCATGTCCTTGGCTTTGAACACAGGATCCTATCAGCTGATCCATACTTTCACCGAAGCTGGTGAGTGCAAAGGACATTCGAAAGGCCGCTGTCTAAACACAAGCTATTATTTCTTGATCAGCATGCAAGCCAAGAGTTCTCCAGGCACCAATGCATGAACATCATCAACATGTGGACTGAACCCAACTGTTTTCTTCAATGATGACCTGACTGCCAACAGTTTCAGATTGTCCAATCATCCCGAGTACTCAATCATCCCCCATTTCTTTCTTTGCTACTAAAGACCTCTTGTAACCATTGCTCTGTTGGGTCCCATTGTCACATTCAATCAAAGAAGCTATATGCCAAATTGTGTTTGACAGAATACTGTCCTCAACAAGCGAATAACAAAGTAATCGACAGACTATGTGCATATACTCCCTCCGTCTCAAAATAAGTGTCTCAACTTTGTACTAAAGTTAAGACACTTATTTTGGGATGGAGTGAGTACTATATTACATGTGAAAGAACATTAGCCTACAAAAGGATATCACATGAGCAACTATACAATTCAGCAAGAGAAACTACACTTATCAGCAGTTGATTAATTTACAAAGATGAACTAACCAACGGTTATGTTGGCTCTGTGTAAAGGGAAGAGTGGTCTGTGTGGTTATATGAACCGATGAATTTTAGGCTATCCCCTAGCACCACATATGCTTGCGACAACTAATAATCGGTTGAGACTAAGTGTAGTAGGGCCTCCCAACTGCTAACTGTGAATGGTTGTTGTTGCCATGTGATTGCTTCATCACTGAGACCTGAGAAGTGAGAACCATGAGCATTTTATTCTTTTGGGGGCACAGCTTCCGGTGCAGCTCAGAGCACATATCCAGTTCTGCACTTGCTTGGAATTACTCAGCTCTTGCACGGTGGTTGTCTGGGAATGCCGGTACCCTCCGACGTCGACAAAATATGTCCTGATAATTAGACAACCATGTCGTTATGAGGACACAAATACTGATTGATGTACTCACGCTCACGCTCGCGCATCTACAATATCAGGAAAGTATAAAGAGTTATCAGTGATTTCCTCATTGATAGAGGGTTTACTGCCATAAGCTTCTTCAATGAATGAGTTTACTGCCATAATTTTCTTCAATGAAAGAGGGTTTCTTACCACTTGATAAGTGTAGTTTAGCCCAATTTTATGACACATTATCTGCTATCAAACCATGCAGTCCATGTGCCGCCAATGTTACACATTCATGTTACTGTTACTTTTTTTGAGTTTCATCACAACAAATCAACTTTTTATGGTGGGAATTCCCAGTACTACATTAGCTAGTATCTACTGCATCTGTCATGGTGTGTCTGAGTATTCGATAGCAGGTAAAGTTTTATCGAAGTAGCAGCCTTGAATTTAACCCAAATTTTTTTCGTGCTCCACATCTAACAAATCAAGTTGCAATTGCATGTAATCGAAGGAGCAGGAGAATACATGAAGTACCTGTACTGTGGACTGTGGGCCTTACGGTTATGGCACACAGTTGCTCGTCATCCCCTAGAACCATCGTCCCTTCCTTGCAGTTGCACTTTTCAACTCCATAACTAGTTCTTCTCGTTGAGCCTCCACTTCTGCATATTGCATGCTCACGTTGAGTAACCGATCCTGCATGTCTTTTAGCTCTGACTCCAGTTGTGCTATCCTGTTCCCATCCTTGTTATCCTTTTCATCCCTGCTACCGAGTTGTCCCTCTCCCGTTGGACTGTACAGGGTAAAAAGAGAGTATGATCTTCTGAAAGGTACCCCGATATCATCGATTGATGCCTTACACTAGTAAAAACCGCATGAAACGAAAACCATTCTAATGTGCACAATATTTTGATCATGATAATGGTACGATAAAGGTTATATATTAGAAGTTGTCCATTTACGGACGCACAAATCAAATGTCTCACTGTTTCTTTTCTCTCAATCAATAGAAACATTTTGACTGCACGCATTCTAGGATGTCATCTATTTCCAAATGGATGTATTCTGCACAAGGAGACCATCTGGGGGCGGCAATGTTGCACCCTTATATTAGATGCACTGGTGACAGCAGCAAGTAAAGGCTGAAAAGCAGCTGGGAGCATGCATCCAAACTATCTTTTTGTATAGAATAGTTTGTTATTTTTGAACATTTTTTGTATAGAATAGTTAATACCACATGGATAATTTTACATGAATGTTGTTTCTTATTATGGGAATGTTAAAAATCTGACGTCGATTTTTAACCATGGCAAATCAACTGTTTTTTATGGCAAATTGTGTTGTCGCCAGGATGGCAATTTCCTTTAGCAAGCATGGCAAATCCTGGCAAAGAACTAAACATGGCAAGAATTTGCCATGCTTGCTAAAGGAAATTGACATCCTCACGACGGTATAATTTGCCATCTCAGGCGTTCGATTTGCCATGCTAAAAAATCTGACGTTTGATTTGTAGCGAAATACTTCTTTTTAATGCTTAATGGAGTGGCATAGATGGTCTGCAGCCTTCAGAACATGGGAGTTTAATTAAGACTCCCATATACATGGTATAGCAAAGGAAATCTAGTGAAAAATGAGTTTTGCTAGTAACAGATGTCAGAGGGAGGAGGGATGCGATAAATCACTAAACCTTTGCAGCTGCGCCCTATATGATTTATTTTCCTCCAATGCATCAGCAAGTCTAGCCTCCAGTAATTCTAGCTTTGAGTGAATGTCTAGATCTTCATTAACATGAGTACCTCCATTGTCATTAGCAGCGTCGTCATTACCCTAAAGTAGCAAGGAAATAGTTAAGTGAAAATAGTGCACATGGCCATCACATTTAAATCTACGTAAACCCTGATCTAGAACAAGTTGAGGTATAATTCTAAATGGCTCACCTTATTTACTACAAGCTTTGCTTGAGTGGATTTACGACGATTTTCTTCATCGGCATCATGCAAAGTACTCTGGATACAAGAGACTTTGTCTGTTAACATGGCCTTCTGCACCTTTAGTTCTTCACATTCTTCAGATAGTGACTGCATACGCTCTTCTAATTTTGTCTTTTCAAACTTAGCCTGATCAAGAGAACTTTGTAGTTTGAAAACTTCATCTTGGATGCTTGCCATTTTGCTAACCTGGATTTTTAGTCCAGAAATTTCCTCCATTACTTCCAGTTTCTCATAATCACTGGATTTATACTTCAACTCTAGTTCGTCTGAAGTTTTCCTTAAGTTTTCTTCATTGGATCTAGCAGCTTCCATCAATCTTGTCATATGCTCAACATCTGTTGTCAGCGTTTCCTCATTATGTTTGGATGCGTTAAGCGAATCAATCAGGCCTTTAATTTTGGTTTTAGACTCTGTACGAAGATCTTCCAACTGAGACTGATAATGTCTCATTTGTGCACTGACATCTTCAAGGTTAGCCTCAAGTTTAGCCTTGTCTGCTCGCAGGATGGAGACCTCATGTATGCTATCCAAGGCAGCACTTTCTTTCTCCCCATCTGTGGAGGACAGCTGTGCAGTAAGGCTCATGACCTCCCTCTCAAGATTCTTCACTTCACCAATCTTTTCGTTCTCTATCTTGTGTAAAAGGAAATGTGCACTATTTATCCTTTCTTCGTGTTCCTTGTGCTCCTGGAATATATTCTCCAGCTCTGAAAGCAAAGATTGCTCTTTTAAAGTTACCTCTTTTTGAAGTGTAGAGAGTTTTGCCTCTAGGAACTCTGCTGTTTCGAACAAATCCATTGTCTTCCTTTTTGATTGATCTAATTGCTGCTCCAGCTGTGCACAATGGTCATGTAATTCCAGCTTCTGCTTCTTTAGGTCAGTTGTTAGAGTCTGAAGAGAACTGCATTCTTCAGCAACACTATCAATTGTGGCCTGTAGTTTTGCATTTGATCTTCTTAGAGCCTCCGAATCCTCTTGTACTTCTGACAATCTAGTTTGGGACTCCAAATGCTTTTGCTTCATTTCCAGCTTTTGAGCTTCCATCTCTGCTTGCTGCTGTTCTACTAAATCCTTAAGATTTGCGATAAGTGCTATAGAATAATCCATTTCTAGCCTGGTTGACTCCTCTTCACTTGTGAGAGAAGTCAACTGAGCCTCTAGTTCAGATATGAACTCCGAAAACTCAATATTCTCTTGTTCCAGCTTTGTTACAAGCAACTCTAGTTCAACTTTGTGGCTTTCAAGCTCGCTAATCTTTGTTTCGAGAACCTTATTGGCAGAAGCATGAGAATCTACGCTACTGGTAAGCACAAGGAGATCTTCTCGCGCTTCATCCAAGCATTTTGATGTCATGCTACTTTCTTCAAGTGATGCTGCCAGACGTTCCTCTAGCTGATCCTTCTCCTTCTGAATATCAGAAATAGTGTTCTCCATTTCTGTCGTACAATGTTGCAGACCATTGATCTCCTGTTCTTTCAGGATAACTGTACGCACAAGCTCATTGATCTTTGTTTCGAGAACCCCATTGGCAGAAACATGCGAATCTACACTGCTGCTAAGCACAAGGAGATCTTCCCGCACTTCATCCAACAATTTTGAAGTCGTGCTACTTTCTTCAAGTGATGCTGCCAAACGTTCCTCTAACTGACTCTTCTCCTTCTGAATATCAGCAACGGTGTTCTCCATTTCTCTAGTACAAAGCTGCAAACCATCGATCTCCTGTTCTTTCAGCATAACTGTACGCACAAGCTCACTGATCTTTGTTTCGTGAACCTCATTGGCAGAAACATGGGATTCTACACTGCTGGTAAGCACAAGGAGTTCTTCTCGCGCTTCATCCAACCATTTTGAAGTCATGCTAGTTTCTTCAAGTGATGCTGCCAAACGTTCCTCTAACTGACTCTTCTCCTTCTGAATATCAGCAATGGTGTTCTCCATTTCTCCCCTACAATGTTGCAAACTATCGATCTCCTGTTCTTTCAGCATAACTGTGCGCACAAGCTCACTGATCTTTGTTTCGAGAACCTCATTGGCAGAAACATGGGAATCTACACTGCTGGTAAGCACAAGGAGATTTTCACGCGCTTCATCCAAGCATTTTGAATTCATGCTACTTTCTTCAAGTGATGCTGCCAAACGTTCCTCTAACTGACTCTTCTTCTGAATATCAGCAATGGTGTTCTCCATTTCTCTCGCACAATGTTGCGAACCATCGATCTCCTGTTCTTTCAGCATAACTGCACGCTCACTGATCTTTGTTTCGAGAACCTCATTGGCAGAAACATGGGAATCTACACTGCTGGTAAGCACGAGATCTTCATGCGCTTCAACCAAGCATTTTGAAGTCATGCTACTTTCTTGAAGTGATGCTGCCAAACGTTCCTCTAACTGACTCTTCTCTTTCTGAATATCAGCAATGGTGTTCTCCATTTCTCTCATACAGTGTTGCAAACCATCGATCTCTTGTTCTTTCAGCTGAACTGTATGCACAAGCTCACTGATCTTTGTTTCGAGAACCTCATTGGCAGAAGCATGGGAATCTACACTGCTGGTAAGCATGAGATCTTCATGCGCTTCAACCAAGCATTTTGAAGTCATGCTACTTTCTTGAAGTGATGCTGCCAAACGT
>NC_041381.1:417020387-417187975 GCF_002162155.2 Triticum dicoccoides
TTTCTCTCATACAGTGTTGCAAACCATCGATCTCTTGTTCTTTCAGCTGAACTGTATGCACAAGCTCACTGATCTTTGTTTCGAGAACCTCATTGGCAGAAACATGGGAATCTACACTGCTGGTAAGCATGAGATCTTCATGCGCTTCAACCAAGCATTTTGGAGTCATGCTACTTTCTTGAAGTGATGCTGCCAAACGTTCCTCTAACTGACTCTTCTCTTTCTGAATATCAGCAATGGTGTTCTCCATTTCTCTCGTATAGTGTTGCAAACCATCGATCTCTTGTTCTTTCAGCTGAACTGTACGCTTCAACACATCTAAGTCAGTTTCAGTATCATCAGGTTCTTCACTTCTCAGTCTGTAATGTTTTGAACTACCAGTGTCAGCCCCCTCCAGTTCAGTGGCATGGGAGAGCTTTTCCCTCAGCTCAGATAATTCAAGTGTTCTCTCTTTTAACTCCTCTTGGCTTTTCTGGAACTTCTCTTCTAGCCCACTGAACTCGGACCTAAAATTCTCCAGATTCAACTCAAGGTCAGCACATTTTTTCTCTAGGTGTTTTATCTTATATGTTGGGCTCCCCACATTGGGCATTTCTTCACTATTAGAAATGCAGGGATCCTCTTCTTTCGCCACCCCACTCGCTTCTTTCAACTTGTATATAAGCCTGAAATTTTCCTCCGTTAATTCAGAACAGTCATTCTCAAGCTCCTGCATTTTGACCTTCAAAAAATCATTTTCTTTTTCCAATTCAAGATAAATAGCATCTGGGCCTGCACCATCTGCATTCTCCATTTTGAGAACACGGTTCAGTTTCTCCCTCAACACTGTGATTTCATCTTCTTTTTGTGACAGTATTCTAGCCCATTCTGCAGCTTCTTGAACTGTCGATTCACTTTTGGAGACCTCGTGGTCAGCCACATCACTCACTTGGGGAAGTTTGGACATTTCCACTCTCTGCAGTTCTATCGTTTCTTCCAGTTCTTGGAGAATGGAAACAAGCTCTATATTGGTCTCTTGGGTCTTGTTCAGTTGGGCTGTTACTTGTTCAATTTCTTGCCTCAAGGAATCCTGTTCAGAAAGTGAAGCAGAAAGTTGCCGTTCTAGCTCAGCCTGTTGCTTGGATTTGTCAGCACACTCATTCTTCAATGTCTTCCGTTCAATTTTCAACTTGCGAGAATGTCTCTCCCACATTTTTGCCGCGTTACGTAATTCCTCAAGTTGTTCTTCGGCGGTGTCAAGGTGATTTTTGGATGAATCATCACCATGAGACTTTGATGCTGACAAACTTGCATCCTGAAATTACAGATGCAGTCTGCAGTTATACATAGTACACTGAAAAATCGCATGTGCATTCGACTAATGCATGGACTAGGAGTTATCTCCATTGCATACAAAAGAAATAGTGTGCTGATTGCTGAAAAAGGAGGTTATTTTCCTTCGTTCGCTGTTATCCATATTCAGATATCTAGTTATCTATAATGCCAGTCTCCTCATATAATGGATAAATGAACGAGACAAGTTCAGTAGAACCACGGGACTGGGGCTCCACGTCTCTTTGCCGTTACTTCCTTCATTCCTAAATATAAGCTTTTTTAGAGATTCCAATACGAACTACGTACGGAGCAAAATGAGTGAAACTACACTCTAAAATACGTCTATATATATCCGTATGTGGTCCGCACTGAAATCTCTAGAAAGGCTTATACTTAGAAACGGAGGGAGTAGATGGCAACTCGAGATCTGCACTGTGCAGAGTCATTTGGCCAAGGACCGCTAATCAAGTACAGTAATTTCTTAACCTATGGCGTTGCATACTCTTCTTTGCTGCTCCTTGTCAGAACAGTGAATTATTAAACAATAGTTTCTCTCTCGGACGAGTATTGCTGTTGTGGCAGAAGGCTGTGTCAGCCCAAGCATTGTGCAGCACAACAATTTAAAATATCTGTCCCATGCGTTAAGCCATTCTAGCTAAACAGCCCGCAAATCACACATATTGGCACACATCTCCAGGCCGTTCTTTTTAAAATTAATGACATCTAGAGGTGGAGCCGGGCTCCATGGTTCTAAAAGATGGCTCTCACTGAATGGACATCAACAAGTAGATAATATTAGGCAAATAATTGCAAGAGGTGTGGCAACCATAGGTTAGATAAGAAAAACAATCTTTTGTTTGCTTGTTCACTTAGAACAGACATTGACCAGTGGGTTAGAAAAGGAGCTGAAATACGAATGTTGATTGGATCTATCTCAGACAGAAGAACACAAAACAAACACCCTCTATTGAACAGACATCGGTAGGTACATAATAAAACGGATATGCATTCCCAGAATACACATGTTTAATATAAAAAAACATATCAGTCCAAGTGAAAAATTCTGACTGCAGACATTGAGATCTAAGAACAAGATAACTAACAACCCAAGATCATCAATATGAAAGTGTTCTTTGAAAATGGAAGAAGTTTATAAATGTAAATTGTGACTTGGTCGTCCTTGTGCACATTGGGCATATAACTGCCGGGGAGTTTGTTTCAAAGATTTCGAGTGCAGGGGGATTAAAATGAGAAGCAATAGATAGCTACAACAAGCCAAACTATACTTTTCAGCTAATTTTTCGCCTACTTTAACTCAAACTCGCAACTCATCAGTGGACAAAACTGTTCAAGCAGGAACTAATATAACATATGAAGGCATTCAAAATGTTTTATGTTGGGCTGCGTATGTGTATGTTTATGCGTGAGAGTCTAGCCCAAGTGGCCCATGTGTACTTGTACATATTTATGTGTACCAATGGAAGAGAAAGAAGAGATTCCACAAACTTCCCCAAAATCCACCTTTTATTTCATTTGATATACCTGTCATTTATGAGGACCAGCAAAATATTTTCGAAATAAAAGAAAACTTGGACACATATGAATTTTAGCCAAGGCATCATACCCTATTTCCAGATTCATCTGCATTATCAGCTTCTAAATTATTTTCTGATAAAGATTGAGCACCCTTGTTCAACTTCAACAGAATGTCAAAGACGTCTGGCTTTTTGTCCATCTCATCATTGGTTGGACTCTCCTTAAGATTAGAAGATAGCTCTTTCCATGATTTCCCACTGCGCATAATGCCAACATGACAACAGAAAATAAGTCCTATGAGCAGTCAAGATACAACAAATGGTAGAAGTTTTGGTAGTCAAATAGGTTGCCATCAAAGATTAAAGATACAAATGTTTGCAACCACCAGAGTGAAAATAGGAAATATGGACATGTCAATGTAAAACATGGTCAGGTTACCTTGATTTAGATTTTGCGCCAAGACATTGAATCTTAAGCTGCAATTAAGAGACACCAGAGATCATCATAAACATAATAAACGGAGATTTAGTCAGAGTTTATCAAGAATTTTAGCTGACAGCTAGAGATAACTTTCATCTAGAAATTACCTTAAACCCACCCCGGCAATGCGAATCAAAACTTGTGAACAGTAACAAAAATAGGTCTAAATAACATCATTACCCCATGAGCGTCTTGAAACATTACGATTTGGCATTAACTATTATTTTATCTGAGACCTGCTGTTTAGTTGATGAAAAACAAAAATATCATACAGAGAAATAATAATTTGGAAAATTTATTTATGAGTTCATCTGTAAGAGCTAAAATTATTAAATCTAATGCTTCCTGCTGGGCTATACAAGTGCATACTGCTAGTAATACTAGGTTACAAACAGAGGCTCGCAACCATTAACCAACATGCATATGATAGTCTAGACTCTAGAGAAAGTTAAGCATTTATTGTACATGCAAGAATCAACTAATATAGATGGCACATGGCAGGTCAACAGAATATGAGCAAAATCCTAGAGAAAGTTAATCACTTCAGGGAACTAACAGTATAACTAGATGGACCAAAGCCGTTGTTAAATTTGAAGATCATATGGGATCCAATAAACCATCAGAAATTCTCTGGGTAAAAACAAGTACAGCTAAATGAAATCTACCTGTAAAACTGTGCCAGAATTGCACTTCTTCAATGGCAAAGAGATGTCAGTGGAGTCTGATGAACTGAGATAGTTCGTCAGATTTAGGTACGCTTCCCCAAGAACAGCAGTTCTTGTTGATCCCTGTAACAGGAGATATGTTGTTAGTAAGCCAACGGAATAATAAAGGAATGGAAATTTGATAGGCAAGTGAATGAGGTGGAAAAACATGCTGGCAATAGCCATACCATGGAAACAACAATCTTGCACTGGCACTCCTGAAATTCTTGTGACACTTCATCTTTAGGAAACCGAATTGCTTGCAGGATGGAGTCATGCCATTGACAGGCTCCATTAATAGCAGCCGCTTTACTTGACTTGGCAATTGTTTTTCCACTGTCTACTGACGTGATTGTAATGAGCAGCCTGTCTGATACTACTGGTACCTGTTGAGCAAGCACCAATAAGAAATTCATCAACAAACCTGTGTCATCCATTTGTATCGGTATGTTCTTTCCTTTGAATGATCTGCCGCACTGCCATGTGTTTCCATATCATACCAACCAAAATAACTACAGCTATTCAAACAATTACTATTAGATCTTGCAAATCGTCAAGTGTCACCGAATGAAGTAGCAAAAATCCTCAATTTGTTCTATCAGCCCATCTCCAATCGAACTACTTTAAAATGCATGTGTGCTGCTAGGATTGCCATCGAAGCATGTCCTGCCTAGTATAAATGGGAAACTCACAACCTTCAGATGCCTCAACAGCCGAATGTTGACGGCATGATCGCAGCGAAGCTTAAATATGTCTACTTTGCTAATAACTCTAAATAAATTGATCTCCGAACACATGAGCAGATCAGCATTCTCTGTGCGACCGGCATCGCCTTTCTCTGACAGCGACGAAAACACACAAAACGTGGCTAAGGACGAAGCTTCTCCCGGTGTAGGACCAGAATAGGCATGTACATTTATCGATCTTCCTGAACACGCACGTTTCAATCACACGTCCATGCTGCTCAACCCATCACCAATGAATTTCCGGATCCACCCCACTAGTACAAATTACCATTCGAAATCTATCGATGCGATAGGAAATTAATTTAAGATTCAACCCATCATGCGAAGCTTTCCCTAACCCAGAGACGGGAAACGCATTGAGATTCCCGGGGTAATGATACACCCTAGCAACCCCCGAACCAGCAATCCCAAATCGGTCGAAATGCAGCGGTGCGTGAAGAGGATGCGTTCCCGATCAACATCACCTGAACGGCGTGGAAGCTGGAGAACCTGAACTCCATCCGCACGCCGAGCCGAACCGACGAGCGGCCCCCATTCTGCCTCGACCTCCCGCCGCCCCTCCCTCCCCTGCCGGCATCTCCGGACTCGTCCATTGGCGCCGCCCGATCACCCCACGTCGCTCAGGCGCGGCCCGGCCGGTCGCGCCCTCTTCCCCGTCGCCCCTGCCGCGGCATGGCACGGACCGCTCTGTTCGTCGACGGGGCGGAAGAGGAGCGAAATGGATTGGGGAGGAAATCGCGGGAGGCGGCGAGGAGTTGGCGCCTAGTTTAGCAAATGGGCCGGGAGCTTAACAAGGGTGGGGAACTTCTCGTCTCGCCTTTTTTGCTTTTCTTTTCCAGTTTTTTCTTTTAAAAAAAACTTTTCCTTTCCGAATTTAATTTCTTGCTCGCTTTCTGCAATCCAAGAACGGCGATAAAACATTTCCTGAAAAATTATAGAAAGACAATACCCCCTCCATTCTATATTCCTTTTCATGCAACCGTGGCACATCATCAAGTCATGCATATTACGCATAAATGACGATCTTTTTTCATTTATACATCCACAGTCATGTCAAAACAGCAAGCCACTGCATTTCACTCCTAAGTTAAGTTATACTAGTTTTTAGTTAACATTTGTGTTGTCATGTACGATATATATGTTGGACGCTCGGAGCATATCTATGTAGTTCAATGCTTTACGCTTTTTGTTACAAATTGCATCAAATGTTCTTCCTTTTTATCACCATTTTATTACATCTTCCTATGTTTTATTGTTTCAAAACTGAAAATAGAGAACACTCTTAAATATGTGTTTGCATTAGTTTTAATTATTCTTGTGGCGCTGATATATGTATTTCATGCAACGTCGGGGCTTTGATGACCGTTGGTGCTCCTGGATCATGCATCTAGTTCGATCTGGTATCACGGCGATCTATATTAACAGCGAGGTGGGACCATTCTTTAAGTCCTCTGCAGGAGTAAAACAGGGAGACCCGATATCCCCACTCCACTTCAACCTCGCCATTGATGCATTAGCGGGGATTCTGGATAAGGCTAGGAGGGTCGGCCACCTCTCGGGTGTAGTTGGACACTTGATCCCTGGCGGAGGGGTCACCCACCTACATATGCCGATGACACAATGATTATGGTGGAGGGGACTGACCTCGACATCGTGAATCTTAAGTTCCCACTCTTGTGTTTTGAGGCTATGTCTTGGACTAAAGATTAACTTTCATAAGAGCGAGGTCATCATCTTGGGCTTCTTGGGGAAAGAGCAACAGAGGATTGCGTTCAACCTCAACTGTCGACTGGCCACATTCCCCATCACATACTTGGGGATGCCAATGGCTGACTCGAAGATCCTGGTAAGTGCGTTCGGCCCTCTGTGGGACGAGTGGCATCTAGGACTGAACCCTGGCGTGGATAGTTTACCTCCAGGGGGCAAATCGATCCTCATTGGTGCAAACCCAGCGAGCCTTCCCATGTACATGATAGGGTTGTATATCCTACCGGAGGGCGTCCATAGCTCCTTCGATAAGGACCTTGCTAGATTCTTTTGGCAGGCTGCTGATGGCCGCCAAAAGTACCACATGGTTAAGTGGACAGACATTTGTCTGCCCAAAGACCAAGGTGGCTTGGGCATTGTGGCCTCCCGGCGTATGAACGTCACATTAATGTTGCGATGAGAGTTTGGCGAATCTTGCGCGGGGATGGAGGGCTATGGCTTCAGCTCATTCAGACAAAATACCTTAGGGGTGAGCCTCTCTTGGCACGATCACAGTTTTGGCAAGCCATTCAGAATATCAAGGAGGAAAATGGATTTCCTTCTCCATAGGAAATGGAGACACTACCCAATTTTGGTTGGACCCCTGGTTGGGTACCGAACCGCTACGTGTGAGGTTCCCTGGTCTCTTCTCGATCTGTGTGGATTCGTCCGCACTTTTCTCATCGACGGTATGCGATGGACAGTGGAATGTTCGGTTTCGCCACACCTTTGGACAAGCAGAGAGTGATGATTGGTCTAGTCTGCGGGCTGCTCTACCACAAATGATGTTGGATTATCCGGACACTATGTTGTGGAGGCTCGCCCCGATGATGGAATTTTCGGTGCGCTCGGCATATCATGCTCTATGCCAGTCACCTTCCACACCTTGGTTAGCTCCAATGTGGAAAGCTCCCATCCCCCTAAAGATTAAGATATTCATGTGGCAGCTACTGCAAAATCACCTCCCCTCAGGGACAGAGGTACTTAAGCGGCACGGCCCGGGGAACAGCTTGTGCCCCCTCTACGCGGTACTGGAGACGAGGACGCATATCCTATTCTCTTGTACGGCGGCAAGGGTGATGTGGACGTTTGTCTACGAGGCACTGGGGCCCGATTGGGAGGCCCTGGACCTTGTGGACTTTCTCCAGTATATGGCTACCCACCCGTCGCAACATCACCGCCTCTTTTGGCTAGTTTTTGCAGCGTTGTCTCGGACACTTTGGACGACTCATAATAAATGGTGATTGAGAAGGCCTTCTCGAGAAAGGCATATGACTCCTTCTTTAAATTCCTTACCTTTCTGCAGCACTGGCGCCCGCTCTCGAGGCAGCGTGACCATGACCGTCTCGACCGCATGATGGATGCGCTACTAGCTACAGCGCGTCGGCTCTTGGCATCTTAGTGTCGCTTGGTGACTGCCACTAGGTGGCTTTTTTCCTTTTTCTGTTATGCTTTCTTGGGCATCTCTGTGTTGTGGCCCCAGCGGACGGTTTTTGTTTGAGGTTCAGATGCTTGTTGTATGGACCATTGATTTATCTATAAAGCGGGGCGAGAGCCTATTTCGAGGATCTATGTATTTATTTTAACAAGTTTCTCGCCACAACGCGCGTGGTATCGTCTAGTCCGTATATGTGGGACGTATCATATGTCTCTGAGACAAGATTTTGAGCGAGAATTATACGTCGTTTGCATGACATAAAATCAAATATAATTCAATTCCTTTTGCAATGCCCTATTTGTGTAGCTATCAAATCCACGGTGGTCTGAAAAAATCCCAACCATCGCTTGGGATTCTCAAGGTGACTTAGGACTAAGGGTCTACAACAGTCGAATCCGTCAATCTCCTAGCTTTGGGCACTAGTAGGCGGGAAGACTATGGATATTCACACCTGCAGGGAGATTCATTATAGGTTGTTAGGTTTTGGTGTCCTCTATCGCTCGTCCTGGTAATAGAGGTGAATGCCCAATGAATTGTAGCGTCGCTTGGTCATGCATGGCATCGAGGTGGGTGAGGGTTGGGTTTCCCATATGTGAACTCTCGAGATTTGGGGAAGATTCTTCAACCATGTTGCTTGTGCCTAAGTTCATGGTTGTGCTGATGGTATCTTCAATAAGTTTTGCGACAACACTTTAGTGTGACATGGGGTTGGTCTCCTCCTTTGGCCTTAGTTTACTTCTCCAAGTCAACTGTTCATGCCTGCGGTCATCATCGCTCGCGTCTCTTGGCAACATCCAGTTACTTCCCGACCACAGTTACAACTCTCTAGTTTTCGGCAAGATGCACTAAGTATGAGATCGAGGCAGACCATATGCTTGTACGGTTCGGAGACAACGACGAATTCTCCATGGGCCTCGTCCTATTTTGTTCTATATGTGTGTTTGTGTAAGACACATGAATGTTTAATATATGGCCTCTAGGCTTATGAAAAAAGAACATTGCTACTCTTGATTTGACAGGAAAAGCGAACACTCCTTCGACCTTTACTTCTTTTGAATTGGGGAAAAGGATTTGCCTTCAATGTTTGATATAGATGGAGCACAAATAGAGGTGGTTGGAGGCTAAACGAAAATGTTGCAAAGAATTAGGAAGATATTCTAGTTAGATGTTTTGCTCCAGCTGAATCCCAATTTTTATGGGTTAGGAGTTTCCACATCACAAATTTGTTGCCAGAAATGTGACAGTTGCGCTCCTCCAAATTTACTAATTCACGAGGATGATGGTTGGTCTAATGCCATTTCTAGGGTTTCTCGAGAAAGTTTGCAATGGCCTCACAATATTCTGCATGGAGATTTGGCTAGCCAAGGGAATAGAGCGAGGCGTTCAAGATGAGGACGAGAAGGAGGCCTTCATGCCATTTCTGATGGAGTTCCTTTTGTTTCAGTGCTGAAAATGTCCGTGTCCAACTTGTCATAGGGATTCTAGGGCCACGAAGAACTTGTTTAGCCTAGACTACTCGTACCACATCCATCGAAGTTGGAACGCCCCTACAAATCTTTCCATGTTATCTAGAGACAACTAATGTTTTTGGGTTGCACACCCTCTGCCAATTAATCTTCTATTGATGAGCATGAAAATGAAGTTATCATACAAGAATCTTGTCATGATAAAGAATTTTTTGGGGGAGAGGTGATGTCATTCATCTTGGGACATAGTCTGAGCACCACTACCTCGGAGATGATCTTCACAAATGTAGGTATGAGGCTAATACGGTAGGCCAAGATCAATTCAACAATGTCTCTTTTCAGACAAGGACGGTGTTAGCAGAGTTGATAATGTGGAAGTTGTCACCTTCAATGGACCATAAGCGCTTACCCACACACATATATGTTCTCTTTGATAATCAATCAACACCTCCTGGAAAAAAGGCCCATGATAAGCCATCAGTGTCAGGGGCTTTGTCTTTGGTGATTCCTTGATAGCCATGAGCATCTCGACTATTTAGAACAATAGTACAAAGCTTGAAGGGTGTCACGTACCTAGGTAACTGCTGCCCAATTGAAGTTCAAGAATCAGGGGAGGGAGGGGGCAACACACCCCTGAATTGCAAGAAGTGGCCCATCACCACCTTTCCCTTCTCTTCATGTGTAGCCACCTAGCCTTGATCCATTTTGAGACTCTAAATGTGATTTTTCTTCCAGCGAAGAGAGTTCATCCTAAGATGGGGTAATTTTGTGTTCATGTCTCGATTCTTTAGACAACTGATTACGGAGGCTCGCTTATTTGGGGAGTGTTCAAGAACTGTAAGAGCCAACACCATCTACTTCCAAATCTGCATGCAAAGCGCAATTCCTCCGTCATAAGCGCCCCCTTCCCTCAGAGGAGAATCACATCCATGGCATAATGAGTTGAAGAATTTGGCACTATATAAAAGAGTCTTGATTTAGTCTCAAAGACGCTTAAAACTTAACCTCATCATGTGATTAATTGAATGGACTGACATGGTGTGGGTAGTAGGCTTGTTCCAAACTTGTGCCACTACTTGATGCATGCCATCTTAATCTATAAATTTCCAAATTCGCAAGAGCAAGGACGCTAGATGTCACACTGATTTGAGGATGGTACATACATATATAATCAATTTAAGGCGTGTCTATTACCTAACTAGCCATATAGTCAATATCGAAACCCGGTATGTCATGGAATGTCATTTTATCCATGTGCAGAAAGACCATATTGATTTGTTGTCGAGGTCTACTTTCTGGTATTTTCTATATCATATCGATGCCTCATTTCTTCTCAACCTTGAAGAATTTTTTGTCTTTGAGACAATGGTCAGCAACCTCTTCAGCGTACCAAACAAGAGGGGAGACATTCATGTGACAGAGGCACTAGTCACAACAAACATTTTGGGTGCCGGTGATTCAAGAAATTCTCAATCAACCAAGAGTTAGCAAAAGTGGTTATCTATAATTTTAGGTAGGTGAAATATGTTATGTTGTGCTATGGCATGAGTGAGTATTAACTAGCTAGTACTAGGAGGGGAGCAATATACTATTAGTAACTCCTTTTATTTCAAGTTAATTGATGTTCTAGCTTTGTTGTACATCAAACTTCTCTATATTTGACTAAATCTATGAAAATATGTGCAAATATCTACAACATTCAATATGTATATAGTGAGAAAAATATTTTATGATAAATCTATTGATGGTGTTGTTGTTGGGAAACGTTGCATGGAAAACAAAAAAAATTATACGCACACGCAATGATCTATCCATGGAGATGCATAGCAATGAGGGGGAGAGTGTGTCTACGTACCCTCGTAGACCGTAAGCGGAAGCATTTCACAACGTGGTTGATGTAGTCGAACTTTCTTTGCACTCCAACCGATCTAGTACCAAACGCATGGCACCTCCGTGTTCTGCACACGTTTAGCTCGTTGACGTCCTCCGCCTTCTTGATCCAGCAAGACGGCGAGGTAGTAGATGAGTTCCGGCAGCATGGTGGCGTGGTGACGGTGATGGTGACGTGATCTCCTCAGGGCTTCGCCTAAGCACTACAAAAATATGACCGAGGGAGTAAACGATGGACGGGGGCGCCGCACACGGCTAAGACAATGTTGTGTCCTTGTGTGGCGCCCCATACCCATGTATATATAGGTGGGAGGGGAGGAGGCAGCCCCTAGGGTGCCCCAAGAGACCTGGCGGCAGCCCTAGGGTTGCTGCCTTGCCCTGCGCCCCCCTTTTCTTGTAAGAAGAAGGGGGGAGGAAAGAGGGGGGAGAGGGAAGGAAGGGGGAGTCTTACTCCACACTTTCCTTTCCCTCCCCTCTTTCCTTCTCCTCCTCATAGGGCCAGACACTATAGGGGTGCACCAGCCCCTTGTGGGCTGGTGTGTTCCCTCTCTTGGCCCATACGGCCCATATATTTGTCGGCGGTGCCCGAAACTCCTTTCTGGTGACCTGATAAGTACCAGGTACCCTCCGAAACACTTTCGATGTCCGAATACCAACGTCCTATATATAAATCTTTACCTCTCGACCATTTCGAGACTCCTCATCATGTACGTGATCCCATCCGGGACTCCAAACAACATTCTATCACCAAATCACATAACTCATATAATACTATATCGTCAATGAACGTTAAACCTTCGGACCCTACGGGTTCGAGAACTATGTAGACATGACCGAGACACCTCTCCGGTCAATAACCAATAGCGGAACCTAGATGCCCATATTGGATCCTACATATTCTAAGAAGATCTTTATCGGTCGAACCGTTATGACAATATACGTATTTCCCTTTACCTATCGGTATGTTACTTGCCCGAGATTCGATCGTCGGTATCTTCATACCTAGTTCAATATCGTTACCGGCAAGTCTCTTTAATCGTTCTGTAATACATAACCTCGTGACCAACTCCTTAGTCGTTTGCTTGCAAGCTTATGATGTGTATTACCGAGAGGGCCCAGAGATACCTCTCCGATACTCGGAGTGACAAATCCTAATCTCGATCTATGCCAACTCTACAAACACATTCGGAGATACCCGTAGAGCATCTTTATAATCACTCGGTTACGTTGTGACATTTTATAGCACACAAGGCATTCCTCCGGTATTCGGGAGTTGCATAATCTCATAGTCGAAGGAATATGTATTTGACATGAAGAAAGCAATAGCAATAAAACTGAACGATCATTATGCTAAGCTAACGGATAGGTCTTGTCCATCACATCATTCTCTTAATGATGTGATCCCGTTATTAAATGATAACTCATGTCAATGGTTAGGAAACCTTAACCATGTTTGATCAATGAGCTAGTCTAGTAGAGGCTCACTAGGGACACATTGTTTGTTTATGTATTCACACATGTATTAAGGTTCCCGATCAATACAATTCTAGCATGAATAATAAACCTTTATAATGAACAAGTGCCTCTAGGGCATATTTCCTTCAGTTGTAAATGCAGATTTTTGTTCTTCTTCTATAGACTTGTCTAATTTAAGAATTGACTTAAGATAAAACTAGAACTCTAATTATTTTAGAATGAAGAAAATATTTTACATCAATCAATGCAATTAACATAGCGAAATCACACACCAGTCTAGCTCAAGGTGATTGTGTTAGTCGATTTGGTGCGGCATGACCACACGAGTAGAAAGACCACATATGTAGCTATAGCAGTAAGAAAGAAAAAGTATATCCTGTGAATATCCCAAGGAACATTGTGCTAAAGTTGACGGTATGGTTGCGAATTAAATGGAGCATGAAAGGATCGAGAAGAGGTGTCTAGGGGGGGTGAATAGACTCTAAGTAAGAAAAGTTGCAGTTTTTAATCTCTTTAAGTTGAAGTGGAGTTTGGCACAAGTTTTAACATTCAAAATACATATCAAGCAAGCACGACAAGAGTATATGAGCAGCTAAAAGTAAAGCATGCAAATTGCAAGAATGTAAAGGGATGGGATTGGAGTGTGCAAACACAATTTGGTGACAATGAGATTTTTTATCCGTGGTTCTGAAAGGTGGTGCTATTGTACATCCACGTTGATGGAGACTTCAACCCACGAAGGGTAACGGTTGCGCGAGTCCACGGAGGGCTCTCCACCCATGAAGGGTCCATGAAGTAGCAACCTTGTCTATCCCACCATGGTCGTCGCCCACGAAGGACTTGCCTCACTCGGGTAGATCTTCACGAAGTAGGCGATCTCCTTGCCCTTACAAACTCATTGGTTCAACTCCACAATCTTGACGGAGGCTCCCAAGTGACACCTAACCAATCTAGGAGACACCACTCTCCAAAAGGTAACAAATGGTGTGTTGATGATGAACTCCTTGCTCTTGTGCTTCAAATGATAGTCTCCCCAACACTCAACTCTCTCTCACAGGATTTGGATTTGGTGGAAAGAATATTTGAGTGTAAAGCAACTTGGGGAAGGCTAGAGATCAAGATTTATGTGGTAGGAATGGAATATCTTTACCTCAACACAAGTGTAGGTGGTTCTCTCGCAGAAAATGTATGTTGGAAGTGTAGGCATGTTCTGATGGCTCTCTCCATGAATGAAGAGTGGGTGGAGGGGTATATATAGCCTCCACACAAAATCTAACCGTTACACACAACTTACCAAACTCGGTGGGACCGAATCGTGAAACTTGGTCAGACCGATTTAGTTCATAATGTGACCGTTAGGCATTTCGGTGGGACCGATATGATCGACTCGGTAGGACCGATGTGCTAGGGTTAGGGTAAAGCCTCAACTCGGTTTGAACGATTACACAAACTCGGTGGGACCGATTTGGGTAATAAGCAAAACAGAGAGTTGGCTAGGCAAACTCGGTGGGACCGATTGCATATCTCGGTGGGACCGAAATTATTGCAATAGGCAACAGAGAGTTTGCAAGCCCATCTCGGTGAGACCGAGATCCCATCGGTGAGACCGACTTGATTAGGGTTTCTGGCAGTGGCTATGTCAAGAGAACTCGGTGGCGCAGGATAGAAAGATTTGGTAGGGCCGAGTTTGACTTTTGGTTTGGGACATATGTGGATGTGAGAAAGTGGTTGAGGGATTTGGAGCATATCACTAAGCACTTTGAGCAAGCAAGCCATTAAGCAACATCTCATCGCCTCTTAATAGTATTGGCTTTCCTATGGACTCAATGTGATCTTGGATCACTAAAAGTAAAATGTAGAGTTTGTGCTTTGAGCTTGAGCCAATCCTTTATCCTTAGCATATTGAAGGGGTTCCACATCCTCTAGTCCATGCCACTCCATTGTTGAACTTATCTGAAACATACTAGGTAAGAGTATTAGTCCAACAAGAGATATGTTGACATTAATTACCAAAATCACCCAGGGAGCACTTGTGCTTTCAGAGCGGTGAGAACCAACCTGTGGTTGGATGATTAGAGGGGCAGTGGTATCCCCAGCCCACCAGGGTTCAAGTCCTGGTGCTCGCATTATTCCTGGATTTATTTCAGGATTTCTGGCGATGCGCATTCAGTGGGAGGAGATGTTCTCGTCGACGACGAGGCACCTACGGTGACTTCATAAATCTCAAGATGATATACCGGCTAAGTCTCTCGAAGGTGCTCATAGGAGTAGGGTGTGCATGTGTGCATTCATAGGGATGAGTGTATGCGCGTATATATGAGCGCTTGTGTCTGTACTGTGTTCAAAAGAAAACATGGAGCGGTCACAAAAAATAACCCCCCTGGTTCCCGCGATGTGCCCCACGAGCGCATCATGGGAGCCCTTGCTCCACCGCCCTCCTTCTCCTCGATGTTGCCGGAGGGCGTCCATTGGGTGAAGCCCGTGCAATGCTGGCGGCGGCCGGGCGCTCTTCTCCCCATCCCCTCTCCGGGATCTCGGCAGTGCGGGCTCGTTGCTCGTGGGGGCGCAGGATCCAACGGGGCGCGTGGATCCAACGACTGTTGGCCTAGGAGGTGGTAGTGTGGCATGTGGTGGTCATGACGGGGGCTTTGGAGCATATCACTAAGCACTTTGAGCAAGCAAGCCATTAAGCAACACCTCATCCCCTCTTAATAGTATTGGCTTTCCTATGGACTCAATGTGATCTTGGATCACTAAAAGTAAAATGTAGAGTTTGTGCTTTGAGCTTGAGCCAATCCTTTGTCCTTAGCATCTTGAAGGGGTTCCACATCCTCTAGTCCATGCCACTCCATTGTTGAACTTATTTGAAACATACTAGGTAAGAGTATTAGTCCAACAAGAGATATGTTGACATTAATTAACAAAATCACCCAGGGAGCACTTGTGCTTTCAGTCTCCCCCTTTTTGGTAATTGATGACAACATACATCAAAGCTTTAGATAAAGATATAGAAAATAACAAGTAAAGCTTTGCAAAGACATGTAACATGCATAGGCTCCCCCTACATGTATGCAATCATGTAAATATGGAATATAGGAGCATGTGAATGCATAAGCATGACAGAGTAAGCAATGTGTTACATGTATCTTGGCTATATGCATCAGAGCAAATGATGTGAATATAGGAAATGTACCTTCATGCTCATGAGTCCTTCTTGCAAAAAGTATGTACATCAGCAAGAAATCCTCATACACATGACTATGATGCATATACTTACCTTGTGGTCTTGAGTTGGCTTAGGAAGGAATGAACATGCGTAAACAAGGTTAGATAACACAGATACACCTACTAGCCAGAGCAAACAAAAGAAACCACAAGAGTGCCAAGACTGGGATGACATGTAGAGAGTGAGTACTGAGTACCCCATTAGATATAGACATGTCCCCAAAGGTAAAGATGTGCAATGAATTCAAGGATTTCCTTCCCTTAGATGTCTTGCTCCCCCTGCATCTAGCGTGGGATACTGGGAGAAGATAGGGAACAGAAAATCAGAGCAAAGAAAAGAAACAGAGCTAATGCAAACAATCAAATATGAACATGTCTTCCCCTCTTAAAGACATGTGACTTCTCTCCTCTTGAACACCAAGCATCTGGGGTCTCTCTCTCCCTGAGTATTCTCTCCCCCTATAGAAATGATTAAGCTTTGATGTGATCTCTCTCACCCCCTTTGACATCAATTTCCAAGAAGGGTTTTTTCTGGATTTTTGTTACAAATGGGTTTGGTCCTTGAGTCACAAAACAAAGCAGCAAGTCGAATGTGATGCTGGTATAGGACAAGAATCATTGAGTGGAGCTGGATCAAAAAGAATGTAGGAACAAGTGGCAAGCTGTCTTTCCTGCTGTGAAATTGGTGGCACCGAGTTGTGTGCTTCAGTTGCGCCGAAAGATTTCGGTTGGACCAAAGGCAATAGATCGGTGTGACCGAGTTTATCACAGAGAAAACACTTGTCACCTCAGCTCACTAGTCAAGTAAGATCTCACAAGGATTTGCAAGGAATTAACTGAAAGATTTGCAAAGAATTTGATGCAGGGAATGCAGAACAAAAAGAAACAGAAAAGAAATCTAGATGAAGTGTTTTTTTAAAGGGGAAACAAATATGCATGAGACAAATGCAAGAGCACAGAAAAGAACACAAGAGAACTTCATCTAGAATTGGTCGGCGATAATGTCACCTATGTTAGAGTATATTGACTTAGGAGTCAAGTGAGATCACTTGATCATAGGTCATACTCATCGTTTAAGCTCAAAATGGGGTTACAATTTTTCGTTTAAGCATTTTGATGTATTCACATCTTATTGAGTTGCTTTGACTCATGACTTAGAGTAAAGCTTCTCTAAGATGGAATATCATACCTTGGGTGGTGGTGTTGATCGTGATCATGTAGTTGAACTTGTGTGGGTTGCTCAAGGTTGATGTAGCTCATCAAGAGTTCGGAGCTCCACTTGGAATTTGAGTTCATATACCTACATGGGTTAGTATTGCAAGGAAGAGCACTTGTGTATCCAAAATGACAATCATAAAACTCAATATAGAATTTGTCAAAGGATATGTTTGAAGGGTTTCGTGCTTCCTTGTCTTCAACCACCATTGTGTAGAGACTTGGTGATGTAGAAATTTGCTCAAGATGTGAGCGGGTTGCAATCTCATAAATTTAGATTCATCCAAGTACCTACAAGGGTTAGATGGCATGCAAGGGTGCAAATATATCCAAGACATATGAATAGCAACATGAAAGAAAATATCAAGGATTAGTCAAAGGCTCATGCCTTGCATGTATCCAAAAGGAGTTCCTACTCCAAGTTTGAAGCATCAATGATGTTCAATTCACCTCTCAAACGGAAAAAGACTTTCTCATCAAGCAGTTTGGTGAATATATCCGCTAATTGCTTATCGGTGCAAACATGCTTAAGATTAATGTCCCCTTTGGCAACGTGATCTCGAATGAAATGATGATGAACTTCAATATGCTTAGTTCGAGAGTGTTGCACGAGATTGTGAGCAATCTTGATAGTACTTTCATTGTCACAAAGCAATGGAACATGTTTCACATATATCCCATAATCCTTGAGAGTTTGGGTCATTCAAAGTAATTGAGCACAACATGAACCAGCGGCAATGTATTCCGCTTCGGCAGTGGATAGGGATACCGTTCGGCGCTAGGATCATCGGTGATTTGGATCACGATGAGTACGACTCCATCAACTCCGTTCTCTTGAACGCTTCCACTCGCGATCTACAAGGGTATGTAGATGCACTCATCTTTCTCGTTGCTAGATGACTCCATAGATTGATCTTGGTGATGCATAGAAAAAATTTATTTTCTGCTACGTTCCCCAACAGTGGCATCAGAGCTAGGTCTATGCATAGTTTCTATGCACGAGTAGAACGCAAGATTGTTGTGGGCGTTGGTTTTGTCAGTTTTCTTGCCACTACTAGTCTTATCTTGTTTCGGCGGCATCGTGGGATGAAGCCGCCCGGACCGACCTTACATGTACGCTTACGTGAGACAGGTTCCACTGACTGACATGCACTAGTTGCATAAGGTGGCTAGCGGGTGTCTGTCTCTCCCACTTTAGTCGGATCGGATTCGATGAAAAGGGTCCTTATGAAGGGTAAATAGAAATTGGCATATCACGTTGTGGTTTTGGCATAGGTAAGAAACGTTCTTGCTAGAAACCTATAGCAGCCACGTAAAAACATGCAGCAACAATTAGAGGATGTCTAACTTGTTTTTGCAGCATATGCCTTGTGATGTGATATGGCCAAAAGGATGTGATGAATGAAATATATGTGATGTATGAGATTGATCATGTTCTTGTAATAGGAATCACGACTTGCATGTTGATGAGTATGACAACCGGCAGGAGCCATAGGAGTTGTCTTTATTTTTTGTATGACATGTGTGTCATTGAATAACGCTATGTAATTACTTTACTTCATTGCTAAACACGTTAGCCATAGAAGTAGAAGTAATCGTTGGCATGACAACTTCATGAAGACACGATGATGGAGATCATGATGATGGAGATCATGGTTTCATGCCGGTGACGATGATGATCATGGCACCCCGAAGATGGAGATCAAAAGGAGCAAAATGATATTGGCCATATCATGTCACTATTTGATTGCATGTGATGTTTATCATGTTTTGCTTCTTATTTGCTTAGTACGACGGTAGTAAATAAGACGATCCCTCATAATAATTTCAAGAAAGTGTTCCCCCTAACTGTGCACCGTTGCGAAAGTTCGTTGTCTCGAAGCACCACGTGATGATCGGGTGTGATAGATTCTAACGTTCACATACAACGGGTGTAAGCCAGATTTACACATGCAAAACACTTAGGTTGACTTGATGGGCCTAGCATGTACAGACATGGCCTCGGAACACAAGAGACCGAAAGGTCGAACATGAGTCGTATAGAAGATACGATCAACATGAAGATGTTCACCGATGATGACTAGTCCGTCTCACGTGATGATCGGGCACGGCCTAGTTGACTCGGATCATGGATCACTTAGATGACTAGAGGGATGTCTATCTGAGTGGGAGTTCATTATATAATTTGATTAGATGAACTTAATTATCATGAACTTAGTCTAAAATCTTTGTAATATGTCTTGTAGATCAAATGGCCCACGCTAATGTTGCCCTCAACTTCAACGCGTTCCTAGAGAAAACCAAGGTGAAAGATTATGGCAGCAACTGTACGGACTGGGTCCGGAACTTGAGGATCATCCTCATAGCTGCCAAGAAAGCATATGTCCTAGATGCACCCCTAGGTGAAGCTCCCGTTTTTCCAGCAACTCAAGACGTTATGAACGCTTGGCAGTCGCGTAGTGATGATTACTCCCTGGTTCAGTGCGGCATGCTTTACAACTTAGAACCGGGGCTCCAGAAGCGTTTTGAGCAGCACAGAGCATATGAGATGTTCCAAGAGCTGAAAATGGTTTTCCAAGCTCACGCCGGGGTCGAGAGGTATGAAGTCTCCGACAAGTTCTACAGTTGTAAGATGGAGGAGAATGGTTCTGTCAGCGAGCACATACTCAAAATGTCTGGGTTGCACAACCGCTTATCTCAACTGGGAGTTAATCTCCCGGATGACGCGGTGGTCGACAGAATCCTCCAGTCGCTCCCACCTAGCTACAAGAGCTTTGTGATGAACTTCAATATGCAGGGGATGGTGAAAACCATTCCTGAGGTATATTCAATGCTGAAATCAGCGGAGGTGGAGATCAAAAAGGAACATCAAGTGTTGATGGTCAATAAAACCACTAGTTTCAAGAAAGGCAAGGGTAAGAAGAACTTCAAGAAGGACGGCAAGGGGGTTGCCGCGCCCGGTAAACCAGTTGCTTGGAAGAAGCCAAAGCATGGACCCAAACCTGAGACTGAGTGCTTTTATTGCAAGGGAAGCGGACACTGGAAGCGGAACTGCCCCAAGTACTTAGCAGACAAGAAGGCCGGCAACACCAAAGGTATATGTGATATACATGTAATTGATGTGTACCTTACCAGTACTCGTAGTAGCTCCTGGGTATTTGATACCGGTGCGGTTGCTCATATTTGTAACTCAAAACAGGAGCTGCGGAATAAGCGGAGACTGGCGAAGGACGAGGTGACGATTCACGTCGGGAATGGTTCCAAGGTCGATGTGATCACCGTCGGCACGCTACCTCTACATTTACCTATGAAATTAGTTTTAAACCTCAACAATTGTTATTTAGTGCCAGCTTTGAGCATGAACATTGTATCTGGATCTCGTTTAATACGAGATGGCTACTCATTTAAATCCGAGAATAATGGTTGTTCTATTTATATGAGAGATATGTTTTATGGTCATGCCCCGCTGGTCAATGGTTTATTCTTAATGAATCTCGAACGTGATGTTACACATATTCATAGTGTGAATACCAAAAGATGTAAGGTTGATAACAATAGTCCCACATACTTGTGGCACTACCGCCTTGGTCACATTGGTGTCAAGCGCATGAAGAAGCTCCATGCTGATGGACTTTTAGAGTCTCTAGATTATGAATCATTTGACACATGCGAACCATGCCTCATGGGCAAAATGACCAAGACCCCGTTCTCCGGAACAATGGAGTGAGCAACCAACTTATTGGAAATCATACATACCGATGTGTGCGGTCCAATGAGCGTTGAGGCTCGCGGAGGATATCGTTATGTTCTCACTCTCACTGACGACTTGAGTAGATATGGGTATGTCTACTTGATGAAACACAAGTCTGAGACCTTTGAAAAGTTCAAGGAATTTCAAAGTGAGGTAGAGAATCAATGTGATTGAAAGATAAAGTTCTTACGATCAAATCGTGGGGGAGAATATTTAAGTCACGAATTTGGTACGCACTTAAGGAAATGTGGAATCGTTTCACAACTCACACCGCCTAGAACACCTCAGCGTAACGGTGTGTCCGAACGTCGTAGTCGCACTCTATTGGATATGGTGCGATCTATGATGTCACTCACCGATTTACCGCTATCATTTTGGGGATACGCTCTAGATACAGCTACATTCACTTTAAATAGGGCACCGTCTAAATCCGTTGAGACGACACCGTATGAATTATGGTTTGGGAAGAAACCTAAATTGTCGTTTCTAAAAGTTTGGGGATGCGATGCTTATGTCAAGAAACTTCAACCTGAAAAGCTCGAACCCAAGTCGGAAAAATGCGTCTTCATAGGATACCCTAAGGAAACCATTGAGTATACCTTCTACCTCAAATCCGAAGGCAAGATCTTTGTTGCCAAGAACGGCTCCTTTCTGGAGAAAGAGTTTCTCTCGAGAGAAGTAAGTGGGAGGAAAGTAGAACTCGATGAAGTACTACCTCTTGAACCGGAAAGTAGCGCAGCTCAGGAAGATGTTCCTATGGTGCCTGCACCGACTAGAGAGGAAGTTAATGATGATGATCAAGGTACTTTGGATCAATTTGCTACTGAACTTCGAAGGTCCACAAGGACACGTTCCACACCATAATGGTATGGCAACCCTGTCCTAGAAATCATGATGTTAGACAATGGTGAACCTTCGAACTATGAAGAAGCGATGGCGGGCCCAGATTCCAACAAATGGCTTGAAGCCATGCAATCCGAGATAGGATCCATGTATGAAAACAAAGTATGGACTTTGACAGACTTGCCCAATGATCGACGAGCGATAGAAAATAAATGGATCTTTAAGAAGAAGACGGACGCGGATGGTAATGTTACTATAAGGCTCAACTTGTCGCTAAGGGTTATCGACAAGTTCAAGGGGTTGACTACGATGAGACCTTCTCACCCGTAGCGAAGCTGAAGTCTGTCTAAATCATGTTAGCAATTGCCGCATACTATGATTATGAGATATGGCAAATGGACGTCAAAACGACATTCCTTAATGGCTTTCTTAAGGAAGAATTGTATATGATGCAGACGGAAGGTTTTGTCATCCTAAGAATGCTAACAAGGTATGCAAGCTCCAGCGCTCCATCTATGGGCTGTTGCAAGCATCTCAGAGTTGGAACATTCGCTTTAATGAAATGATCAAAGCGTTTGGGTTTATGCAGACTTATGCAGAAGCATGCATTTACAAGAAAGTGAGTGGGAGCTCTGTAGCATTTCTCATATTATATGTGGATGACATACTTTTGATGGGAAATGATATAGAACTTTTGGACAACATTAAGGCCTACTTGAATAAGTGTTTTTCAATGAAGGACCTTGGAGAAGCTGCTTACATATTAGGCATCAAGATCTATAGAGATAGATCGAGATGCCTCATAGGTCTTTCACAAAGCACATACCTTGATAAGATATTGAAGAAGTTCAATATGGATCAGTCCAAGAAGGGATTGTTGCCTGTGTTGCAAGGTGTGAAATTGAGCTCGGCTCAATGCCCGACCACGGCAGAAGATAGAGAAAAGATGAGTGTCGTCCCCTATGCCTCGGCCATAGGGTCTATCATGTATGCCATGCTGTGTACCAGACCTGATGTAAACCTTGTCGTAAGTTTGGTAGGAAGGTACCAAAGTAATCCCGACATGGAACACTGGACAACGGTCAAGAATATCCTGAAGTACCTGAAAAGGACTAAGGATATGTTTCTCGTGTATGGAGATGACGAAGAGCTCGTCATAAAGGGTTACATCGACGCTAGCTTCGACACTGATCTGGATGACTCTAAGTCACAAACCGGATACGTGTATATTTTGAATGGTGGGGCAGTAAGCTGGTGCAGTTGCAAGAAAAGTGTCGTGGCGGGATCTACATGTGAAGCAGAGTACATGGCAGCCTCGGAGGCAGCACATGAAGCAATCTGGATGAAGGAGTTCATTACCGACCTAGGAGTTATTCCCAATGCGTCGGGGCCGATGACTCTCTTTTGTGACAACACTGGAGCCATTGCCCTTGCCAAGGAGCCCAGGTTTCACAAGAAGACCAGGCACATAGCGACGCTTCAACTCCATTCGTGAAAATGTTCAAGATGAGACATGGATATTTGTAAAGTGCACACAGATTTGAATGTCACAGATCTGTTGACTAAACCTCTTCCGCGAGCAAAACATGATCAACACCAGAACTCTATGGGTGTTCGATTCATCACAATGTAACTAGATTATTGACTCTAGTGCAAGTGGGAGACTGTTGGAAATATGCCCTAAAGGCAATAATAAAATGGTTATTATTATATTTCCTTGTTCATGATAATTTTCTATTGTTCATGCTATAATTGTGTTATCCGGAAATCGTAATACATGTGTGAATACATAGGCCACAACATGTCCCTAGTGAGCCTCTAGTTGACTAGCTCATTTATCAATAGATGGTTACGGTTTCCTGACCATGGACATTTGGATGTCATTGATAACGAGATCACATCATTGGGAGAATGATGTGATGGACAAGACCCAATCCTAAGCATAGCACAAGATCGTATAGTTCGTTTGTTGGAGCTTTTCTAATGTCAAGTATCATTTCCTTAGACCATGAGATCGTGTAACTCCCAGATACCGTAAGAGTGCTTTGGGTGTACCAAACGTCACAACGTAACTGGGTGGCTATAAAGGTATAGTATAGGTATCTCTGAAAGTGTCTGTTGGGTTGACTTGAATCGAGACTGGGATTTGTCACTCCATATGACGGAGAGGTATCTCTGGGCCCACTCGGTAATGCATCATCATAATGAGCTCAATGTGACCAAGTGGTTGGTCACGGGATCATGCATTACGGTACGAGTAAAGTGACTTGCCGGTAACGAGATTGAACGAGGTATTGGGATACTGACGATCGAATCTCGGGCAAGTAACGTCGTGGTTCATTTGATGAGATCATCGTGGAACATGTGGGAGCCAACATGGGTATCCATATCCTGCTGTTGGTTATTGGCCGGAGAGTCGTCTCGGTCATGTATGCGTGTCTCCCGAACCCGTAGGGTCTACACACTTAAGGTTCGGTGATGCTGGGGTTGTAGAGATATTAGTATGCGGTAACCCGAAAGTTATTCGGAGTCTCGGATGAGATCCCGGACGTCACGAGGAGTTCCGGAATAGTCCGGAGGTAAATATTTGTATATAGGAAGTCCAGTTTCGGCCACCGGGAAAGTTTTGGGGGTCACCTGTATTGTACCGGGACCACCGGAAGGGTCCCGGGGGTCCACCGGGTGGGGCCACCTATCCCGGAGGGCCCCATGGGCTGAAGTGGGAAGGGAACCAGCCCCTGGTGGGCTGGTGCGCCCCCTTTGGGCCTCCCCCTGTGCCTAGGGTTGGAAACCCTAGGGGTGGGGGGTGCCCCATCTGACTTGGGGGGCAAGTCCCCCCCCCCTTGGCCGCCGCCCCCCCTTGAGATAGGATCTCTAGGGGGCCGGCGCCCCCCCAGGGCCCCTATATAAAGAGGAGGGGGGGAGGGAGGGCTGTGCACCCTAGCCCCTGGCGCCTCCCTCTCCCCTCGTAACACCTCTCCCTCTCGCTGAGCTTGGCGAAGCCCTGCCAAGATCACCGCTGCTTCCACCACCACGCCGTCATGCTGCTGGATCTCCATCAACCTCTCCTTCCCCCTTGATGGATCAAGAAGGAGGAGACGTCTTCCCCAACCGTACGTGTGTTGAACGCGGAGGTGCCGTCCGTTCGGTGCTAGGATCATCGATGATTTGGATCACGACGAGTACGACTCCATCAACCCCGTTCTCTTGAACGCTTCCGCTCACGATCTACAAGGGTATGTAGATGCACTCATCCCTCTCGTTGCTAGATGACTCCATAGATTGATCTTGGTGATGCGTATAATTTTTTTGTTTTCTGCTACGTTCCCCAACAGTTAACGCCGAGGATATGATTACCTTTAATAAGCTTGTCAAGGTTTCGCATGCCCACATGACCTAACTGTCTATGCCACAACCAACCGTTAGAGGATTTAGCAATAAAGCAAGTTCTAGGTTGGGCCTTTTTAGTGAAATCAACAATGTAAAGATCACCTCTGCATATACAAGTAAAGACCATTTTATGATTATCTCTACGAAACACTTGGCAATCTACTTCGATAAATAGGACATTGAAACCAAAGTCGACTAGTCTAGAAACAGAAAGCAGATTATAGCCAAGAGATTCAACGAGCATGACATTTTGTATGGAGCTATCATGTGAGATGGCCACCTTACCAAGGCCAACCACCTTACCCTTTGAGTTATCACCAAAAGTGACATACTTTCGAGGGCCGTCATTTTCAGCAAGCTCACGAAACATATCTTTATCTCCGGTCATGTGATCGGTACATCCACTATCAAGAACCCATTCCTTTCCTCCTACCATGTATCCCCGAAGATTTGCCATAAGACCAAAGTGTCTCATTGCATCATCAAGATCAAAGTCACTATCATCATCCTCATCATAGTATCCATGTACAACATCATCATGTGATGGATCAATTCCTAGAGAGGGTGATTCATTAGAATGAGTTTGACAATGATCTTCTTTATGAATTCTAATAGCTTCAGAATAATATTGCTAATAATTCCAACATCTCCTTTGGCACGCATAAGATTTGTAAGCTCAAATAGACAATCACCAAACTTAGGATCATTGGAGTTCATCTTACTCAAGGCAATAGAGTTATGGAGAATTTCATCTAGATTTTGCAAGGAATAATTTGGAAAACGTTCCTCAAGAAATTTCCATATGGTGTAGGCACACTTAAGAGTAGGCAAGCAACCTATCAAGTTTCTAGGCAAACCTCTAGTGATAAAATCAACAGTTCTAAGATTGCGAATCATGTCAATTGACTCATCAAGGGTAGGATGCATAGGATAAACATGAGGTGCACAAGGGCTAGTAATGTACTTGTTCAAATGATGTTCATTGAAAATCACAAGCATCTCATTTTTTCACTCATGAAAATACTCTCCATCAAGTATAGGCACTCTATGTCTAAGACTCTCCAAAGCAGACTCATCCATCTACCTCCAATGGTGTTTAAACCAAAGCAATGGAGACCAAAGCTCTGATACCAATTGAAAGGATCGATAAGAGGTGTCTAGAGGGGGGGGGGCTGAATAGACTCTAAGTAAGAAAAGTTGCAGTTTTTAATCTCTTTAAGTTGAAGTGGAGTTTGGCACAAGTTTTAACATTCACAATACATATCAAGCAAGCATGACAAGAGTATATGAGTAGCGGAAAGTAAAGCATGCAAATTGCAAGAATGTAAAGGGATGGGATTGGAGTGTGCAAACGCAATTTGGAGACACGGAGATTTTTTATCCGTGGTTCCGGTAGGTGGTGCTATCGTACATCCACGTTGATGGAGACTTCAACCCACGAAGGGTAACGGTTGTGCGAGTCCACGGAGGGCTCCACCCACGAAGGGTCCACGAAGTAGCAACCTTGTCTATCCCACCATGGCCGTCGCCCATGAAGGACTTGCCTCACTCGGGTAGATCTTCATGAAGTAGGCGATCTCCTTGCCCTTACAAACTCCTTGGTTCAACTCCTCAATCTTGACGGAGGCTCCCAAGTGACACCTAACCAATCTAGGAGACACCACTCTCCAAAAGGTAACAAATGGTGTGTTGATGATGAACTCCTTGCTCTTGTGCTTCAAATGATAGTCTCCCCAACACTCAACTCTCTCTCATAGGATTTGGATTTGGTGGAAAGAAGATTTGAGTGGAAAGCAACTTGGGGAAGGCTAGAGATCAAGATTTATGTGGTAGGAATGGAATATCTTTACCTCAACACAAGTGTAGGTGGTTCTCTCTCAGAAAATGTATGTTGGAAGTGTAGGCATGTTCTGATGGCTCTCTCCACGAATGAAGAGTGGGTGGAGGGGTATATATAGCCTCCACACAAAATCTAACCGTTACACACAACTTACCAAACTCGGTGGGACCGAATCGTGAAACTCGGTCAGACCGATTTAGTTCATAATGTGACCGTTAGGCATTTCGGTGGGACCGATATGATCAACTCGGTAGGACCGATGTGCTAGGGTTAGGCTAAAGCCTCAACTCGGTTTGACCGATTACACAAACTCGGTGGGACTGATTTGGGTAATAAGCAAAACAGAGAGTTGGCTAGGCAAACTCGGTGGGACCGATTGCATATCTCGGTGGGACCAAAATTATTGCAATAGGCAACAGAGAGTTTGCAAGCCCATCTCGGTGAGACCGAGATCCCATCGGTGAGACCGACTTGATTAGGGTTTCTGGTAGTGGCTATGTCAAGAGAACTCGGTGGTGCCGGAGAGAAAGATTCGGTAGGGCCGAGTTTGACTTTTGGTTTGGGACATATGTGGATGTGAGAAAGTGGTTGAGGGCTTTGGAGCATATCACTAAGCACTTTGAGCAAGCAAGCCATTAAGCAACACATCATCCCCTCTTAATAGTATTGGCTTTCCTATGGACTCAATGTGATCTTGGATCACTAAAAGTAAAATGTAGAGTTTGTGCTTTGAGCTTGAGCCAATCCTTTGTCCTTAGCATCTTGAAGGGGTTCCACATCCTCTAGTCCATGCCACTCCATTGTTGAACTTATCTGAAACATATTAGGTAAGAGTATTAGTCCAACAAGAGATATGTTGACATTAATTACCAAAATCACCCAGGGAGCACTTGTGCTTTCAGAGCGATGCGAACCAACCTGTGGTTGGATGATTAGAGGGGCAGTGGTATCCCCAGCCCACCAGGGTTCAAGTCCTGGTGCTCGCATTATTCCTGGATTTATTTCAGGATTTCTGGCGATGCGCATTCAGTGGGAGGAGATGTTCTCGTCGATGACGAGGTGCCTACAGTGACTTCATAAATCTCAAGATGATATACCGGCTAAGTCTCTCGGAGGTGCTCATAGGGGTAGGGTGTGCACGTGTGCATTCATAGGGATGAGTGTATGCGCGTATATATGAGCGCTTGTGTCTGTATTGTGTTCAAAAGAAAACATGGAGCGGTCACAAAAAATAATCCCCCTGGTTCCCGCAATGTGCCCCACGAGCGCATCATGGGAGCCCTTGCTCCGCCGCCCTCCTTCTCCTCGACATTGCCGGAGGGCGTCCATTGGGTGAAGCCCGTGCGATGCTAGCGGTGGCCGGGCGATCTTCTCCTCCTCCCCTCTTCGAGATCTCAGCAGCACGGGCTCGTTGCTCGTGGGGGTGTAGGATCCAACGGGGATCCCGACAACGGGGCGCGTGGATCCAGCGACTGTTGGCCTAGGAGGTGGTAGTGTGGCATGTGGTAGTCATGGCGGGGGCTAGGTCGGAACTAGAGCACGCATGGCGATAGGTTGTTCCTGTGGCGTGCTGCAAGTATTGGCCTGGTGTGGCTTGGGTGCCTTAGCCCGGTCAAACCATCTCAGTTATGGCTTCGATTGCACTAATGTGTCGCATCGGTCTATGGAGTTTCTCTCTTGGATATCGCCATCTCAGTGTATGCTATGTGCTCCGTCAGAATATCACTGAAGATCCTAGCCCACTTGGATAAATTGTGTCGAACCTGTCTCTGGCGCAAGAAAACAGAAAATGGGGAATCAGCAAACTCACTGACGGCCTGGGATATGGTATGTAAACCAAAGATGAGGGTCCTAGACACCAAATTCCTCAATACTACCCTGCCGCTGAAGTTCTTGGACAAGTTTTACAATCACCATGATGTGTCGTGGGTCGAGTTAGTATGGGGGACATACTATACTGACATCACACCTTGTCGTAGTGGGTGCACGGCAGATGCCAAGGGATGGCTAAAGAGAGGAGGAGGCTCGAGGGCACTGGTGGGCTCCAGAGGCGAGGTCGGCATGAGGGAGCACGGGAAGCAAGACATACCCAGGTTTGGGGATCTCCGGAGAGATAACACCCCTAGTCCTGTCGAGTGTAGTTTATTTGTAACAGTACAGAGTTGCTCCTAGAGCTATATCGAGGAGGGAGAAGGGGGCAGGCCAAGGCTTAGGCTTCTCCCTCTCTAGTGTGTGGCTAGTCTAGCTGGCCTGGTGTTGCTTGCTCGAGTGTGTGTGCGTGAGTGAGTCGATTGCCTGTATGCATGAGAGCTCCTAGGGGGTTTTATAGGGCAACCTCCCAGGGGTACAATGGTAATGTTACGAGGCCGTGGCGCTGGGTTGTCATCGTCCGGGAAGCCAGTGCTGGGACCCGTCGGGTGTCAGGGCTCGCCGGGTTCTCTGGCGCGGGACCCTTGAGCCTAGGGGCACTGTTTGCCGTCTTGTCGATCGTCAGGGAGTGGCCGGGTTGAGTTTGCTACAGTGGCGCTCCGTCAGGTCGCCACTTGCTGGAGTCCGCAGTGACGATGGGTGCACTGTAGCCACGCCAACCCTGGTCAGCGGGTAGGTGGGGCACTGTTGCCACGCCCCGGCTGACCAGAGGCATGGGTGGGTCACTGTTGCCTTGCTCAACTCTGAATGAAGACTCATCCCATCGTACGACCAGGATGGGACGAGAGCTGACCCATGGCCGGGTTGGGGAACACACCAAAGGGGAGCTAGCTTGTTGGAGAAGTCTTGGTGCGCCGGCCGTCAGGGCCGGGTTGAGGAATTTGGCCGGGTCGAGCAACCCGGCCAAGCGTGAGCCAGCTTGAGGGGCGTTGCTGGCCCCGTTGTTTTTGAAAAGGATTCGGGTTCTATTGCCTGCCCGGGGTTCATATGCTCGACAGTAGTCCCCGAAGCTGTGAAGGTCCGCAGTCTTCGGGTGGGAGGGCCTTCGCAGTTTCCCTCCTAAGGAGGCGAATTTTGTGACCGCCAGGTCCGGCAACACCCACTGTGTGCTGGCTTCCGGAAGCCGGATCGCGGCATCCCGGCAGGGACGGGAAAACCAAAGAGTCCGTCGAATCTTGAGGCAATCTTTTGGGCTTCATGTGGGCGCCACGTGGCGCCTGGGAGCCAGAAGGGCCTGACAGGCCACGCGCGCGACAGGATGGGGTGACGTGCTGGGGCCCGCCACTGCGTGCCCTCGGACCACGCTCGCGGATTTATTGCCGCGTCCGCGAGTCAGTTGCCATTCTCTAGGCGGTTATTGCATGCGTACATGCGCAGTTATTGCGGGGAAGTGGGAGGGGCGAGCGCAAATGATCCCACTTCCCCACGATCGAAGAACCGTGGGTTATAAATTGGGGGGAGGGGAGCGGCGAAAATCATTCTCGCTCGCACTCCCCTGCCTCTTCATCCTCTCTCTTCTTCTTGCGACTGTCGCCCGCTGCGACGCCTGCCACTTCGAGCAGAGCTTCACCACTGTTCTTCTTTCTTCTTTCTCTTCCTCTTTGTCGATGGCGCTCCCGTCGGGATCGTGGATGGGCTCGACTGTCACCATGGACGACATCGCCTATATATCTCTGCACCACTGATACGTCTCCAACGTATCTATAATTTTTTATTGTCCCATGCTATTATATTACCCGTTTTGGATGTTTATGGTCTTTACTTTACACTTTTATATCATTTTTGGGACTAACCTACTAACCAGAGGCCCAACCCGAATTGCTGTTTTTTTTGCCTATTTCAGTGTTTCGAAGAAAAGGAATATCAAACGGAGTCCAAACGGAATGAAACCTTCGGAAGCGATCTTTTGGAACAAACGTGATCCAGGGGACTTGGAGTGGACGTCAAGCAACAGAGGAGGCGGCCGCGAGGGTGCCCGACGCGCCCCCTACAAGTGGGCGCGCCCCCACCCTCGTGGGCCCCTCGAGCATCCACTGACCTACTTCTTCCTCCTATATATACCCATGTACCCTGAAAACATCATAAGCGACCACGAAAACCTAATTCCACTGCCATAACCTTATTTATCCGCGAGATCCCATCTTGGAGCCTTCGCCGGTGCTCCACTGGAGGGGGAATCGACCATGGAGGGCGTCTACATCATCTCCAAGGCCACTCCTATGAGTTGTGAGTAGTTTACCACACACCTTTGGGTCCATAGTTATTAGCTAGATGGTTTCTTCTCTCTCTTTGAATTTCAATACCAAGTTCTCCTCGATCTTCTTGGAGATCTATTCGATGTAACTCTTTTTGCGGTGTGTTTGTCGAGATCCGACGAGAAATATTTGAATCTCCTCTGAATTCTTTTATGTGTGATTAAGTTATCTTTACAAGTCTCTTTGAATTACTCAGTTTGGTTTGGCCTACTAGATTGATCTTTCTTGCAATGGGAGAAGTGCTTAGCTTTGGGTTCAATCTTGCGGTGTCCTTTCCCAGTGACAGCAGGGGCAGCAAGGCACGTATTGTATTGTTGCCATCGAGGATAAAAAGATGAGGTTTATATCATATTGCATGAGTTTATCCCTCTACATCATGTCATCTTTCTTCACGCGTTACTCCGTTCTTTATGAACCTAATACTCTAGATGCATGCTGGATAGCGGTCGATGTGTGGAGTAATAGTAGTAGATGCAGGCAGGAGTCGGTCTACTTGTCAGGGACGTGATGCCTATATACATGA
Source organism: Triticum dicoccoides (assembly GCF_002162155.2). Lineage (NCBI taxonomy): Eukaryota > Viridiplantae > Streptophyta > Magnoliopsida > Poales > Poaceae > Triticum > Triticum dicoccoides. Next base: position 417,052,155 of record NC_041381.1, read on the forward strand.
TCATGCCTAGATAATCACATAATTATTCGCTTTTCTATCAATTGCTCGACAGTAATTTGTTCACCCACCGTAATACTTATGCTATCTTGAGAGAAGCCACCAGTGAAACCTATGGCCCCCGGGTCTATCTTTTATCATATAAGTTTACCATCTACTTTTATTTGCATCTTTACTTTTCCAATATATATCATAAAATACAAAAAATATATTTATCTTATCATATTATCTCTATCAGATCTCACTTTCGCAAGTGGCCGTTAAGGGATTAACAACCCCTTTATTGCGTTGGTTGCGAGGTTCTTGTTTGTTTGTGTAGGTGTGTGGGACTTTTGAGGAGCCTCCTATTGGATTGATACCTTGGTTCTCAAAAATTGAGGGAAATACTTAAGCTACTTTGCTGCATCACCCTTTCCTCTTCAAGGAAAACCAATGCACGCTCAAGACATAGCAAGAAGGATTTCTGGCGCCGTTGCCGGGGAGGTCTTCGCTCAAGTCAAGGCATACCAAGTACCCATCACAAACTCATCTCCCTCACATTACATTATTTGCCATTTGCCTCTCGTTCTCCTCTCCCCCACTTCACCCTTGCCGTTTTATTCACCCTCTCTTTCCCAATCTCCTCTCTCTTTCGCTTGCCTTTATGTTTGCTTGTGTGTTGGATTGCTTGTCGCGATGGCGCAAGATAATACCAAATTGTGTGAATTTTGCAATACAATAATAATGATTTCCTTAGTACTCCGATTGCTCCTCTTAATGATGTTGAGTCTTGTGAAATCAATGCTGCTTTGCTAAATCTTGTTATGAAAGATCAATTCTCCGGCCTTCCTAGTGAAGATGCCGCTACCCATCTAAACAACTTTGTTGATTTGTGTGAGATGCAAAAGAAGAAAGATACGGATAATGATATTTTTAAATTGAAGTTATTTCCGTTTTCACTTAGAGATCGTGCTAAAGTTTGGTTTTCGACTTTGCCTAACAATAGTATTGATTCATGGAACAAGTGCAAAGATGCTTTTATCTCTAAGTATTTTCCTCCCGCTAAGATCATCTCTCTTAGGAAAGATATTATGAATTTTAAACAACTTGATCATGAGCATGTTGCCCAATCTTGGGAAAGAATGAAATTGATGATTCGCAATTGCCCTACTCATGGTTTGAATTTATGGATGATCATACAAAAAATTTATGCCGGATTGAATTTTGCTTCTAGAAATCTTTTAGATTCGGCCGTGGGAGGCACGTTTATGGAAATCACCTTAGGAGAAACTACTAAACTCCTTGATAATATTATGCCTAATTATTCTCAATGGCACACCAAAAGATCTACTAGTAAGAAAGTGCATGCTATAGAAGAAATTAATGTTTTGAGTGGAAAGATGGATGAACTTATGAAATTGTTTGCTACGAAGAGTGCTCCTATTGACCCCAATGATATGCCTTTGTCTACTTTGATTGAGAATAATAATGAATCTATGGATGTGAATTTTGTTGGTAGGAATAATTTTGGTAACAATGCTTATAGAGGAAACTTTAATCCTAGACCGTTCCCTAGTAATTCCTCTAATAATTATGGAATATTCCTACAATAATTCTTATGGTAATTTTAATAAGATGCCCTCTGATTTTGAGAATAGTGTTCAAGAATTTATGATCTCTCAAAAGAATTTTAATGCCTTGCTTGAAGAAAAATTGCTTAAAGTTGATCATTTGGCTAGGAACGTTGATAGACTTTCGCTTGATGTTGATTCTTTGAAACTTAGATCTACTCCTCCTAATCATGATATCAATGAGTCTCTCAAAGCTATGAGAATTTCCATTGATGAGTGCAAAGAAAGAACCGCTAGGTTGCGTGCTAAGAAAGATTGCTTTGTAAAAGCGTGTTCTTCTAGTTTCCATGAAAATAATGATGAAGATCTAAAAGTTATTGATGTGTCCCCTATTAAATCTTTGTTTTGCAATATGAATCTTAATAATGATGGGACTGGAGATGAGTCAACTTTAGTTAAAAGGCGTCTAACTGATTCGGAGTTTTTAGATCTTGATGCTTGGATTTCAAGGAATTTAATTATGATAATTGTTCTTTAGCAGATTGTATTTCCTTGTTGCAATCCATGTTGAATTCTCCTCATGCTTATAGTCAAAATAACGCTTTTACCAAACATATTGTTGATGCCTTGATGCAATCTTATGATGAAAAACTTAATTTGGAAGTTTCTATACCTAGAAAACTTTATGATGAGTGGGAACCTACTATAAAGGTTAAAATTAAAGATCATGAGTGTTATGATTTGTGTGATTTGGGTGCTAGTGTTTCCACGATTCCGAAAACTTTATGTGATATTCTAGGTTTCCATGATCTTGATGATTGCTCTTTAAGTTTGCACCTTGCGGATTCCACCATTAAGAAACCTATGGGAAGGATCAATGATGTTCTTATTGTTGCAAATAGGAATTATGTGCCCGTAGATTTTATCGTTCTTGATATAGATTGCAATCTTTCATGTCCTATTATTCTTGGTAGACCTTTCCTTAAAACGATTGGTGCAATTATTGATATGAAGGAAGGGAATATTAGATTCCAATTTCCATTAAGGAAAGGCATGGAGCACTTTCCAAGAAAGAAAGTCAAATTACCTTACGAATCTATCATGCGATCTACTTATGAATTGAGTGCCAAAGATGGCACTACTTAGATCTATCTCGCTTTTATGCCTAGCTTGGGGCGTTAAACAATAGCGCTAGTTGGGAGGCAACCCAATTTTATCTTTGTTTTTTGTTTTTGCTTCTGTTTAGTAATAAAATTTTCATCTAGCTTCTGTTTAGATGTGTTTTCATGTTTTAATTAGTGTTTGTGCCAAGTAGAACCTATAGGATAACCTATGGTAATAGTTAATTTGATTCTGCTGAAAAACAGAAACTTTGCGCGCACAAAAATAATTTTAGTAATTCACAGAAATGTGCTTTTGCATTGATTCTTTTTGCTGTATATCAATAGACAAATTTCCCAGGACTTCCTATTTTGGTATAATTTGTAAAATCCCAGAAGTATTCGAGAGTTACAGATTGCTACAGACTGTTCTGTTTTTGACAGATTCTGTTTTTCGTGTGTTGTTTGCTTATTTTGATGCATCTATGGCTAGTATTTAGGGTATGAACCATAGAGAAGTTGGAATACAGTAGGTTTAACACCAATATAAATAAATAATGAGTTCATTATAGTATCTTATGTGGTGGTTTTTCTTTTTTGCACTAACGAAGCTTATGAGATTTCCTGTTGAGTTTTGTGTTGTGAAGTTTTCAAGTTTTGGGTAAAGATTTGATGGACTATGGAATAAGGAGTGGAAAGAGCCTAAGCTTGGGGATGCCCTTGGAACCCCAAGATATTCAAGGATAACCAAAATCCTAAGCTTGGGGATGCCCCGGAAGGCATCCCCTCTTTTGTCTTCGTCTATCGGTAACTTTACTTGGAGCTATATTTTTATTCGCCACATGATATGTGTTTTGCTTGGAGCGTCTTGTATTATATGAGTCTTTGCTTTTTAGATTACCACAATCATCCTTGCTGTACACACCTTTTTGGAGAAGCGCACTTGATTTAGAATTTATTAGAATACTCTATGAGCTTCACTTATACATTTTGAGCTAGATAATTTTTGATCTAGTGCTTCACTTCTATCTTTTAGAGCATGGTGGTGGCTTAATTTTGTAGAAATTGTTGATCTCTCATGATTCACTTATATTATTTTGAGAGTCTCTTAGAACAGCATGGTATTTGCTATGGTTATAAAATTGGTCCTAGAATGATGGGCATCCAAGTTGGGTATAATAAAAACTATCATAGGATGTGAATTGGATGCTATGATCAATTTGATACTTGATCATTGTTTTGAGATATAGAGGTGGTAATATTAGAGTCATGCTAGTTGGGTGATTATGAATTTAAAGAATACTTGCGTTGAAGTTTGTGATTCCCGTAGCATGCATGTATGGTGTTGAGGATATAACTACCGAGTATAAACCGCCAAGGAGGGGCCGGTTCATGCTCAACCATACTGAAGCCCATGAAGATAAGAAGATGGCGCTTTACTGATGAAGCTTAGAGGCTCAAGCCCGGAGGCGGATTAGGGCCCATAGTGGTAAACCGCCATAGTTGTATACTTTTATTGTAAGTTAGGGAAAGGGAGAGACCAAGCCGAACACTTGTATGAGTCGGCCTCGGGACTCTGTAAACTGGCCGGGCGTCAACCTGTGTATATAAAGGGACGACCCGGCGGCGGTTTAGGGACAACAGACAACAACTCGAGACTCAGGAAAAGCGTATTTGCTTCCTGATCATCGAAACCCCAATAATCCCATCACAACTAGATGTAGGCTTTTACCTTCATCGAAGGGGCCGAACTAGTATAAACTCTCGTGTCCCTTGTCCGGTTTAACCCCTTCAGGCTAACCTCGTTGCGATGGCTCCACGACTAAGTCCTTCTGTTAGGACATCTGACGTGATATTTCCATGACAGTTGGTGCCCACCGTGGGGCTATCGCACGATGGTTTTGAGTTCTTGAAGGGCAGCTTTGAAGGACTCAAGGGGTACGTGGTTGGCCGGATGACCAAGAGTCGTCGCGGCAAGCTCTACATTGACGACGTAGGATGTGGCCCCAAGGCCGGCTCAATCGAGTACGGGTACCGGGTCCCCTTTGGCGGAATTCATGTTTTCATCGGCAAGATCGGCGAACTGGCCCTAAGCCGGACATCTCCACCGACCTCGTCGAGACGGCTCAGCGTGCAAGTCCTGCCCGGGTTCGGCCTGCCATGAAGTGTGCGTTCGTAGGATTCATCCATGGAGCGGAATCTACTTAGATGGTGAGACGGCCGTCTACTTAGATGGTGAATCATCCACTGGTGAAACCGAGTCGCTATACCAACTGCACGATGGCCGGTTTGAGGGATACTCCGATGGTGACAGTATTCCGGGTCCCCTTGAACCGCCAAACCGGGTTGCGATCTTCATGGCCGGTACACAACCCATCGTGCAATCTTTGTCTACAGCAGCAATGGTCTCCGCGCAGCCGCGGCAGGAGGCCCGGCGCGCCGACCGGCTCAAGTTCTGGCCGGTTTACTGGACGCCTGGACGACATTCTTGACCATAGTGGTGACTCCGGAGACTCAAGATCAGCATAATGCGGATGTTGCAAAGTTAAAGGATCAGATAGTTCAGGCCAAAGCGGACTTGGCAGCTGAGGAGGCCAGGATGGATGAAGAACGGGCCGCTTTAGATGCCCGATCGCAAGAAATCCAAGCACAAAATTACCGGCTTACGTTGGACCAGAACGCATCAAACAAAGTTGTGAGAAGGAAGTACCGGTCTCGACTGCCGCAAATTTACGAGGGTTTAAATCTCTTCAGCACACCAGGAGCTGGGCCTAGCAATCCGGCAGGAGTAAACCGGACCGAGGCACCTGGGGCGGTGCCGGATCAGCCACGGGCGATGGACCCGCCTCGACGGACGGATAACCCGCCACAGTATGTAGCAACACCGCCGGGTCACTTTTCCAGCCCCTTGGATAATATGATTGCAGCAGCGTCACGTTTGGCGGCTATTCCAATGGAGGGTGATTCCTTAGCAGCGATTGAGACTCGACGAGCCAGGGATCTTCTTCAAACCGCCGTTGTACAGCAGCAGGCGTATTCTTACAGCCGAGACATAATACATTCAACACCTCGCCCGAGCAAGAGTTATAGCAGGCACATAGACGAGCCGGCCGTGTCAAGCAGCGCGCGACGTCGTGATGCGCCTCGAGGGGCTAATCCGGCAAACGGCGGTCGGAATGCTCAGGACGTGGTGGATAATGGCAAAGCACGAAGGTAGGCCGCTTTAGCGGCACAGTACGCGGGTCATCATCAACCCGCCCCGGTTCAGCCAGTAGCATCAGTAGAACGAGGGACCGGGCTTGCCTTCAGCTCCTAGGGAGTACCATGTCTCATCCCGGCTCTCTAGAATGTGCGGTTGCCCAAAGATTTCAAAGGTCCGTGCAAGGTGCCTAACTATACTGCTGATCAGCCCCCCGAGGCGTGGGTTGAGAGCTATGAAATGGCAATGGAGATGCTAGATGTGGATGAAGCGGCGTGTGCAAAATAATTCACCATGATGCTAGAAGGAACAACTCGCACTTGGCTAAAGAGCCTGCCTGCTAATTCGATTAATTCATGGGATGAGTTGAAGGCCAAGTTCATAGAAAACTTCAAGGATACGTGTAAACAACCTATGTCTATTGTGGATCTAGATGCCTGTGTCCAAGGAGAGAACGAATCAACAACTCATTGGGTGCGCCAGGTTTCAGAAGTTTTGCATTCGTCAGACCGCATCAATGCTGACGGCGATCGTAACATTGGAGCCAATTGCCGGTTTAAGTCATTGAAAATGAAGTTGGGATGGCTCAAGCGTCATTGCAATGATATGGGAACACTCATGGCGGCTCTGGTTAAATATGTTGATTCTGATAATACCAAAGACCCTGATTCTGATGAAGAGAAGCAGGAGAAGGGAAAGAAGAATGCCGGTTCAAAGGGACAACATAACCAGGCGGGCCACAGAAATAATGGTAAGCGTAAAGCGGACAATTCCGATTTTGTGGCTAACACCAATGTGCAGGGTAATATGCAGCGCCGTAAGGGTAAACCGCCCCAGCGCGGTGGAGGGAAAGCCTGTTAAACCAGCCTTGCCCAAAGCACGGGACAAAGGAAGCTCTGGCCATGCATCTTTGGAAGGATTGCCACATAATGAGGGAATTGAAAAACTCTGATCTCTTTTCGGTATGATCAGGGTCCGTCTGGTGGTTCCGGTCCAGGATTCCATGGGCCGGGTTACAGTGGTGGCGGTTCAAGCTCAGGGTTTCAGAATAATCAGGGCAATCAGAACAACCAAGGCGGTAACCATCAAGAGGGTAATCAGGGGAATCAACAGCAGTCGGGTTATCAGAGCAACCCAAAGCAGTTAAACGGTGGACAGTATCACGTCTTTACTACTAGCTTGTGCAAGCGTGATCAGAAGCTCCATAAAAGGGCTGTGAACTCTGTTGAACCGGCGGTGCCCTGTTATCTATGCTGGTCTGAGTAGCCTATTGTCTGGACCAGGGAGGACCACCCGCCCTGGGTTGACAATCCGGGTCACCTAGCTCTGGTGGTTGCACCTTAGGTGGGAGGTTATAAATTTACCAAGGTACTCATGGATGGAGGGAGCAGTATAAGTATCTTGTACTATGAAACCTTCCAACGTATGGGGTTGACAGATAAGAATCTTAGACTGTCAAACACCATTTTTCACGGAGTAGTGCCTGGTAAATCGGCTTACCCAATTGGTAAGATAACTCTGGAGGTGGTTTTTGGAGATGATCATGATTCAAGGTCCGAGACACTGACCTTTGAAGTGGTCAAAATCAAAAGTCCGTAACATCCTTTATTTGGACGGTCGGTTTATGCTAAATTCATGGCAAGGCTGTGTTATATTTATCTGCAGCTCAAGATGCCGGGTCACAAAGGGACCATTACGGTTCATGGCAGCCGTAAGATTGCTCTGGAGTGTGAGGAAGGTGATGCGGCATATGCTGAATCAGTTTGTGCAACGAAGGAGTTAAAGTTTTATAAGGACAATGTTGATCCGGTAGACATGACTTCCCTGAAGAAACCCTCCATAGAACATGATCCGACCCTGAAGTTCAAACCGGCTGATGAAACTAAACTTGTTGATTTCGTTCCTGGCGATTCATCCAAACAGTTTAGTATCAGCACAAATCTGGATCCAAAATAGGAAAGCGCGCTCATCGAGTTCATCCGTGAGAACCGGGACATTTTTGCATGGAAGCCTTCTGACATGCCAGGTGTACCGAGGGAACTCGCTGATCACATTCTCAATATTGTTCCCAAGTTTAAACTGGTCAAATAGTTCCTTCGCCGCTTCAACGAGGAACGACGCAAGGCCATTGGAGAAGAGGTGGCCCGGTTGTTGGCTACTGGTTTTATCATTGAAGTGTTTCACCCAGAGTGGTTGGCTAATCCGGTGCTGGTACTTAAGAAAAATGGCACTTGGCGTATGTGTGTGGATTACACATATTTGAATAAAGCTTGCCCAGCTGATCCCTTCGCCCTCCCTCGTATTGATCAAATCATTGATGCTACGACGGGTTGTGAGCGTTTGAGTTTTCTGGATGCTTATTCTGGTTATCATCAGATCAAGATGGCAGTTAAGGACCAGGAGAAGACAACTTTCATTACTCCCTTTGGAGCCTTCTGCTATGTATCCATGCCCTTTGGGCTCAAGAGTGCCCATGCAACTTATCAACGTTGCGTGCAGAATTGTCTTCATACTCAGATTGGGCGCAATGTTCATGCTTATGTGGATGATATTGTAGTCAAGTCCAGGAAAGCAGAGACACTCATATGAAACCTTTGATTATCTGAGAGTTTATAAAATGATGCTCAATCCGGCTAAGTGTGTTTTTGGTGTTCCAGCAGGCAAGCTCTTAGGTTTTCTGGTGTCTAACAGAGGCATTGAGGCTAATCAGAAAAGATCAAGGCCATTACATCCTTGGCTAAACCAGCGTGTATCAATGATGTTCAGCGACTGGCAGGTCGTATTGCGGCTTTGAGCCGGTTTATCAGCCGTTTGGGAGAGAAGGCAATTCCTCTGTATCAGATGTTGAAGAAAACAGACAATTTTGTTTGGAGTGATGCAGCTGATGCGGCGTTTGAGGACTTGAAGCGGCAGTTAGCTGAACCGCCAGTTCTTGTTGCTCCCGTTGATAAGGAGCCACTACTGTTGTATGTGGCTGCTAATGCCGGGGCTGTCAGTGTTACCATCGTGGTGGAGCGCAAGGAGGCTGGGAAGGAGTACCCGGTTCAAAGGCCGGTTTAATATATCAGCGAAGTGCTCATTGAGTCAAAGCAAAGATATCCGCACTGGCAGAAGCTGGTGTATGGGGTGTTTATGGCAAGTCGAAAGCTTAAACAGTACTTTCAAGGTCATCCCATCACAGTGGTCAGTTCTTGGGGGATATAATCCAGAACAAGGAGGCAACTGGCCGGGTTGCTAAGTGGGCTATTGAGCTTGGATCACACGGTTTGAAGTATATGCCTCGCACAGCCATCAAGTCCCAGGCTCTTGTGGATTTCATCAATGACTGGACCGAGTTGCAGGCACCGGAAGACAAACCGGACAGTACATACTGGACTATTCACTTTGACGGGTCCAGGCAGTTGGAGGGCTCGGGGGCTGGAGTTGTCCTTACTTCTCCTCGAGGTGGTAAAATTCATTATGTTCTTTGCTTAATGTTCCCTTGTACTAATAATGCAGTTGAATATGAGGCTTTACTCCATGGTCTTCGAGTGGCTAAGGAGATGAACTTAAGCCGTGTACGATGCTTTGGAGACTCGAACTTGGTAGCCCAGCAAGTTTCAGGTACTTGGGATTCCAAGGATCCACTCATGGCGGCTTACCGATGAGAGGTGGATATTGTGGCTGGTCACTTTAAGGGTTATCAAGTGGAGCACATTGATCGGTGCAAAAATGAAGCAGCCAATGCTTTAAGCCGGCTGGGGTCTCAGCGTAAACCGGTGCCACCCAATACCTTTTTGGATGTCTTGCATAACCCGCCAGTTCAACTACATACAGAGGAGGACCTCGCTATTCCTGATCCGGAGGCACAGTTGGTGGCCGCTTTACATATCATTCCGGATTGGACGGTTCCATACTTGGCATATATGAACCGGGGAGAGTTACCAGATGATGAAATTTTGGCCAGACAGATAGTCCGGCGGTCCAAGTCCATGATGGTTCACAACGGCGAGTTACACCACTGCAGTGTTTCTGGTGCGTTCCAGCGCTATGTTTCTCCTGAAGAAGGCCGTGAGATTTTACGTGAGATCCACAAAGGAGACTGTGGTCATCATGCCGGTTCAAAATCCTTGGTTGCCAAAGCTTTTCGTCATGGTTTTCTATTGGTTGACGGCTCATGCTGATGTTGAGGACTTGGTCAGATGGTGTGACGGCTGTCAGAAATTCTCAAGGCGAGCTCACGTTCCGGCTCAGGAGCTACGAATGATTCCTATCACCTGGCCGTTTGCAACTTGGGGGCTTGACATGGTAGGGCCTTTCAAGCGATCAAAAAAATGAGAAGACCCACCTGTTGGTGGTGGTTGACAAGTTCACTAAATGGGTTGAAGCAGAGCCAGTAAGCAAGTGTGACGCAGCCACGGCGGTTCAGTTCATCAAAAAGGTGATCTTTCGTTTCGGTTTTCCACACAACATTATCACAGATAATGGCACCAACCTCTTTAAAGGCGAGATGGAGGATTTTTTTCAACGAGAGCACATCCGGCTTGATGTAGCGTCTGTGGCTCATCCGCAATCCAATGGTCAAGCTAAGCGAGCTAATCAGGAAATTCTAAAGGGTATCAAGCCCCGACTTATGGTCCCTTTGAAGAGGACGCCGGGTTGCTGGGTGGAAGAACTACCATCTGTGTTATTGTCGGGGGGATGAACCCCAGGAAGGCAACAGAACCCGGATCAATTTCGAAAACAGCAGGGCCGCATCGCCCCGCAAACCGGCGTGCGCCAGGCTGGGTCGCTCGACCCGGCAAGGCGCGCAACCCGGCCAAGACCCTCGACTTGGCAAGGTACGTCGACCCGGCCACAGCGGCTGGCGCAAGGCAACTCAACCCGGCGCAACCTTGGCTTCCCCAGCAAGCCAACCCACTCATGGCGTCCACGGAAACCCAGCCACGGGTCAGCTCCCGTCCCATCCAGGCCGTACGATGGGACGAGACCTCAATCACTGATAACCAAGACTATAGTGCCCCCGCCCATGCCCGTGGTCAGCCAGAGCATGGCAACAGTGCCCCTTACCTACCCGCTGACCAGGGCTGGCACGGCAACAATGTTCCCGCCCTCACCGCTGACGATAGCAAGCGGCGGCCTGACGGAGAACACTGTGCGCGGCTCGACTCGGCCACGCCATGACGATCGACAAGACGGCGCACAGTCCCCCTAGGCATGCAGGGCCCGCACCTAGGGGAACCCGGCGAACCACAAGCCCCCAAGCGGGACCCATCCTGGTACCCCGGACGCCGACAATACGGACCCACCGACTCGGCATATTACCATTGTAATCCTGGGTGGGTTGATCTGTAAAACCCCCTAGGAGTCCACGCCTACAAGGGGGAAGGCGGGATATTCAACAGAGAGATACGACACACACGGCATGCAAAGCCACACAAGATAGAGCAAGCAAGATAGAACTAGCCACTACATAGCAACACCAAGGAGAAGGAGCAGCCGGAGCCTCGGCCAGCCTCCTCCCTCCCCCAAACAGCTCCAGGAGCGACATTGTACTATCAACCATCCAACTAAACTCGCCAGGACTAGGGGTGTTATCTCTTCGGAGAGCCCCGAACCTGGATATGTCCGGCGTCCCGCGCCCGCGCATATCAACCTCGCCTCCGAAGCCCACCAGCGCCCTCGAGCCTCCTCCTCTCTTTATCCATCCCTTGGCATCTGCCATGCGCCCACCACAACAGTTGGCGTCCACCATGGGGCAGTTCGAGGAGCTGACCGGAAGCATGCTTCGAACAAGGCCCCTCTCCTACTCCGATGAGTCCGTCGCTCTGGCGGACAACATCATCGGCGCGCTCGCCGCCTCCTTCACCGCGCTGCGCATCTCCGACGCACTCGCGGCCGACGAGTACCCTAGCGGGGTGCTCAGCTACTCCGACTCCCCACTTTCTCTCAGCGGTGGATTCATTGCCGGGGCAATGGACGCCCACGTAGAGGTCTTCGTCACCGGCGATGGCGCCTCTTCCTCATCGAGCAAGGCGAGAAGAGTTGCCGAAGCCGCGGCCGCCATGGCATGGACAGAGCCGTCCAACCCGCGACGCGCCGTGATGCAGAGCCTCCGCATCCCCATCAGCACTGACGTCGACGCCACCAATGTCGTTGAAGCCCGAACCTAGCTCGAGGACAGGCGCCAGCAAATGCTGGACCTGTCCTAGATGTTGGCTGCCATGAGACGCCGCCTGGAAGCTGCTGAGATGGAGCACGACGCCGGTCATGGATTCACGCCCGCCGCGGCCGAGTTGAGCCGGGCCGCCGATACTCGCGCCCGGGGAGGAGCGATCGGCCGGGCCTTCGGCGCCGGCCGGATCGTCTACGAGACCCCAGTCAATAACATGCACGCTGTGGAGGCAGCCGCGGTCGGCCTCGACCGACTCGCGGGCGAGGAGCTCAAGGAGCGCATCATGCGGATGCGCGAGCTCCTCCATGCCGCCAACACCCAGCAGGATCGCCTCAACCAGCTCGCCAAGCCGGCAGGGTCCGGCTCCGCCCGCCTTGGCGGACCCGGCGAACTCCTACACACGGCCTCTTCGCCGCCCGGCGAGGCGCACTCCGGCCAAGGCCGGACCCAGCACAACCCGGCCGGCACCGCCGCCGACGCTCTGGGCAACGAGCCCACCCCAGAGACCCAGCACGGACCCGGCCAGCCTAGCCGGCGTCCAGCTCCAGCCAACCCGGCCCCTCGGGGCCTGGCCGCTAGTCAACTCGGCCCGCACGCCATCGACGACGCCGACGCGCGCCACCGCCTCGATCAGCTCGCTCGCTCCATGGAGGTGGAGGAGAGTGGCGCTATCGGGCCGGTGTGTTTCGGCCCACGCATCCGGGAGGAGCCCTTCCCCAAGGGGTTCGTGCTTCCCCGCGACACCCCCAAGTACAATGGGACCATGAAGCCAGAAGACTGGCTCACCGACTACACCACGGCCATTGGCATCACCGGTGCCAATCGTCGTCTCGACGTGCACTACGCACCGCTCATGCTCCAAGGGTCGGCTCGCACATGGTTGAACAGCCTGCCGATGGGCAGCATCAACGCATGGGTCGATTTCGAGGAAGCATTTGTCCGCAACTTCACGGGGACGTACAAGCGACCCGGTCACCCCAGTCAGCTCGCCATGTGCGTGCAGGGGCCGATGGAGACCGGCCGCGAGTACCTTGCACGCTGGACCGAGCTCCGGAATAGCTGTGAGGGCGTCCATGAAGTCCAGGCGATCCAATACTTTGTCAGCGGGTGCCGAGACGGCACCCTTCTCAAGCACAAGCTTCTACGCTCCGAGCCAGCCACCATGGCCGCGCTCATGGTGACGGCGGACAAGTACGCCAACGCCGACTCCGCCATGAAGATCCAGGTGGCGCTGGACGAGGCCGGCAAGGCGAAGCCGGTCCCTCCACAGAAGCTGGCCGGCGAAGGCAGCCGGCAGCAGCACCACCAGAACAACAACCGCAAGGCCGAGCAGCCGGCGCAACGTCACGGCAACCGGCTCGTCGCGGTCGCCGAGCCCGCGGCGGACCCGGCGGCAAAGCGCCGGCAGACCGGCAAGATGGCATGGCAACCCGTCATGAGCTTTGAAGAGATGCTCGACGCCCCATGCAAGCACCACAACGACGCAAGTCCCTCCACGCACACGCTTCGACAGTGCGCCATCACCAAGCGCATCATGAGGGGCGATGTCCCGCCTCCTCCGGTTTCGGCTCCGGCTCCGGGCGCGGGACAGCCGCCTCCGCCTCCACCGCCGCCCCCCGCTGGCGGCGCGATGCGGAACGACACCTACCCGGACCAGAACGCAGCCTACGTTGTCTCCACCAGCCTCGGCGACGACAAGTGCAGCGAGCGCCTCCTCCGGTAGGAGGTGAACACCGTCGTCCCGGCCAAGACGGATTTCATACATTGGTCGGAGCGCCCAATCACCTGGACCCGGGAGGATCACCCGGCAGTCATGCCGAGTCCGGGTGGATACGCCCTTGTCCTCAACCCTACAATCGTCGCACGGCGCACCTGCAAGTTTCTCCTGAGTCCTCATCAACGGCGGCAGCAGCATCAACATCCTCTACCGCGACACGATGACTAAGCTTGGCCTCAAGGCCGAGGACCTGGAGCCAACCCGGACCGTCTTCCACGGCATCGTACCCGGACTCTCCTGTTCACCCATTGGCCGGGTCCGGCTCGACGTCCTGTTCGGCGACAACAGCCACTTCCGACGCGAACCAATCTGGTTCAAGGTGGTGGACCTGTCCAGCGCGTACCATGCGCTGCTGGGCCGGCCCGCGCTCGCCAAATTCATGGCAGTTCCCCACTACGCGTACCTGAAGATGAAGATGCCGGGTCCCAAGGGCCTCATTACCGTCACCGGCGACTACTGCAAGTCTTTGGAGTGCGCCCGGGATGACGCCAAGCTGACCGAGTCGCTGGTCATTGCCGAGGAGCGGCGCCAGCTCGACCGGATCGTTGCCCTGGCCGGCGAGGCCTCCGACGCGTCGATCCCGACCCTGGACCCGGCCGATGAGCCCGCCTTCAAGCCCTCCAAGGAAACCAAGAAAGTGAAGCTGAACCCGGAGGACCCCAGCTGCAGCAAGTACGTTGTCGTAGGCGCCCGCCTCGACAGCCAATAGGAAGGTGAGCTCGTCGACTTCCGCCGTGAGAATCGGGATATCTTCGCATGGACCCCCAAAGACATGCCGGGTATCCCAAGGAAGTACGTCGAGCACAAACTCCACGTCCGCAAGGACGCCAAGCCTGTCCGTCAACCCCTCCGTCGACTTTCTGAAGAGAAGAGAAGAACCATTGGTGAAGAGGTCGCCAAGCTCTTGGCGGCCGGCTTCATAATGGAAGTGTTTCACCCCGAGTGGCTGGCCAACCCAGTCCTCGTCCCGAAGAAGAACAAGACTTGGCACATGTGTATCGACTACACCAGCCTCAATAAGGCCTGTCCAAAGGATCCGTTCGCCCTCCCGCGGATCGACCAAGTCATCGACTCAACCGCCGGGTGCGAGCTGCTGTCCTTCCTGGACGCCTACTCCGGCTATCACCAGATCAAGCTGGACCCGACCGATGCCCTGAAGACGTCCTTCATCATGCCTTTCAGAGCGTACTGCTACATCACCATGTCGTTCGGGTTGAAGAACGTCGGCGCCACCTTCCAACGCTGCATGCAGAAGTGCCTGCTACTGCAACTCGGCAAGAACATCCACGTGTACGTGGACGATATCATGGTGAAGACCAAGCAGCACCTCACGCTCCTCGATGATCTGAAGGAAACATTCACCAACCTCCACGAATACAAGGTCAAGCTCAACCTGGAAAAGTGCATCTTCGGCGTCCCAGCCAAAAAGCTGCTGGGTTTCCTCGTCTCGGAACGCGGCATCGAGGCGAACCCGGAGAAGATCAAGGCCATCGAGCGCATGCGCAAGCCAACCCGGCTGTGCGATGTCCAGAAGTTCATAGGCTGCCTGGACTCGGTCAGCCGGTTTCTAAGCCGGCTGGGCGAGAAGGCACTGCCCCTGTACCAGCTAATGAAGAAAACAAGCCCGTTCGAGTGGAACGGCAAGGCGGACGAAGCTTTCCAAGACCTCAAGCGCATGCTCTCCACCGCACCCGTCCTGGCCGCGCCGACCGACAAGGAGCCGCTGTGTCTCTACATAGTCGCGACCTCACGGGCATTCAGCACGGTGCTGGTGGTCGAGCGACCGGAGAAGGGCAAGATCCAAGCCGTCCAGCGTCCGGTCCACTACCTGAGCGAAGTGCTCTCCACCTCCAAGCAGAACTACCCGCACTACCAGAAGATGTGTTACGGTGTGTACCTCACCGCCAAGAAGCTGAAGCAGTACTTTCAAGAACATGCCGTCACCGTCGTCAGCACGGCACCTATCGGAGAAATCATCGGGTGCTGGGACGCCTCCGGCCGGGTCGCCAAGTGGGCGATCCAGCTAGCCGGCCACACCATCCTCTATGAGCCCCGCACCATGATCAAGTCTTAGGCCCTGGCCGATTTCCTCGTCGACTGGACCGAGACCCAGTACCTACTGCCGCCTCCCGACTCGACGCATTGGCGCATGCACTTCGACGGGTCCAAGATGCAACTCGGCTTAGGGGCCGGCATCGTACTGTCATCTCCGAAAGGTGACCAACTCCGCTACGCACTCCAGATCCACTTCGCCGCCTCCAACAACGTCGCCGAATACGAAGCCCTTGTGCACGGCCTCCGGCTTACCAAGGAACTCGGCATCCGGCGCATCCTGTGCTACGTCGACTCGGACTTGGTGGTACAGCAGTGCTCCGGCGAGTGGGACGCCCGCGACTCCAACATGGCAAGCTATCGCTTCCTCATCCAGAAGCTGTCCGAATCCTTCGATGGCTGCGAGTTCCTCCACGTCCCGCGTGCGGAGAACAAGGCAGCCGACATGCTCGCCAAGATCGCCTCGTCACGTCAAGCCATCCCGTCCGGCGTCTCCCTCGAGCACCCGCGCAAGCCGTCCGTCAAGCCATCGCCGGACTCCGAGTCCATCCACGTCCCAGAAGACCCGGCCGCGCCGCAAACCGGCCCGGGGACCGCTCAACCCAGCCCGGGGACTGCTGAACCCGACCCGGGGGCTGCTCAGCCCAGCCCGGCCACCATCACCCCAGACCCGGCCGTCACCGTCACCAACCCAGGGGCTGCTCAACCCGGGCCAGGAGCCGCCGACTCGAAACCCACCCAGGTGGCCGTCTTCACCGCCATCACGGCACCATCTTGGGCCTTGACGATATCAGAATGGATGGATAACGGGGTTCTCCCCATGGACGAGACCGAGGCTTGACAAGTTCAGCGCCGGGCGTCCGCCTACAGCATCATCAACAACGAGCTCATCAAGCGCAGCTCTACCGGCGTGTTCCAGTGCTGCGTCGAGCAGGACCGCGGCATCGACATCCTCCTCGACATTCACCAGGGCGAGTGCGGGCACCATGCCGCATCTCGATCCCTCGTGGCCAAGGCGTTCCGCCATGGTTTCTACTGGCCAGCGGCCCTCGAAGACGCCGAGTCGCTCGTCCTCAAGTGCGAAGGATGCCAGCGCTTCAGCAAACGCAGCCACCAGCCGGCGTCAGCACTCCGCACCATCCCGATCGCCTGGCCCTTCGCGGTCTAGGGACTCGACATGGTGGGACCCTTCAAAACCGCTTGAGGCGGCATGACGCACTTGCTGGTGGCAGTGGAAAAGTTCACCAAATGGATCGAGGCAAGACCAATCAAGAAACTGGACGGGCCAACAGCCGTCCGGTTCATCAAGGACATAGCGGTGCGCTACGGCATGCCGAACAGCATCATCACCGACAACGACACCAACTTCGCCAAGAGCGCGCTCGAGCAATACTGCTCCGTCTCCGGCATCCTCCTCGACCTGGCCTCCGTGGCACATCCGCAGTCCAATGGGCAGGTCGAGCGGGCCAACGGACTCATCCTGTCCGGCATCAAGCCGCGACTCATAGAGCCACTTGTCCGCTTGCCCGACAGTTGGCTCGACGAGTTGCCCGCGGTTCTCTGGGGTCTGCGCACGACACCAAACCGGTCGACCGGGTTCACCCCGTTCTTCCTCGTCTACGGATCCGAAGCCATCATCCCGACCGACGTCGAGTTTGACTCGCCGCGCATCACGATGTACACCGAAGCAGAAGCAAGATAAGCACGCGAAGACGGTGTCGACCTGCTCGAAGAGGCGCGTCTTCTGGCACTTAGCCGCTCGGCTATCTACCAGCAAGGCCTGAGGCACTACCACAGCAAGAAGGTCAAGCCTCTCGCATTCCGCGAAGGTGACCTCGTCCTCCGACTCGTCCAAGAGCAGGCAGGCCAGCACAAGCTGTCCTCTCCATGGGAAGGCCCGTTCATTGTGAGCAGGGCTTTGCACGACCGCAGCGCCTACTACCTCATTGATGCACGCAAATTGAAGAAGCACAAGAGGGACACCGCCGGCGAAGAAACGACCCGGCCGTGGAATGCGGAACTCCTCCGTCCGTTTTACAGTTAGCCGAACGAATGTATGTATCAACGCCTTTTGTAAGCATATGAAACTATGGGGTCCCCGAACGAGACTCAGGGGCTGCCTTTTGCCTACCAATTTATTGCGTCCATATTTCACACCACTTTACTACCGAACCCGGCCGCCGCCTCGACAAGCTCGACCCGGGGGCTCGGGGGCTGGCCGGCTTGATCTTCACCCCGCCGCTTCACTTATTGATTCCTGATAAATTAGGATGCCGCGGCCCCCCACTTCGCCCTAAAACCGCAGATCCAGCTCTGGCTGACGACGGGCAAGCACAACGGGCTAAAGCTCCCCTACAATTCATACACTAAGTTAAAGCCGTCGGGGCGACCAACCTGGCCCGACGCTCGTCAACTAAGTTAGCCGCACGACCGGCTGCTCACCAACCGGCCAAGTCGGATTGTCGCCTGCCGGCCCAGTGGGTGTTTCGCTCACGCTCAACGTTTTTAAGGACCCAACTCCTGCGGCCTCCTCTCGAAGAGCCAAACTCCTTGTCACGGACCGGAGCCTCGGCCGTCTAACTCGCAGGGGGGAAATTTTAGAGAGGAGCAACGCACGAAATAAGTTCGAAAAAAGCGGAAGGCAAAAAGCAAATAAACACTCACAACATTTACACATAAATGTTTCAAGCAAAGGCCCACGACCCGAGTTCATTACACCCTGAAAACCCCCAGTGGGTGGGTGGACCTGCTACTTAACAGAATTTTCTACAAAAGATTCTCAGGCATTCCCAGCGCCGCGTCGCGACGTCGACGGCTCCGCCCGGCCGGCCTCCGAGTCTAGTGAAGCACCGGTGTCCTCTTCGGCTTCCGCGTCACCGTAGACGCCCGTCTTCTCCGATCTGCCCTCCGGGTTGCGAAGAAGCAAGCCATAGTCATCACCATCCACGACCGCGCCGTCTTCCGTCCGTTCTGGATGGAACTCGTCGTGGAAGGCGAACTCAGCGATATAGCTGGCCTGGGAGGCGATCCAGCCGGCCTGCTCCTGCAGCAACTGCTCCGAGCTAGCGCGCTGACCTATCAGCGTGTCTAGCTGAAGATCCGGATGCCAAGACAGTGCGATCCAGAGCGCCATCTCAGCACCGGCCCGGGCGGCGGAAACACGCCAGTCACTAAGGCGATCCGGGCCCATCTCCAACCAACGCACCAAACGCGAGAAGCTGCACGGATGGACAGAATCTGGCCACAAGGCCGTCGTCATCGCGGTACCGGCTCGGGACAGCCGCTCCATCTGTGTCCCCAAGGCCCGCAGCCGGGCCTCAGCAGCGGCAATGATCTCCGGGAAGGTCCAAGCCATCAGCGGATCCGTCCCCGACCAAACAATGCCGGTCGGGTCGCACTGATAGCGGACGGCTTCCTCCACCAGCCGTTGCGTCTCTGGAAAGGCCCCTGTAGCCAAAGAAGAAGCAAGTCAGGAGAGCAACAAAGAAGAAAGGGCCGGGTCCTGACCCAGCAAACAACGAAGAAGCAGCACTTACTACAGAAAGACTCTTTCAGGTGCTGCGCCTCGAGCAACGTACCACGTCGCTCCCGCTCCAAGACACGGTCCGGCTCCCTGAGCGCCTTCTCCAGGTCGGCTGCCTTAGCAAGGGCCGCCTTCAGCTCGGCGTCCTTGTCTTCGGTCGCCTTCTCGGCCGCCTCACGGTGGCGAGCCTCGGCCTGGCGGGCCTCCTCAGCTGCGGTGGCCTGCTCCCGCAGACGCTCCACCTCGGCCTGGAGCCGGCCCTTGTCGTCGGCCAGCTGTCCGCGCTGCTGGTCCGCCTCGACGAGGGCCTGCTGCGCCTCCACTGCCTTGGCGGCCTCCGCCTTAAGAAGCTCCACCTCATCCTCGAGGCGGCTCCTGTGACCCGCCAGCTGCTCGTGCAGCCGGTTGGCCTCGTTAAGAGACCGCCGGGCCGCGGCCACCTCCGCCCTCGCCTGCGCCGCCTCAACGCCGAGACGGTCAGAATCAGCAATGAGCCGGTCATAGTGATGACCAGCCCGGATTAGCTGGGTCCACCAAGATAGCACCTGGATGCACAGAAGAAGAACTCAACATGAAGAAAAAATAAGACAAGGCCTAAGATTTGGCCCAACTGTTACACAGTTGGCCCGAATCTCGGGGGCTACACCCAGTGGGTGCGCTGGCGCGCCCCCACTAGAAGTAAAGAACTCAACAAAGTACCTGCGGCGACGCAAAGCTCCTCCTCCTTGGCAGCAAGCTGCTCCTTGAGCTCCCGATGCTTGCCCAGGAGCCGGTTGAAGGCGGCAACCCGGAAGGCGTCAAGGTGCTGAAGAGAAGACCAAAGTCAACACAAGGCCAACGCTCCTAAGGTTCGACCCAACTACTACATAGTTGGCCCGAACCTCGGGGGCTACACCCAGTGGGTGTGCTGGCGCGCCCCCACAGAGACAAAATCACAAGAAAACAAAAAGAAGAAGGGCTTACCAGGACGACACGCTCCAGGTCGCGCGTCCACTCCATCTCGACCTGGGCGAAGGCCTCAAGGCGCTCCGTCCGGGCTCGCAGACGACGGCCGACGGCATCCAGCGCTGCCTCCTCCTGGGTCTGGGGCCCGAAGACGGCCGCGCCCCCACTCCGCGCGGGCTGCGGCACGGCATCTCGGTGCCCACCCTGCCGGGGCACCAAGGCATGCCCCCGCTGGCCACTTGCGACGCAGCCAACACCTCTTCTGACGCCGGGGCGTCCTGCGTCGCCACATCAGGCACCGCCGCTTGCGGTGCCTCCTCCATAGCCGACGACGCATCCGGCACCGCCGCCTGTGGTGCCCCCTTCGGGACACCGCCTCCACCACCATCAGCCCCCGCGCGCTCGACAATGTCGGTGCGCGGCGGGATACCGCCCCCACCTCCATGACCTCCTGGTCGAGGAGCACCACCTCGGGCCGGCCCCCACAGCCGCGCTCCCTCACTGACGACGGTTCAAAAACCGTCGCCTCCACCACCATGCCCTCCGGCATCTCGCGCCAGGCCGGCTCCGCGCCGTCTCGCGCCCACGCCGCCGCCGCGTCTGTCCAAGCCCGTACCGACGCTGCCTCCAGCTCCGCCTGGGCCCGGTTCCTGTCACGCCAGGCCAAGGCCTCGGCGTCGTCCGGGTCCAGGTTGAGGTCTGAGTCGCCTCGTCCCTCCTCCCCGGCCAGGCTGACGAGGTTGGACCGGCTCCTGCGGAACACGGTCCCTTTGGTGGCCGCGGCCTTCGCCGCTGCCCTCGCCAGCGCGATCGGCAACCTGAAGAAGAAGGCAAAATAAGCAAAAGAGACAAGAAATTAGGGCGCAGGCAAGAAACAAGACTTACCCCGTCAAGACTGGGACCGGAGTCGGCTTCGCACGCTTCTTCTTGGCCGGCCTTCCGGGCTCGGCCGGGTCCGCTGCGCGCTTCAATCCGCGGGGTCGCGGCGTGACGCTGTCCTTGCCATGCGGGCGGCTCGGCGCCGCCCCATGCGAGGACCCGGCTCCGCCCGCATCATCGCCTCCCCCGCCCAACGCCGCTACACCAAGCAACCGGTGTCAGCGTCGCCTTCGCCGCGACACGAGCAACAATTCAAGACAAAACGAAGAAGAGAAAGACTCGAAGCTTACCGGCTTGGCGCACAGCGCCGGCGTCGTACTCGGCCACCTTCTTGCCGCCTTGGGCCGCGGGCTCCTCTGGTGCCACCGGCGCCACCTGCAGTGGAGCCCGGGCGTAAGGATGCCGGCTCGCATTCAGAAGGACCTCCCGTGACGCGTCGAGACGAACAAGAAGATGCGCGGCGGCAAAGTAAGGAGACCAGATGCTCACCTGCGGCGCCGGGTTCGCCTGGCTATACGCGCCTTGCCGAATCGCCAATCCTCTCCAAGATTGGCCCGGGAGATGACGTTGACGGAGCGCGCAGCTATTCCCCAGACAGTCGCGTTGACCCCATTTGGTTGGGGTCCTGCAGGCTGATCATCTCGCCGATGAGGCAGCAGCACCTCTGAAGCGGGAGGACCCGGCGGGTGATGAACGCGGCAAGAAGGTCCGTGTCGGTGAGCCCCTCCCGCATCCTCATCACCGTCACCCGCTCGCAGAGGTTGACGATCTCCTGCTACGGGCGCCGGGGCGAGTAGCCCCAGTTCGTCTTCGCCCGCGGCGGCACGATGGCGAAAGGGGAAAGATTGATGTGGTCCGCGCCATGATTGTGGACGTAGAAGAAGGAATTCTGCCACTTCTTGGCAGAGTCCTCAAGCGGAATCTTGGGGAAATCTGTCCCGACTGCTTGGAGATGATGGCGGCGCCGCAGTCAGCGAACTCC
Source organism: Triticum dicoccoides (assembly GCF_002162155.2). Classification (NCBI taxonomy): domain Eukaryota; kingdom Viridiplantae; phylum Streptophyta; class Magnoliopsida; order Poales; family Poaceae; genus Triticum; species Triticum dicoccoides. The sequence goes on from NC_041381.1 coordinate 417,074,313, forward strand.
CCGGACAACGGGCCCTGCTGCTTCAAGGAGAAGAAGTGCGCCCAGAGGTCGATCGTCGGCTCGACCCCCAGGTACCCCTCACACAGGGTCATGAAGCCGGAGAGTTGGACGATGGCGCCGGCACCGAGATGGTGCGGTTGAATCCTGAAGAACTCCAGGAAGGCGCGGAAGAAGGTGCTCGCCGGCAGCCCGAGCCCGCGCTCGAAGTGAGTAAGGAAGACGACGCACTCTTGCCCCTCGGGTCGGGGCCTTTGCTCGCCGCGTGACAGGCGGATGCCAACGTCCGTCTCCCGCGGCAAGCGCCGCGAAGCTCGAAGCTGTGTGATGTCGTCGTTGGTGACGTTGGAGCCCATCCAAGAGCCCGATGGCAGCGCCATGGATGGAAGCGGAAGGAAGAAGGACGACGGAGAAGAGCTCTGCTCGGGGCTGCGGGCGCAGCTGTGCGTCGGTGGCAAGGAGCAGAGCGAGAGCAGAGGGACAGGAGGGCGCGAGCGAGAATAATACCCGCCGCCCCCTTGCCCCCCTCAATTTATAAGCCCCGGTTCAAACGTGGGGAAGTGGGATCGTCTACACACGCCCGTTCGACTACCCCGCAATAAGTGCGCACGTACACACACACTAACTGCACGGGGAAGTGCAACCGGCCCCCAGACGCCGCAATAAATCCGCACGCGTGGCCAAGGGCGCGCGGCGGCGGGCCCCCGGCCCGTCGCCCAGTCTTGTCACGCGCGTGGCCTGTCAGGCCCCTCCAGCTTCCGGGCACCACATGGCGCTAGCGCGAAGCCCGAGGGATCGCCTCAAGATTCGACGGACTCCTCGGTTCCCGCCACGGTCGAGATGCCACGATCCGGTTTCCAAGAAAACCGGCACACAGTGGGTGTTGCCGGACCCGGCGTTCGCAGATTCCGCCTTGATCAAGGGGGAAGCTGCGAAGGCCCACTCATCCGAAGACGGCGGACCTTCACAGCTTCGGGGACTACTGTCGGGGGGGATGAACCCCAGGCAGGCAACGGAACCCGGATCAATTTCGAAAATTGCAGGGCCCGCATCGCCCCGCAAACCGGCATGCGCCAGGCCGGGTCGCTCGACCCGGCAAGGCGCGCAACCCAGCCAAGACCCTCGACTCGGCAAGGTACATCGACCCGGCCACAGCGGCTGGCGCAAGGCAACTTAACCCGGCGCAACCTTGGCTTCCCCAGCAAGCCAACCCACTCGTGGCGTCCACGGCAACCCAGCCACGGGTCAGCTCCCATCCCATCCAGGCTGTATGATGGGACAAGACCTCAATCACTGATGACCAAGACTACATTGCCCCCGCCCATGCCCGTGGTCAGCCAGAGCGTGGCAACAGTGTCCCTTACCTACCCGCTGACCAGGGCGGCCTGACGGAGAACACTGTGCGTGGCTCGACTCGGCCACGCCATGACGATCGACAAGACGGCGCACAGTCCCCCTAGGCATGCAGGGACCGCACCTAGGGGAACCCGGCGAACCACAAGCCCCCAAGCGGGACCCAGCCTGGTACCCCGGACGCCGACAATACGGACCCACCGACTCGGCATATTACCATTGTAATCCTGGGTGGGTTGATCTGTAAAACCCCCTAGGAGTCCACGCCTACAAGGGGGAAGGCGGGATATTCAACAGAGAGATACGACACACACGGCATGCAAAGCCACACAAGATAGAGCAAGCAAGATAGGACTAGCCACTACATAGCAACACCAAGGAGAAGGAGCAGCCGGAGCCTCGGCCAGCCTCCTCCCTCCTCCAAACAGCTCCAGGAGCGACATTGTACTATCAACCATCCAACTAAACTCGCCAGGACTAGGGGTGTTATCTCTCCGGAGAGCCCCGAACCTGGATATGTCCGGCGTCCCGCGCCCGCGCATATCAACCTCGCCTCCGAAGCCCACCAGCGCCCTCAAGCCTCCTCCTCTCTTTAGCCATCCCTTGGCATCTGCCGTGCGCCCACCACGACAGTTATGGAGCATAAACACCACCCCAAACCGGTCTACAGGTTATACGCCTTTCTTCATGGTTTACGGAGCAGAGGCGGTGCTCCCAGTGATATCCGTCATGACTCGCCTCGGGTTGCCAATTATGTTGAAGCGGACAACGAGCAAGCACGTCGAGAAGCACTAGACCTATTAGATGAGAAGCGGGATATGGCTTTAGCTTGTTCGGCGGTTTACCAGCAAGACCTGCGGTGTTATCACAGCCACCGGGTTAAAACAAGAATCTTTCAAGAAGGCGATTTAGTGCTCCGGCTCATCCAGGATCAGACCGACATGCATAAGTTATCCCCACCTTGGGAAGGGCCCTTTGTGGTCAGAAAGAATCTGCACAATGGATCATAATACCTCATTGACGTTCGAGAAGACTCACGCACTTCCGAGGAGGAGACCCGACGGCCGTGGAACATAGCTCTCCTTCGGCCTTACTACACTTGAGTTACGGGCTCTTCTTATGTACATATTACGATGATGTATATATTATGATCAATATAATAAACCGGTATCCTTGCAACAAGCAGGGCCTCTGCCGTTCTTCAAATATTTCTTGGTTACAAGGGGGCTTCTGCTTCCAGAGCGATGACCCGTTTTGTCCATTAAACCGGCTATTATGCCATCATACAGCTTGGGAGCTTCACACCCAAGGGGCCAAAGAGAGATCTGTTGCTATAAGCACGACTCAAACATAGGCACCCATTGAGCACAGCTCACAAAGTTACTTGGGGGCTCTTTGTGTAAAGTAACAAAGAGTTTGAAAGGACCCTTGTAACCGGGTATTGACCCACGGCTTGGAAGCCTGGTGTATTGACCTAAAACCCCGGGTTAATCTGCCTTCATCAAGTAAGCCACTCCTATCCAGGTAATCCTGGCATGACCCGCCGAACGTTTGACAATTACTCTCATTGAGACCCTGAACTTGTCAAAGTTAGAACGATGATTGGTTAGTTGGAGGCCCATCTTAAAAGGCTTTGTCAAATGGTTTAACTCAGCAGCCTGGCAGCCCACGAAAAGCCTCGAATTTGGGCCTGGCAGCCCTCGAAAGGCCTCGACTACAAGTTTTTATTTGTTTCTTGTATTTGCAAATTTTATCCTTATTTGGTCACCTTTTAAGGTAAACTGGCATCTCTTGATCCGGCCAGGCTATATGTCTTCATCTCAACCCAGTGTTCCTTAACCCGGTGTGGCTTACAGTTATCATCTGTTAAAGCACATAATCAATGGTGAACCAGCATCTTTCAATCAGGTCTGGCTTTGACTACCTATCACCAGTATGATCATCCGGTGTTCATTACAACCCGGTTTTACTTCTTACATACCAGCATTGCATGGTGGAAGTTGGGTATACACCCTTACTACGAATAAGTTGGTAAACCAACAGCATAATTTCATATCATAGGTATGATTTATTTTTTGCTATTTTTACAACCTTGGTTACCTATCAGGTTGTGTATTGGGCATTATGACCCGTCCGGCGGTAAACCGCCCGGACACATCTTTTTATGCATATATAAGGACAACATAATATTATGAAGGTATATAAGCCAGCACTGCAATTATCATGGCGGATCAAACAAAGTCATATCTCAGTGCACGATGACAGCAGATCAAAGTATTTCAACTAGCCTATTACATGGCGCTTTAAAGCCCAAAATAAGGGATTGTTCTTTACACAGAACACAGTTTGTGAAACATCAACCCGATTGCTGGATCAAGACTCATCACCAGGTTGATGTGAAGTTGATGGATCATCTGGCATCGGTTCAGCCTCCTCCTCCCCATCTAGTGGCTGGAAGTCAATGGTGGTCCAGTCAATCCAGGTTAAAGCTTGAAAGACAGTCTATTCACTTATAAGTTCGGACAGATCAACGTCAGGGGCGTAAGTGTGCTTACGGATTGGCAGGATAAGATTTTGCACTTCCTTCACAGCAGTGTCAATCCGCTGGTTGTTGGCATCATAGAAGGACCGGTGAACAGTCAAGTTAGCCTCTTCCGCCAATTGACTTGCCAGAGGATGCATCTCCTTTGTCAGGACTTTGAGGGCTTCATTATCAAATTCTGCCCCGTTTTCTTGTTCACCAGGAAAGCCCTTGGCAATATCAACCGGATCCAGGTCAGCTATCCATTCTTTGGCTCGGGTAAGTGCCGACAAAGCGCCAGCCCTGGCAGCGAATCGCTTCATCTCTTCTATCTGCGCCAGCGTCATGGATAACCTTGCCAGAGTGTCCTTGATCAATGTTGGGGCCGGTTTGTTGTATGAGACCGCACAGATAACCCATTGGGCATCGGTATACAGTTGCTCTATCAACGTATATGCTGCCTTCAGCTTCATCCGCATGTCAAAGCCCAGATGAGCAACACGGCCCCCTACAACGGTTTAAGATTTTGATGTTAAACCGGCAAATTTCAAAGATGGTTATTCAAGAAATCTTGGCAAGAGTATTTACCAAATATTGCAGAGGTCATGGCATTCACTTGGCGCTTCAACCCAATTAGCTCTTCCGCCACCGGTTTAAGAGCTGACTCGGCGTCCTCAGCCCGCTTCAACAATGTTGTCTTTTCAGTTTCCCAGCTGGCACGATCATTCTTGAACCCTTCCTTAAGTTGTTCCATGGCTGCCAAAGTGGTTTTAAGCTCATCCTTGGGCTTGGAAGTGTCTGATTGCTGGGATTTGATATTCTCTTGAAGATCGGCAATTTTGGAGTCTTTGTTGTTTATATTGGCCTGCAAAGATCAGATGATGATGATATTATTATCAAAGTCCCAAGCATATAACCAGTTATACATTTGGCACTTGGGGGCTAATGCGGATGCTTTTCTCTTTCTGCTTATTTAGAAAGTCCCAAGGCTCAATACAAGTATGAATCTTGGCACTTGGGGGCTAATGCATGTTTGATCAAAACGTATACAGGTAAAAGGAGATGGCAAAATGAATATTAGGTCATGAAGTCCTGGTTCACCTTGATAAGATTAAACCGACCCTTGGGGGCTACAATGGAGATATACAAAACAAAGCAGGATTAAAGTGTGGAGAGTTACCTCATAGCGTTCTTTTATCATATTCACCAAACCGGCCTCATAATCTCGGCTTGTGTATAGGCGGTTCAGGAATACGGAATGAAGCTCCTCGGCAGAAAGGTTGACATAACTGGACAAATCTGTTTTCCCTTTCCCCTTGCCCATAGCAGCAAATTCTTCCTTGGCAGTATGCTTCGATAGGGCAACCGGATTGCCTGGGGCGGTATAACCAGTGCCGGTGATAATAACATCATCGCCACCTTTTGACGGGCTCGACGGATTGACAATGTCTCTAACTGGGCTCGGCGGATTGACAGCTGGGCTTGGCGGATGAGCAGCTGGACTTGGCGGATCAGCAGATGGGCTTGGAGGTGTAGCATGTGGACTTGATGGATCAACATGCGTAGCCGGGTCAGCTTCCGGCGGATTAGCATCAGTGGCTGGATCTTGTGGGGCAGAGTCATCCATAACAACATTAGTGTCTCTACTGGCATCTTCTAGAGTCTTCTCTGATTCAACTTCATCAGTGGGTCCACTGGTCTTGGCTTTCTTGCTCAACCGGCCCTTGGCACTATAATATCAAAACAGAAGGTTAGTATGGTAAACCGATGCACGAAGAAAAAAAATTAAAAGGCAGTATACTTACCCAGGGACGGTTTTAAGGGGAGGCAGCTGAGTGGTTGATGAACCGCCAGATGAGGAATTGGAGGACACCTGATAATTCGAGTCAGACGGATTAAGTGGGTTCCGGAAGCAACCCGCCAAGGGACAAGGCTTATTAAAAGAGGAAGAGACCTCCAGATGATGCTTCTGGGGTGGAGTGTCTGGTAAACCAGAGGAAGTGACCTGTTGACCACTGTGCCGGGTTGTGAGATGACCTTCTTGTTGCTGTGTCTTCAAGGAAAATTGTGGATCCAAATGAGCAAGTGGGTGAGGGCGTTTTACTTTCTGAACTGCACGACGAAATTTCTGAACCGGCACATGGTCTGAACCAGAGGAAAGGGAGATTACCTCAACATGATCAGCGCGGCTGGCTTCCGCATCATCCTCGTAATAGTCATTGTTAATAAGGTGTATGAAAAAGGATCCAAGGGAGTCAAGTTCTACCTCTTGACCCGAATCTTCAATATCTTCGGGCGGATCAGCAGTTTCGCCGGTCTTCTTCTTGGCTGCTCTCTTTATAACTTTGCTCTTGGCACGAGGAGCCCTTGACGGTTTGTTTGAAGCTTTCCTTTTCTAGAAGTAGCTATTGGACTGTAAAATTAAACAAAGGTTTATTAGCGCAATGTTAAAGCGGAGGCGGATCAAGAAAGCACAAGGTTAAAATCTTTACCGCTGGCGGTTTGTTGGAGGAGTAAAAAGGGGCCAGCCCAGTTTGGCTGCATGCAGCGATCGGTTCATCTAGCATCTTCTTCATAGATTCTGTGACTTCATCATCGGTCATTTCTATCTCATTAAATCGTTGAGGATCCTTGGCATTGCCGGTATACTCGTGCATCAATCCGGAGCGGCGTCTTAAAGGAAGAACATGCCACGCAACCTAGCAGCGAACGAGGTCAACACCAGTCAAACCGTTGGTTAGGAGAGCCCGGAGCTTGGCGAGTTGAGGTGCATAAGCCTGACGTTCCTTGGCAGTGAGCCGTTGAGGTAGTGGATGGCCATTGCTAAGCCGGTGAGCGCGGTAACCCGGCAAAGGATTTTCTCCGGCAGGGGCAGTGTTCTTACAATAAAACCACGTTTGGTTCCAGTCTTTAGGATGGCTGTGGTGCTTTGCATGAGGGAAATCAACTTCCTTTCTCTTCTGGATTGAAACCCCACCAAGTTCAGTATTGGGGCCATCAGAGAACTCAGTCCAGCGATTTAAATGGAAGAAATCCCGGAAGAGCTCAACACTTGGTTCCTCTTAAAGGTAAACTTCGCAGAACACTTGGAAATTGCATATGTTGGACACATAATTTGGTCCAATGTCCTGAGGATGGAGTTGAAAGCTAGCAAGGACATCCCGGAAGAACTTTGATCCGGGAGGGCTGAATCCCCGGTCTAAGGGTTGCATAAACACAATTACTTCGCCATCTTGAGGCTTAGGAGGGCACTCAGGGCCAGGAACTCGCCAATGAAGGATATTTTTTGAGGCTAAGGGAAAAATGAAGGCCGGTTTACGATAGATGGTTGATATGTACTAATCGGTGTTAAACCAGGGAATTTGATGAAGGCATATATGTGAGTTAAAACGGAGTTTACTACTCAAGACAAGACGGCGGTTTAAGTGAGGGCTAATGGAATATGGTGGATTATCAACTATTAAAGGTTAAACCGCCCTTAAACAGAAGAGGCAGAGCTGAAATCTACCAAGTGTTTACAGAAACATGTTTCACAATATAACAGTATAATTTTGGATCTACCGTGGTTCTATAAAGAAAATTTATCTGAAGCCCTACAATGGCGCTAAGAGGAACAAACAAGGTCCAGATGCAGTTTTTCTAGGAACAGCAAGGCGCTATTGTGCGATAGACTAAAGTTGCGGATCTAGCCGCAAAAGAAACAATCAGGCATAAGCTAGATTCAGTAAAGAGGCTAAGGGAAAGATGGAGAATCACTGGTGAATATCAATGAACATAGATGAACTCGAAGCCCTAATGGAGATCCAGGGTTACAAGAAGAAAAGTTACCAGGGCTGCGCAGCAGCGGAGGAGTATTGCAGGAGCTCTGGTACGAACAGGGTGATGCAACGGCCTAAGTCGGTGCAGATTCGAGGACCGACGGTGGCGGCGGCGACGCTGGAGTTCTTCGGGTCGCGAGGAGGAAGACGAGAGGCAAGGGAAAAAAGGAAAGACCCCCCGACCCTATTTATAAAGAAAAGGGGACAAACGGCAGGCATGAAAATCGAGGGGCCTGAAGCGGCGTAAGGGGGCGCAGCTGTCGCCTCAATCTTCGGGATGTAATTAATGAAGGGTATCTTTTTATGCAGAAGATGACATCATGACAATTTACTGCAGTGACAGAAGATGACGTCACGACGGTTCACCAAAATTTACAGGGAAACGGCAACATGGCGGTTTACAAGAATCATCAGAAGATGCCCGTGGAATTTTTCTAAGTGTTGAAGATTGACATGAACAGGTTCAAATCAATCTGGGGCCTAATGTTGAGGATATAACTACTGAGTATAAACCACCCAGGAGGGTCCGGCTCACGCTCAACCATACTAAAGCCCATGAAGATAAGAAGATGGCGCTTTACTGATGAAGCTTAGAGGCCCAAGCCCAGAGGCGGATTAGGGCCCATAGTGGTAAACCGCCATAGTTGTATACTTGTATTGTAAGTTAGGGAAAGGGAGAGACTGAGCCGAACACTTGTATGAGTTGGCCTCGGGACTCTGTAAACTGGCCGGGCGTCAACCTGTGTATATAAAGGGACGACCCGACGGCGGTTCAGGGACAACAGGCAACAACTCGAGACTCAGGAAAAGCGTATTTGCTTCCTGATCATCGAAACCCCAATAGTCCCATCACAACTAGATGTAGGATTTTACCTCATCGAAGGGGCCGAACTAGTATAAACTCTCGTGTCCCTTGTCCGGTTTAACCCCTTCAGGCTAACCTCGTTGCAATGGCTCCACGACTAAGTCCTTCTATTAGGACATGTGACGTGATATTTCCATGACATATGGTGAACCGCTTTGTGATGAAGTTGGAGCACAATTTTATTTATTGATTGTCTTCCTTATGAGTGGCGGTCGGGGACGAGCGATGGTCTTTTCCTATCAATCTATCCCCCTAGGAGCATGCGCGTAGTGCTTTGTTTTCAATGACTTCTAGATTTTTGCAATAAGTATATGAGTTCTTTATGACTAATGTGAGTCCATGGATTATACGCACTCTCTCGCCTTTCACCATTGCTAGCCTCTCTTGTGCCACACAACTTTGGCCGGTACCATACACCCACCATATACCTTCCTCAAAACAGCCACTATACCTACCTATTATGGCATTTCCATAGCCATTCTGAGATATATTGCCATGCAACTTTCCACTGTTCCGTTTATATGACACGCATCATCATTGTCATATTGCTCTTTGCATGATCATGTAGTTGACATTGTATTTGTGGCAAGGCCACCTTCATAATTTTCATACATGTCACTCTTGATTCATTGCATATCCCGGTACACCACCGGAGGCATTTCATATAGAGTCATATCTTATTCTAAGTATTGAGTTGTAAGTAAATAAAATTCTGATGATCTTCATTATTAGAGCATTGTCCCAGTGAGGAAAGGATGATGGAGACTATGATTCCCCCACAAGTAGGGATGAGACTTCGGACTTTATAAAGAAAAAGAGGCCAAAGAGCCCACCAAATAAAAAAAGAAAGGCCAAATAAAAAAAAGAGAAAGGCCAAACAAAAAAATGAGAGAAAAAGAGAGAAGGGACAATGTCACTACCCTTTTCACCACACTTGTGCTTCAAAGTAGCACCATGATCTTCATGATAGAGAATCTCCTATGTTGTCACTTTCATATACTAGTGGGAATTTTTCATTATAGAACTTGGCTTGTATATTCCAATGATGGGCTTCCTCAAAATGCCCTAGGTCTTCGTGAGAAAGCGAGTTGGATGCACACCCACTTAGTTTCTTTTGTTGAGCTTTCATACATTTATAGCTCTAGTGCATCCGTTGCATGGCAATACCTACTCACTCACATTAATATCTATTAATGGGCATCTCCATAGCCCGTTGATACGCCTAGTTGATGTGAGACTATATTCTCCTTTTTTGTCTTCTCCACAACCACCATTCTAATCCACATATAGTGCCATGTCCATGGCTCACACTCATATATTGCGTGAAAGTTGAAAACGTTTGAGATTACTAAAGTATGAAACAATTGCTTGGCTTGTCATCGGGGTTGTGCATGATTAAATACTTTGTGTGATGAAGATAGAGCAACAGCCAGACTATATGATTTTTGTAGGGATAACTTTCTTTAGCCATGTTATTTTGAGAAGACATGATTTCTTCGATTAGTATGCTTGAAGTATTACTATTTCTTATGTCAATATGAAACTTTTATTTTGAATCATTTGGATCTGAACATTCATACCACAATAAAGAGAATTACTGTGAGAATTATGCTAGGTAGCATTCCACATAAAAAATTCTGTTTTTATCATTTACCTACTCGAGGACGAGCAGGAATTAAGCTTGGGGATGCTTGATACGTCTCCAACGTATCTATAATTTTTGATTGTTCTATGCTATTATATTACCCGTTTGGATGTTTATGGGCTTTACTTTACACTTTTATATCATTTTTGGGACTAACCTACTAACCGGAGGCCCAGCCCGAATTGCTGTTTTTTGCCTATTTCAGTGTTTCGAAGAAAAGGAATATCAAACGGAGTCCAAACGAAATGAAACCTTCGGAAGCGATCTTTTTGGAACAAATGATCCAGGGGACTTGGAGTGGACGTCAAGCAACAGAGGAGGCGGCCACGAGGGTGCCCGGCGCGCCCCCTACAGGTGGGCGCACCCCCACCCTCGTGGGCCCCACGAGCATCCACCGACCTACTTCTTCCTCCTATATATACCCACGTACCCTGAAAACATCAGAAGCGACCACGAAAACCTAATTCCACCGTCGTAACCTTCTATATCCGTGAGATCCCATCTTGGAGCCTTTGCCGGTGCTCCATCGGAGGGGGAATCGACCACGGAGGGCCTCTGCATCATCTCCAAGGCCACTCCTATGAGTTGTGAGTAGTTTACCACAGACCTTCGGGTCCATAGTTATTAGCTAGATGGCTTCTTCTCTCTCTTTGAATCTCAATACCAAGTTCTACTTGATCTTCTTGGAGATCTATTCGATGTAACTCTTTTTGCGGTTTGTTTGTCGAGATCCGATGAATTGTGGGTTTATGATCAAGTTTATCTATGAGAAATATTTGAATCTCCTCTGAATTATTTTATGTGTGATTAAGTTATCTTTGCAAGTCTCTTTGAATCATCAGTTTGGTTTGGCCTACTAGATTGATCTTTCTTGCAATGGAAGAAGTGCTTAGCTTTGGGTTCAATCTTGCGGTGTCCTTTCCCAGTGACAGCAGGGGCAGCAAGGCACGTATTGTATTCTTGCCATCGAGGATAAAAAGATGGGGTTTATATCATATTGCATGAGTTTATCCCTCTACATCATGTCATCTTTCTTAATGCGTTACTCCGTTCTTTATGAACTTAATACTCTAGATGCATGCTGGATAGCGGTCGATGTGTGGAGTAATAGTAGTAGATGCAGGCAGGAGTCGGTCTACTTGTCACGGACGTGATGCCTATATACATGATCATGCCTAGATAATCTCATAATTATTCGCTTTTCTATCAATTGCTCGACAGTAATTTGTTCACCCACCGTAATACTTATGCTATCTTGAGAGAAGCCACTAGTCAAACGTATGGCCCCCGGGTCTATATTTTATCATATAAGTTTACCATCTACTTTTATTTGCATCTTTACTTTTCCAATATATATCATAAAATACCAAAAATATATTTATCTTATCATATTATCTCTATCAGATCTCACTTTCGCAAGTGGCTGTAAAGGGATTGATAACCCCTTTATTGCGTTGGTTGCGAGGTTCTAGTTTGTTTGTGTAGGTGCGTGGGACTTTTGAGGAGCCTCCTACTGGATTGATACCTTGGTTCTCAAAAATTGAGGGAAATACTTACGCTACTTTGCGGCATCACCCTTTCCTCTTCAAGGAAAACCAACAGAAGCTCAAGACGTAGCAACCACCAAGCGCTTGTCGGGGGAGACGAAGGTCGCCGCGCGCCTGCCGCAGGGCAAGCGGGGGAGCCACGAACTGAGGGCATGGAGCGCGCGGTCTTCTACCCGCACTTCAAGCATGGTTTTAGCCTTCCCGCGAGCACCTTCTTCTGTAGATTCCAGGAGTTCTTCCGTCTCCAGCCCTACCATCATGGCACAGGCGCCATCGTGCAGCTCTCGGGCTTTTTCACCCTCTGCAAGGGGTACCTGGGGGTCGAGCCTTTGATCGACCTCTGGGTGCGCTTCTTCTCCTTGAAGCAGCAGGGGCCGAGGGCCGGGGAGATGTCTGACTACGGGGCCGCCATCATCTCCAAGCGGTCAGGCGCTGACTGCCCCAAGATGCCGCTGGAGGACTCTGCCAAAAACTGGCAGAACTCTTTCTTCTACGTCCGCAACCTCGTCGCGGACTGCATCAACCTGCCACCCTTCGTCGACGCGCTGCCGCGGGCAAAGCAGAACCCCAAACACCCGTCGCAGGAGGTGCTCAACCTGTGCCAACGGGTGTCGAAGATGAGGGAGCGGGAGGGGCTCAGCGGCACCAACCTCATCACCACCTTCATCAGGCGCCGGGTGCTGCAGCTGCAGCAGCGCAGCCACCTCGTCGGTCAGATGACTGGACTCCAGGACCCTGACCGCATGTCAAACTTGCGCCTGGGGGCGGACCAGGTCGCCCACCGGGTCAACGACATCTCCAAGGCCGGGTTGCGGGACAACTGGGAGTTCGGGAAGCCTCCGTACAGCCAGGCGAACCCGGCACCCGTGGTGAGTCCCTGGTCTTCGTACTTAGCCGCTGCCTATCTTGTTCATCCTGACGCGACACGGGAGGTGCTTTTGAATGCCATCCGACATCCTGATGGCCGGGTGCCGACGCAGGTGGTGCGGGCCAGCTCGGAGGAGCCCGTGGCCCACGGTGAGGAGGAGGAGGCGGCTGCCGATGCGGGTGCAGGGCGCCGTGCGGGTAAGTTTGTCTTCTGCATTTCTTGAGTTGCCGGGCGCGAGGCGGCGTGAGGGGTGCTGACGCAAATTGTTGATGTAGCAACGCTGGGTGGAGGAGGCGGCGCGGCTGGCGCTGGGTCATCCCGGGGGATGACGACGGCAAGCCGACTGCATGGCAAGGACAATGTCACGCCCCGAGGCCTGGCCATGAAACGCGCGGTGAACCCGGCCGCCGGCGTGAAGCCGCCCGCCAAGAGGAGGCACGGCGCCCCGTAGGCGAGGCCGGCGAGACCCACCGTCCCTGTGGTGCCTGGGTGAGTCTCCTTCTTGTTGGATTTGAATGGCCGAGCAGTTCTGCTTGATTCTTGTGTTCTTACTTCCTTTGAGCTTTAGGTCACCGATCTCACTGGCGCTGGCGCTGCCTGACGCCGCGTCTGCCGAGGGCGCCGCATTTCGGAGGACCCAGACCAGCGCTGACGACGACGAGGAGGCCGCGGATCCGGACCTCGGCCTGGACCCGGCCAACACTGAAGGGCTGCCCTGGAGGGACCGGAACCGGGCCAAGGAGGAGATGGAGGCGGTGTCGGCCCAGGCTTAGGTCAGCGCCATGGCGACGTGGGCGCAGGCTGGCGAGGAGCCGGTGGTGGCCCGAGATGCCGGCAGGTATGGAGCTAGCGGCGACGGTCTTCGTGCCGTCGTTGGAGGGGGGACGCGGCCAAGGTGGCCGCGCTGACGTGATGGACCTCGACCGGGAGGTCCTGGTGGTCGGGGACGACACCCGCCGCAGACCGACGTGGTCGAGCGGGCGGGGGCCGATGGAGGTGGTGGCGACGCCGTCTTGGAGGAGGCGCCGCGGGCAGCGCCGGAGGGGGCGCATCAGGCATCGACGAGCACGACACCGCCGGTGGTGGCGTCACAGGCCACTCTAGCCGTCGAGCCTGCGAAGGCACCGGAAAGGGCACCGGAGGAGGCGCTGGAGAGGGCGCCGGCCACGGGAGAGGCGATCAGCAGAGATCATGCCCTGGTGCTCAGGCTAGGGGGCACCCGGGTCGCAGCCGGCCCGGGGCGGGTCCGGCAAGGTCTTCTTCGGGCCCCAGACTCAGGAGGAGGCGGTGATGGCCGTCGTGAGCCGGCGCCTGCGAGGGCGGACGGACAGGATCCAGGCCTTTGCCCAGACCGAGGTGGAGCAGATGCGGGAGCTGGAGCATGCCGTGTTCATAAGTTCTCCCTTGCCTTCTGCTTTTTCCCTTTGCTGCTTCTTCTGGGTGGGTGTGTGCTAGCGCACCCACTAGGTGCAGCCCTCGAGATTCGGGCCAACTGCATAGCAGTTGGGTCGAATCTTAAACTGCTGTCTCGTGTTGATCGTTGATCCTTGCAACAACCGGACTCCTTCCGGGTCAGCCTCTTCAACTGGCTTTTGGAGAAGCACTGGCAGCTCAAGGAGCAGCTCGTCGCCAAGGAGGGGAGCTCCGCGTCGCTGCAGGTATTTTTCGTGCATGCTCTTTTTAGTGGGGGCGCGCTAGCGCACCCACTGGGTGTAGCCCCCGAGATTCGGTCCAACTGCATAGCAGTTGGGTCGAATCTTAAAATGGTACTTGTCTTCTGAATCTTTCTTCTACAGCCGAGGTGCTGTCTTGGAGGACCCGGCTAATTCAGGCCGGCTTCCATTATGACCAGCTTGTGGCCGACACCGGTCAGCTTGGGGCCGAGGTGGCAGAGGTGATGGGAGCTCGGCAGGCGCTTGACGAAGCCAGACGGCTGCAGGAGCGGCTGGTGGGTGACAAGAGTCGTCTTGAGGCCGAGGTGGAGCGCCTCAAGGTGGAGGCCTCCAAGGTCATTGAGGCGCAGCGGGCCCTCGCCATGTCCGACCAGCAACGCGGCAAGCTGGCCAACGACAAGGGCAAGCTCCAGGCCGAGGTGGAGCACCTGAAGGTGCTGGTGGCCGCGGCGGAGGAGACCCGTCAACGGGAAACCCATCACCGGGCGGAGTCTGAGAAGGCGGCCAAGGCGAAGGATGCTGAGTTGAAGGCGGCCCTTGCCAAGGTGGCCGACTTGGAGAAGATGCTCAAGGAGCGTGACCGCACAATTGCCCGGGAGCGGCACGGTACGTTGCTCGAAGCGCAACACCTGGAAGAGTCCTTCTCCAGTAAGTGCTTTCCTTGGGTTCTGCCGGGTTGGGATGCCAGCTTCTTGTCTTTGGTGATTTTTTAGACTTGCTTTACTTCTTTATAGGGGCCTTTCCAGAGACGCACCAGCTGGCGGAGGAAGCCGTCCCCTTTCAACATGACCCACAGGGAATCATCGGCTCCGGGACCGACCCGCAGGTAGCCTGGACCTTCCCGGAGATCATGACCACCATCGAGCTCGTCTGCGAGTCTTGGGCGAGCAGATGGGGCGGCTCTCTGAGGCCGGTGCGGCTATGACATCGGCCCTCTGGCCGGGCTCCGTTGCGCCGAACAGCTTCACACGGCTGGCGTGTTGGTTGGAGTCGGGGCCGGACCGGCTCCATGAGTGGCGCCTTTCTGCCGCCCGTGCTGGTGCTGAGATGGCGCTTAGGTTTGCGATGTCTTGGCATCCGGATCTGTCGCAGGACGTGCTGATGGGCCAGTGAGCCGGCGCGGAGAACCAGCTGCGGGCAGAGGTCGGGCGGATCACGGCCCGGGCCAGCTATATCGCCGGGTTCACCATTCACGATGAGTTCCAGCCGAAATGGATGGAATATGGCGGAGTCGTGCCTGCTGACGACTATGGCATGCTTCTGAACGACCCGGAGGGCTGCTCCAAGGAGCCGAGCGTCTACGGCGATGACGATGCCGAAGAGGAGGACGTCGGCACCTCGACGAACCCGGAGGCTGCCAAGGGGGTGCCGGCAGTTGTGCAACCCGGCGCTAGAGATGTCTGAGGCTACCTTGCTTAACTTAGTAAAAATTTCTGTTAGGTAGCAGGTCCACCCACCCACCGGGGGTGTTTGGGTGTAATGAACTCTGGCCTTGGGCCTGTCTTTTAAATTCGTGATGTATATATTTTGTGGATGCTTGCGCTTTTGCCTTTCGCTCCTTGAGCCGTGTTCTCGCGACCTTCCCCTCTTGGGCCTCCCTCCCCGCGAGTCTGACGGCCGAGGCTCTGATCCGTGACAAGGAGTTCGGCTTTTGAGAGTAGCGTGTGGTAGTTAGGCTTTCGAAATGTTGAGCGTGACCAAAACACCCACTGAGGTGGTTGGCGAGCAGCCGGTCATGCGGCAATTTAAAAGCGATGGGGCCGGGTTGGGTAACCCGGCGGTCCTTGACTTAGTATTCGTGGCGCGCTGGTGCTTTGGCCCGTTGTGCTTGCCAACCGACAGCCCAAGCCGGTTCTATGGCCTAGGGCAAAGTGGAGGGCCGCGACGACCTCAACGCGTCAGGAACTACTAAGGAAGGCGGGGGTGGTGACCAAGCCGGCCAGCCCCCGAGCCCCCGAGTCGAGCGAGTCGAACCGGTGGTGGGGTTGGTTCGAGAGAAAAATAATGCATAATGCAGGAGACACAAAAGCTTGGTCGAAAAGGGGATAGCCACCGGTGTCATTCGGGGACTCCATAGTTTCCATACGATTACAAAAGGTAGCGATACATACGTGCACACAGCTAACTGTAAAACGGGCGGAGGAGTTCTGCATTCCACGGCCAGGTTGTTTCTTCACCGGCGGTGTCTCTCTTGCGCTTGTTTAACTTGCAGGCGTCGATGAGGTAGTAGGAGTTGCGGTCGCACAAGGCCTTGCTGATGATGAAGGGGCCTTCCCATGGAGAGGGCAGCTTGTGTTGGCCGGCTTGCTGCTGGACGAGTCGGAGGACGAGGTCTCCCTCTCGGAACGTGAGGGGCTTGATCTTCTTGTTGTTATAGTGCCTCAGGCCTTGCTGGTAGATGGCTGACTGTCTGAGCGCCAAGAGGCGTGCTTCTTCGAGTAGGTCGATGCCGTCCTCACGGTCTTCTTTGGCTTCGGCTTCAGTGTACATCACGACACACGGTGAGTCGAACTAGACGTCGGTCGGGATGACGGCTTTGGCTCCGTAGACAAGGAAGAATGGCGTGAACCCGGTCGACCGGTTTGGCATGGTGCAGAGGCTCCACAGGACGGCTGATGTCTACTACACAACCTTCTTCTTGTAGATGTTGTTGGGCCTGCAAGTGCACATGTTTGTAGGACAGTAGCAAATTTCCCTCAAGTGGATGACCTAAGGTTTATCAATCCGTAGGAGGCGTAGGATGAAGATGGTCTCTCTCAAGCAACCCTGCAACCAAATAACAAAGAGTCTCTTGTGTCCCCAACACACCCAATACAATGGTAAATTGTATAGGTGCACTAGTTCGGCGAAGAGATGGTGATACAAGTGCAATATGGATGGTAGATAAAGGTTTTTGTAATCTGAAATAATAAAAACAGCAAGGTAAATAATGATAAAAGTGAGCATAAATGGTATTGCAATGATAGGAAACAAGGCCTAGGGTTCATACTTTCACTAGTGCAAGTTCTCTCAACAATAATAACATAGATAGATCATATAACAATCCCTCAACATGCAACAAAGAGTCACTCCAAAGCCACTAATAGCGGAGAACAAACGTAGAGATTATGGTAGGGTATGAAACCACCTCAAAGTTATTATTTCGGCTCGATCTAATAAAGAGTTCGTACTAGAATAACACCTTAAGACACAAATCAACCAAAACCCTAATGTCACCTAGATACTCCATTGTCACCTCAAGTATCCGTGGGCATGATTATACGATATGCATCACACAATCTCAGATTCATCCAACCAACACAAAGTACTTCAAAGAGTGCCCCAAAGTTTCTACCGGAGAGTCAAGAAAACGTGTGCCAACCCCTATGCATAGGTTCATGGGCGGAACCCGCAAGTTGGTCACCAAAACATACATCAAGTAGCGCGTGATATCCCATTGTCACCACAGATAAACACGACAAGACATACATCAAGTGTTCTCATCATAAAGACTCAATCCAATAAGATAACTTCAAGAGGGAAACTCAATTCATCGCAAGAGAGTAGAGGGGGAGAAACATCATAAGATCCAACTATAATAATAAAGCTCGCGATACATCAAGATCGTGTGAAGTCGAGAACATGAGAGAGATAGAGATCAAACACATAGCTGCTGGTACATACCCTCAGCCCCGAGGGTGAACTACTCCCTCCTCATCATGGAGAGTGCCGGGATGATGAATATGGCCACCGGTGATGGATTCCCCCTCCGGCAGGGTGCCGGAACAGGCTCCCGAGAGGTTTTTGGTGGCTACAGAGGCTTGCGGTGGCGGAACTCCCGATCTATCTTCTGTTCTGGAAGTTTTAGGGTACGTAGGTATATATGGGTGCAGGAAGTACGTTGGTGGAGCTTCGGGGGCCCCACGAGGTAGGGGGCGCGCCCTAGGGGGGTGGGCGCGCCCCCACCCTCGTGGTCAGCTCCCGTATCTTCTGACGCAGAGTCCAAGTCTATCCGGTGGCTTTCCTTCCAAAAATAACTTCTCCAGCTGATTTCGTTCCGTTTTGACTCCGTCTGATATTCCTTTTCCTCGAAACACCAAAATAGGCATAAAACAACAAATCTGGGCTCGGCCTCCGGTTAATAGGTTAGTCCCAAAAATAATATAAAAGTGGATAATAAAGCCCAATATTGCCTAAAACAGTAGATAATATAGCATGGAGCAATCAAAAATTATAGATATGTTGGAGACGTATCAAGCATCCCCAAGCTTAATTCCTGCTCGTCCTCAAGTAGGTAAATGATAAAAAAAGGTAATTTTTGATGTGGAATGCTAGTTCGCATAATTTCATTGTAATTCTTCTTACTTGTGGTATGAATATTCAGATCCGAAAGATTCAAGACAAAAGTTCATATTGACATAAAAATAATAATACTTCAAGCATACTAACAAAGCAATTATGTCTTCTCAAAATAACATGGCCAAAGAAAGTTATCCCTACAAAATCATATAGTCTGGCTATGCTCTATCTTCACCACACAAAGTATTTAAATCATGCACAACCCCGATGACAAGCCAAGCAATTGTTTCATACTTTTGACATTCTCAAAACTTTTTCAATCTTCACGCAATACATGAGCGTGAGCCATGGACATAGCACTATATGTGGAATAGAATGGTGGTTGTGGAGAAGACAAAAAGGGAGAAGATAGTCTCACATCAACTAGGCGTATCAACGGGCTATGGAGATGCCCATCAATAGATATCAATGTGAGTGAGTAGGGATTGCCATGCAACGGATGCACTAGAGCTATAAGTATATGAAAGCTCAACAAAAGAAACTAAGTGGGTGTGCATCCAACTCGCTTGCTCACGAAGACCTAGGGCATTTTGAGGAAGCCCATCATTGGAATATACAAGCCAAGTTCTATAATATAAAATTCCCACTAGTATATGAAAGTGACAAAATGAGAGACTTTCTATCATGAAGATCATGGTGCTACTTTGAAGCACACGTGTGGTAAAAGGATAGTAGCATTGTCCCTTCTCTCTTTTTCTCTCATTTTTTTATTTGGGCCTTTTCTCTTTTTTTATGGCCTCTTTTTTTCTTTTTCTTTTAATTTTTCGTCCGGAGTCTCATCCCGACTTGTGGGGGAATCATAGTCTCCATCATACTTTCCTCACTGGGATAATGCTCTAAAAAATGATGATCATCACACTTTTATTTTCTTATAACTCAAAAATTACAACTCGGTTCTTAGACCAAAATATGACTCTATATGAATGCCTCCGGCGGTGTACCGGGATGTGCAATGACTCATGAGTGACATGTATGAAAGAATTATGAACGGTGGCTTTACCACAAATACAATGTCAACTACATGATCATGCAAAGCAATATGACAATGATGGAGTGTGTCATAATAAACAGAACGGTGGAAAGTTGCATGGCAATATATCTCGGAATGGCTATGGAAATGCCATGATAGGTAGGTATGGTGGCTGTTTTGAGGAAGGTATATGGTGTGTGTATGATATCGGCGTAAAGTGTGCGGTATTAGAGAGGCTAGCAATGGTGGAAGGGTGAGAGTGCGTATAATCCATGGACTCAACATTGGTCATAAAGAACTCATATACTTATTGCAAAAATCTACAAGTTATCAAAGCAAAGTATTACGCGCATGCTCCTAGGGGGGATAGATTGGTAGGAAAAGACCATCGCTCGCCCCCGACCGCCACTCATAAGGAAGACAATCAATAAATAAATCATGCTCCAACTTCATCACACAACGGTTCACCATACGTGCATGCTACGGGAATCACAAACTTTAACACAAGTATTTCTCAAATTCACAACTACTCAACTAGCATGACTCTAATATCACAATCTTTATATCTCAAAACAATTATCAAGCATCAAACTTTTCTTAGTATTCAACACACTCATAAGAATTCTTACAAATCTTGTATGCTTAGCATATTAGGATTATTTAAGCAAATTACCATGCTATCTAAGACTCTCAAAATAATCTAAGTGAAGCATGAGAGTTCATCTATTTCTACAAAATATAACCACCGTTGTGCTCTAAAAGATATAAGTGAAGCACTAGAGCAAACGACAAACTACTCCAACAAGATATAAGTGAAGATCAATGAGTAGTTAAATAATTACGCAACTATGCGAAGACTCTCTCTCAATAAAGAATTTCAGATCTTGGTATTGTATTCAAGCAGCAAGCAAAACAAAATAAAATGACATTGCAAGGATAGCACAACTCATGTGAAGAAGCAAAAACTTAGGCTCAACCGATACT
This sequence comes from Triticum dicoccoides, assembly GCF_002162155.2. Lineage (NCBI taxonomy): Eukaryota > Viridiplantae > Streptophyta > Magnoliopsida > Poales > Poaceae > Triticum > Triticum dicoccoides. The sequence continues at coordinate 417,094,892 of NC_041381.1, forward strand.
AACCGATAGTTGTTGAAGAAGAAATGTGGGATGCCTACTGGGGCATCCCCAAGCTTAGATGCTTGAGACTTCTTGAAATATTATCTTGGGGTGCCTTGGGCATCCCCAAGCTTGAAATTTTGTGTCTCCTTAATTCCTCACATATCATGGTTTCTCTTTTTATCAAAAGCTTCATCCACACCAAACTCAACAAGAACTCGTGAGATAGGTTAGTATAAACCAATGCAAAACCTTATCATTTTCTACTGTAACAAATCACTAAAATTATTATTCAACATTGCATACTAAATGCCTCTGCATATTTAATACTCCTATCCTCAAATAGAATCATTAAGCAAGCAAACATATGCAAACAATGCAAACATAACAGCAATCTGTCAAAACAGTACAGTCTGTAAAGAATATAGGAGTATCAATACTTCCCTAACTCCAAAAATTATGAAAGAAAATTACCACTGTAGTAAATTTATCAGATCTTAATATGCAAAAGGTTTCAACATTATACCATTCTCTGACTTTTCTAGGGAATTTTTTCAACAGCGGTAAACTTTCCGTTTTCAAACAGCAACATGTATACTAGCAAAATAGGCATGGCAAAGGCTATCCTTGACTTTTTTTATTGAAACTAAAGATGCAAAACATTATTCTAAATAACATCAAGAAAATACTAACAAAAGAAATTGACGCTCCAAGCAAAACACATATCATGTGGTGAATAAAAATATAGCTCCAAGTAAAGTTACCGATGAACGAAGACGAAATAGGGGATGCCTTCCAGGGAATCCCCAAGCTTAGGCTCTTGGTTGTCCTTGAATATTACCTTGGGGTACCTTGGGCATCCCCAAACTTAGACTCTTGCAACTCCTTATTCCATAGTCCATCGAATCTTTACCCAAAACTTGAAAACTTCACAACACAAAACTCAACAGAAAACTCGTAATCTCCGTTAGTATAAGAAAATAAAACAACCACTTAGGTACTGCAATGAACTCATTCTAAATTCATATTGGTGTAGTATCTACTGAATTCCAACTTATCTATGGTTCATACCCTCCAATACTACTCATAGATTCATCAAAATAAGCAAACAACACATAGAAAACAGAATCTGTCAAGAACAGAACAGTCTGTAGTAATCTGTACCAAACGTATACTTATGGAACTCTAAAAATCCTACCAAATTAGGAATTACTAAGAAATCTGTGTACCAATCCAGAGAAAAAAGAATCAGATCAGGAGCACATTTCTGTGAATTAAAAAAACTAATTTACTGGGTGCAAAAGTTTCTGATTTTCAGCAGGACCAACACAACTATCACCGTAAGCTATCCTAAAGGTCTTACTTGGCACTTTATTCAAACAAAAGCTATAAAACATGATTACTACAGTAGAATAATAATGTGTACACACAAAAACAGTAAGGATAAATATTGGGTTGTCTCCCAACTAGCGCTTTTCTTTAATGCCTTTCTAGCTAGGCATGACGATGACAATGATGCTCACATAAAAGATAAGAATTGAAACATAATGGGAGCATCATGAAGCATATGACTAGCACATTTAAGCCTAACCCACTTCCTATGCATAGGTATTTTGTGAGCAAACAACTTATGGGAACAATAATCAACTTGCATAGGAAGGTAAAACAAGCATAACTTCCAAACTTTAAGCACATAGAGAGGAAACTTGATATTATTGCAATTCCTACAAGCATATGTTCCTCCCTCATAATAATTTTCAGTAGAATCATGACTGAATTCAACAATATAACCAGCACCTAAAGCATTCTTTTCATACTTGCATAGAAAATTTACTACTCTCCACATAAGCAAAATTCTTCTCATGAATAATAGTGGGAGCAAACTCAACAAAATAACTATCATGTGATTGAAAATTAAGATCAAGATGACAAGTTTCATGGTTATCATTATTCTTTATAGCATATGTGTCATCACAATAATCATCATAGATAGGAGGCATGCTTTCATCATAGTAATTTTGCTCATCAAAGCTTGGGGGACAAAAAGTATCATATTCATCAAACATAGCTTCCCCAAGCTTGTGGCTTTGCATATCATTAGCATCATGGATATTCAAGGAATTTATACTAACAACATTGCAATCATGCTCATCATACAAAGATTTAGTGCCAAACATTTTATAGATTTCTTCTTCTAGCACTTGAGCACAATTTTCCTTTCCATCATTCTCACGAAAGATATTAAAAAGATGAAGCGTATGAGACAAACTCAATTCCATTTTTTAGTTTTCTTTTATAAACTAAACTAGTGCTAAAACAAGAAACAAAAAGATTCGATTGCAAGATCTAAAGATATACCTTCAAGCACTCACCTCCCCGGCAACGACGCCAGAAAAGAGCTTAGTTGATGGGGTGTGAGTGAGTGCCGCTTACCTAGCCTCCCCGACAATGGCTCCAGAAAAGAGCTTGATGTATACTACACAACCTTCTTTCTGTAGACGCAGTTGGGCCTGCAAGTGCACATGTTTGTAGGGCGGTAGCAAATTTCCCTCAAGTGGATGACCTAAGGTTTATCAATCCGTAGGAGGCGTAGGATGAAGATGGTCTCTCTCAAGCAACCCTGCAATCAAATAACAAAGAGTCTCTTGTGTCCCCAACACACCCAATACAATGGTAAATTGTATAGGTGCACTAGTTCGGTGAAGAGATGGTCATACAAGTGCAATATGGATGGTAGATAAAGGTTTTTGTAATCTGAAATAATAAAAACAGCAAGGTAAATAATGATAAAAGTGAGCGTAAACGGTATTGCAATGATAGGAAACAAGGCCTAGGGTTCATACTTTCACTAGTGCAAGTTCTCTCAACAATAATAACATAGATAGATCATATAACAATCCCTCAACATGCAACAAAGAGTCACTCCAAAGCCACTAATAGCGGAGAACAAACATAGAGATTATGGTAGGGTATGAAACCACCTCAAAGTTATTCTTTCGGATCGATCTAATAAAGAGTTCGTACTAGAATAACACCTTAAGACACAAATCAACCAAAACCCTAATGTCACCTAGATACTCCATTGTCACCTCAAGTATCCGTGGGCATGATTATACGATATGCATCACACAATCTCAGATTCATCCAACCAACACAAAGTACTTCAAAGAGTGCCCCAAAGTTTCTACCGGAGAGTCAAGAAAACGTGTGCCAACCCCTATGCATAGGTTCATGGGCGGACCCCGCAAGTTGGTCACCAAAACATACATCAAGTGGCGCGTGATATCCCATTGTCACCATAGATAAACACGGCAAGACATACATCAAGTGTTCTCATCATAAAGACTCAATCCAATAAGATAACTTCAAGAGGGAAACTCAATTCATCACAAGAGAGTAGAGGGGTAGAAACATCATAAGATCCAACTATAATAATAAAGCTCGCGATACATCAAGATCGTGTGAAGTCGAGAACACGAGAGAGAGAGATCAAACACATAGCTACTGGTACATACCCTCAGCCCCGAGGGTGAACTACTCCCTCCTCGTCATGGAGAGCGCCGGGATGATGAAGATGGCCACCGGTGATGGATTCCCCCTCCGGCAGGGTGCCGGAACGGGCTCCCGAGAGGTTTTTGGTGGCTACAGAGGCTTGCGGTGGCGGAACTCCCGATCTATCTTCTGTTCTGGAAGTTTTAGGGTACATAGGTATATATGGGTGGAGGAAGTACGTCGGTGGAGCTTCGGGGACCCCACGAGGCAGGGGGCGCGCCCTAGGGGGGTGGGCGTGCCCCCCACCCTCGTGGCCAGCTCCCGTATCTTCTGACATAGAGTCCAAGTCTATCCGGTGGCTTTCCTTCCAAAAATAACTTCTCGAGTTGATTTCGTTCCGTTTTGACTCCATCTGATATTCCTTTTCCTCGAAACACTGAAATAGGCATAAAACAACAAATCTGGGTTGGACCTCCAGTTAATAGGTTAGTCCCAAAAATAATATAAAAGTGGATAATAAAGCCCAATATTGCCTAAAACAGTAGATAATATAGCATGGAGCAATCAAAAATTATAGATACGTTGGAGACGTATCAACGGCCGACAACTCGTCGAGCCAGCTACCGGGTGAGCAGACAAGCGGCTCGACGAGCCACGGCTTGATGCCGGATAGGATGAGACCATTGGCCCGCTCGACCTGGCCGTTGGATTGCGGGTGTGCAACGGACACCAGGTCGAGGCGAATGCCAGAGACGAAGCAATATTGCGCGAGCGCGCCCTTGGTGAAGTTGGTGCCGTTATCCGTGATGATGTTGTTCGGCATGCCATAATGTACCGTGATGTCTTTGACTAACCATACGGCTATCGGCCCGTCCAGCTTCTTGATTGGCCGTGCTTCGATCCATTTGGTGAACTTGTCCACCGCCACCAGAAAATGCGTCATGCCACCTCGAGCGGTCTTGAAGGCCCCCACCATATCGAGTCCCCAAACCGCGAAGGGCCAAGCGATCGGGATGGTCCAGAGTGCTGAGGCCAGCTGGTGGCTGCGCTTGCTGAAGTGTTGGCATCCCTCGCACTTGAGGACGAGTGACTCGGCATCTTGGAGGGCCGTGGGATGATAGAAACTATGGCGGAAAGCGTTAGCCACTAAGGACCATGAGGCGGCGTGGTGCCCGCACTCGCCCTTGTGTATGTCGAGGAGGATCTCAATGCCCTGGTCCTACTCGACGCAGCGCTAAAACACGCCGGTGGAGCTGCGCTTGACGAGCTCATTGTTGATGATGTTGTAGGCGGACGCCCGGTGTTGCACTTGCCGAGCCTCGGTCTTGTTGATACGTCTCCAACGTATCTATAATTTTTTATTGTTCCCTGCTATTATATTATCTATTTTGTATGTTTAATGGGCTTTATTATACATTTTTATATTATTTTTGGGACTAACCTATTAACCGAAGGCCCAGTGCAAATTGCTGTTTTTTTGCCTATTTCAGTGTTTCGCAGAAAAGGAATATCAAACGGAATGAAACCTTCAGGAGAGTTATTTTTTGTAACAAACACAATCCAGGGTACTTGGAGTGGACGTCAAGCAAGCAACGAGGTGGCCACGAGGCAGGGAGACGCGCCCAGGGGGGTAGGCATGCCCCCCACCCTCATGGGCCCCTCGTGGCTCCACCAACCTCCTTCCTTCGCCTATATATACTCATATACCCTGAAAACATCAAAGAGCACCACGAAACCCTATTTCCACCGCCGCAACCTTCTGTACTCGTGAGATCCCATCTTGGGGCCCTTTCCGGCGCTCCGCCGGAGGGGGAATCGATCACGGAGGGCTTCTACATCAACACCATAGCCTCTCCGATGATGTGTGAGTAGTTTACCATAGACCTTCGGGTCCATAGTTATTAGCCAGATGGCTTCTTCTGTCTCTTTGGATCTCAATACAAAGTTCCCCTCGATTCTCTTGGAGATCTATTTGATGTAATTCTTTTTGCGGTGTGTTTGTCAAGATCCCATGAATTATGGGTTTATGATCAAGATTATCTATGAACAATATTTGGTTCTTCTCTAAATTCTTATATGTATAATTTGTTATCATTGCAAGTCTCTCCAAAATTATTTGTTTGGTTTGGCCTACTAGATTGATCTTTCTTGTCATGGGAGAAGTGCTTAGCTTTGGGTTCAATCTTGCGGTGTCCTTTCCCAGTGACAGCAGGGGCAGCAAGGCACGTATTGTATTGTTGCCATCAAGGATAAAAAGATGGGGTTTATATCATATTGCTTGAGTTTATCCCTCTACATCATGCCATCTTGCCTAATGTGTTACTCTGTTCTTATGAACTTAATACTCTAGATGCATGCCGGATAGCGGTCGATGTGTGGAGTAATAGTAGTAGATGCAGAATCGTTTTGGTCTACTTGTCGCGGACGTGATGCCTATATACATGATCATGCCTAGATATTCTCATAACTATGCGCTTTTCTATCAATTGCTCGACAGTAATTTGTTCACCCACCGTAAATTATGCTATCTTGAGAGAAGCCACTAGTGAAACCTGTGGCCCCCGGGTCTATCTTCCATCATATTACTTTCCTATCAATTTACTATTTCTTCCATTATTTATTTTGCAATCTTAACTTTCCAATCTATATCATAAAAATACAAAAAATATTTATCTTATTATCTCTATCAGATCTCACTTTTGCAAGTGGCCGTGAAGGGATTGACAACCCCTTTATCGCATTGGTTGCAAGGTTCTTATTTGTTTGTGTAGGTACAAGGCGACTTGCGTGTAACCTCCTACCGGATTGATACCTTGGTTCTTAAAAACTGAGGGAAATACTTACGCTACTTTGTCGCATCACCCTTTCCTCTTCAAGGGAAAACCAACGCATGCTCAAGAGGTGGCAAGAAGGACTTCTGGCGCCGTTGCCGGGGAGGCTTACGCCAAGTCAAGTCAAGTCAAGACATACCAAGTACCCATCACAAACTCTTATCCCTCACATTACATCATTTGCCATTTGCCTCTCGTTTTCCTATCCCCCACTTCACCTTTGCCTTTTCTTCACCTTCTTCCCTTATGTCTTTTTGTTTGTGTTTCCACGTGCCTTCTATTTGCTTGCATCTTTGCTTGCTAAAAATCTATTGATATGGATCCACTTAAAGTGTTCTACTTGGATCATCTTCGACCCTTATGCACTCGTGCTGAAACCCCAACTAGCCTAGTTGATGGGAAATATTTAGATGAGCATGCTCATTTTGTGCGTCACCGTTTGTCTGAAAAAGGAAGACTCTTATGGGATCAAATAAACAGATTGCTGTGTTATGCTTGGAATCTTTGTGAAAATTTATGATTTTACTTGTTGCTGTAAGAACCCTAAAAAACACCTCCCCTACCTATGTGAGTTTAATGATAATGAAATCTTATCTTCTTATGCAAAGGGTGTTTATAGTTACTACGATATCGAACAAATTGAAGAATTTGTTGCTTTTAAGGGTGCTTATGAAGTTGCTTCTTTGATTGAAAAGTATGATATTACTCTCTACGAATCTGAAAATTTTGACATACTTAAATATTGCTATGAAAACTATGCTCATAATGTCTATGTCAAAGAATTTATTGAAAGAATGACCGTTGCTTCTGAAGAAAATAATGATATGCATGAATCTATAGATAATTATGATTCCAATGATTTGATTGAAATATCTTGCTACGTCTTGAGCTTGCGTTGGTTTTCCTTGAAGAGGAAAGGGTGATGCAGCAATAGTAGCGTAAGTATTTCCCTCAATTTTTGAGAACCAATGTATCAATCCAGAAGGAGGCTCCTCAAAAGTCCCACGCACCTACACAAACAAACAAAGAACTCACAACCAACACAATAAAGGGGTTGTCAATCCCTTCACGGCCACTTGCGAAAGTGAGATCTAATAGAGATAGTATGATAAGATAAATATATTTTTGGTATTTTATAATATAGATGCAAAAGGTAAAGATGCAAATAAAAGTAGATTGAAAGCAAATATGATAAAGGATAGACCCGGGGGCCATAGGTTTCACTAGTGGCTTCTCTCAAGATAGCATAAGTATTACGGTGGGTGAACAAATTACTGTCGAGCAATTGATAGAAAATCGAATAATTATGAGATTATCTAGGCATGATCATGTATATAGGCATCACGTCCGTGACAAGTAGACCGACTCCTGCCTGCATCTACTACTATTACTCCACACATCGACCGACTCCTGCCTGCATCTAGAGTATTAAGTTCATAAGAACAGAGTAACGCCTTAAGCAAGATGACATGATGTAGAGGGATAAATTCATGCAATATGATATAAACCCCATCTTTTTATCCTCGATGGCAACAATACAATACGTGCCTTGCAACCCTTTCTGTCACTGGGTAAGGACACCGCAAGATTGAACCCAAAGCTAAGCACTTCTCCCATGGCAAGAAAGATCAATCTAGTAGGCCAAACCAAACTGATAATTCAAAGAGACTTGCAAAGATAACTCAATCATACATAAAATAATTCAGAGGAGATTTAAATATTTCTCATAGATAAACTTGATCATAAACCCAGAATTCATCGAATCTCGACAAACACACCGCAAAAAGAGTTTACATCGAATAGATCTCCACAAGAGAGGGGGAGAACATTGTATTGAGATCCAAAAAGAGAGAAGAAGCCATCTAGCTAATAACTATGGACCCGAAGGTCTATGGTAAACTACTCACAACTCATCGGAGGGGCTATGGTGTTGATGTAGAAGCCCTCCATGGACGATTCCCCCTCCGGCAGAGCGCCGACGAAGGCTCCAAGATGGGATCTCGTGGATACATAAGGTTACGGTGGTGGAAATTGTGTTTCGTTGGCTCACTGAATGTTTTTGGGGTACGTAGGCTTATATAGGAGGAAGAAGTACGCCGGTGGCTGCCCGAGGGGCCCACGAGACAGGGGGCACGCCCTATAGGGGGGAGCCCTACCCTCTCGTGGCCGCCTCGGCTGCTTCTTGACTTGCACTCCAAGTCCTCTGGATCACATTCGTTGCAAAAATCACGCCCCCGAAGGTTTCATTCCGTTTGGACTCCGTTTGATATTCCTTTTCTTCAAAATACTGAAATAGGCAAAAAAACAACAATACGGGCTGGGCCTCCAGTTAGTAGGTTAGACCCAAAAATGATATAAATGTGTAAAATAAAGCCATAAACATCCAAAAGGGGTAATATAATAGCATGGAACAATAAAAAATTATAGATATGTTGGAGACGTATCAAGCATCCCCAAGCTTAATTCCTGCTCGTCCTCGAGTAGGTAAATGATAAAAACAGAATTTTTGATGTGGAATGCTACCTAGCATAATTCTCAATGTAATTTTATTTATTGTGGCATGAATGTTCAGATCCAAATGATTCAAAATAAAAGTTCATATTGACATAAGAAATGGTGATACTTCAAGCATACTAATCAAAGTAATCATGTCTTCTCAAAATAACATGGCCAAAGAAAGTTATCCCTACAAAATCATATAGTCTGGCTGTTGCTCTATCTTCATCACACAAAGTATTTCATCATGCACAACCCCGATGACAAGCCAAGCAATTGTTTTATACTTTAATAATCTCAAACTCTTTCAACTTTCACGCAATACATGAGCGTGAGCCATGGACATAGCACTATATGTGGAATACAATGGTGGTTGTGGAGAAGACAAAAAAAGGAGGTAGTCTCACATCAACTAGACGTATCAACGGGCTATGGAGATGCCCATTAATAGATATCAATGTGAGTGAGTAGGGATTGCCATGCAACAGATGCACTAGAGATATAAATATATGAAAGCTCAACAAAAGAAACTAAGTGGGTGTGCATCCAACTCGCTTGCTCACGAAGACCTAGGGCATTTTGAGGAAGCCCATCATTTGAATATACAAGACAAGTTCTATAATGAAAAATTCCCACTAGTATATGAAAGTGACAACATAGGAGACTCTCTATCATGAAGATCATGGTGCTACTTTGAAGCACAAGTGTGGAAAAAGAGATAGTGGCATTGTCCCTTCTCTCTTTTTCTCTCATTTTATTTTTTTCTTTTTCTTTCATTTTTTTCTTTTCTCTCTTTTTTTCTTTTGGCCTTTCCTTTTTTTCTTTTTGGCCTTTCCTTTTTTTTATTTTTCTCTTTCTTTTCTTTTTGTAAAGTCCAAAGTCTCATCCTGACTTGTGGGGGAATCATAGTCTTCATCATCCTTTCCTCACTGAGACAATGCTCTAATAATGAAGATCATCACACTTTTATGGATTTACAACTCGAAGCTAGAACAAGATATGACTCTATATGATTGCCTCCGGCGGTGTACCGGGATATGCAATGAATCAAGAGCGACATGTATGAAAATTATGAAGGTGGCCTTGCCACAAATACAATGTCAACTATATGATCATGCCAAGAGCAATATGACAAAAGTAATGCGTGTCATATGAACGGAACGGTGGAGAGTTGCATGGCAATATATCTCGGAATGGCTATGGAAATGCCATAATAGGTAGGTATGGTGGCCGTTTTGAGAAAGGTATATGGTGGGTGTATGGTACCGGCAAAAGTTGCGCGGCACAAGAGAGGCTAGCAATGGTGGAAGGGTGAGAGTGCGTATAATCCATGGACTCAACGTTAGTCAAAAGAACTCATGTACTTATTGCAAAAATCTAGAAGTCACCAAAAACAAAGTACTACGCGCATGCTCCTAGGGGGATAGATTGGTAGGAAAAGACCATCGCTCGTCCCCGACCGCCAGTCATAAGGAAGACAATCAATAAATAAAATTGTGCTCCAACTTCATCACAAAGCGGTTCACCATACGTGCATTCTACGGGACTCACAACCCTCAACACAAGTATTTTTCACAATCACCTCAACTAGCATAACTTTAATATCACTACCTCCATATCTCAAAACAATTATCAAGCATCAAATTGATCATAGTATCCAATTCACTTTCTATGATAGTTTTTATTATACCCAACTTGGATGCTCATCATTCGGAGACCAAATTTGTAACCAAAGCAAATACCATGCTGTTCTAAAAGACTCTCAAAATAATATAAGTGAAGCATGAGAGACTAGAAATTTCTTCAAAATTAAGTCACCGCCGTGCTCTAAAAGATATAAGTGAAGCACTAGAGCAAAAACTATCAAGCTCAAAAGATATAAGTGAAGCACATAGAGTATTCTAGCAAATTCTAATCAAGTAGGCTTCTCCCAAAATGTGTGTACAGCAAGGATGATTGTGGTAAACTAAAAAGCAAAGACTAATATAATACATGATGCTCCAAGCAAAACACATATCATGTGGCGAATAAAAATATAGCTCCAAGTAAAGTTACCAATGAACGAAGACGAAAGAGGGGATGCCTTCCCGGGGCATCCCCAAGCTTAGGCTTTTGGCTATCCTTGAATATCTTGGGGTGCCATGGGCATCCCCAAGCTTAGGCTCTTGCCACTCCTTATTCCATAGTCCATGAAAGCTTTACCCAAAACTTGAAAACTTCACAACACAAAACTCAACAGGAAATCTTATAAGCTCCGTTAGTGAAAGAAAACAAAAGCACCACATAAGGTACTGTAATGAACTCATTCTTTATTTATTTTGGTGTTAAACCTACTGTATTCCAACTTATCTATGGTTCATACCCATTGATACTAGCCATAGATGCATCAAAATAAGCAAACAACACAAGAAAAATAGATTCTGTCAAAAACAGAACAGTCTGTAGCAATCTATTACTAACGCAAACTTTTAGAACTCTTAAAATCCTACCAAAATAGGAAGTCCTGGGCAATTTGTCTATTGATCTACATCAAAAAGAATAAACGCAAATCACGTTTCTGTGAATTACTAAAATTATTTTCGTGCGTCAAAGTTTCTGTTTTTCAGCATAATCAAATTAACTATTACCATAGGTTATCCTATAGGTTCTACTTGGCACAAACACTAATTAAAACATGAAAACACATCTAAACAGAAGCTAGATGAAAAACTTATTACTAAACAGAAGCAAAAACAAAAAAACAAAGATAAAATTGGGTTGCCTCCCAACTAGCGCTATTGTTTAACGCCCCAAGCTAGGCATAAAAGCGAGGATAGATCTAAGTAGTGACATCTTTGGCACTCAATTCATAAGTAGCTCACATGATAGATTCGTAAGGTAATTTGACTTTATTTCTTGGAAAGTGCTCCATGCATTTCCTTAATGGAAATTGGAATCTAATATTCCCTTCCTTTATATCAATAATTGCACCAATCGTCCTAAGGAAAGGTCTACCAAGAATAATAGGACATGAAAGATTGCAATCTATATCAAGAACGATAAAATCTACAGGCACATAATTCCTATTTGCAACAATAATAACATCATTGATCCTTCCCAAAGGTTTCTTAATGGTGGAATCCGCAAGGTGCAAATTTAAAGAGCAATCATCAAGATCATGGAAACCTAGAATATCACATAAAGTTTTCAGAATCGTGGAAACACTAGCACCTAAATCACACAAAGCAAAACACTCATGATCTTTAATTCTAATCTTTATAGTAGGTTCCCACTCATCATTAAGTTTTCTAGGTATAGAAACTTCCAAATTAAGTTTTTCATCATAAGATTGCATCAAGGCATCAACGATATGTTTGGTAAAAGCTTTATTTTGACTATAAGCATGAGGAGAATTAACAACGGATTGCAACAAGGAAATACAACCTTCTAAAGAACAATTATCATAATCTAATTCCTTGAAATCCGAGATAGTGGGTTCAATGCTATTTAAAGTCATGACCTATCCAATCCCACTTTTACCAAATTTAGCATCATGATCTAAAACCTCCGAATTCTTGGGATGCCTTCTAGGTAAAGTTGACTCATCTTCAGTCCCATAATTATCAAGATTCATATTGCAAAACAAAGATCTAATAGGAGACTTATCAATAACTTTAAGATCCTCATCATTATTTTCATGGAAACTAGAAGAACACGCCTTTATAAAGCTATCTTTCTTAGCACGCAATCTAGCGGTTCTTTCTTTGCACTCATCAATGGAAATTCTCATTGCTTTTAGAGACTCATTGATATCATGCTTAGGAGGAGAAGATCTAAGTTTAAGAGAATCAACATCAAGCGAAAGTCTATCAACCTTCCTAGCCAAATCATCAACTTTGAGCAATTTTTCTTCAAGCAAGGCATTAAAATTCTTTTGAGAAATCATAAATTCTTTCACACTATTCTCAAAATCAGAGGGCATCTTATTAAAATTACCATAATAATTATTATAGGAATTTCCATAATTATTAGAGGAATTACTAGGGAACGATCTAGAATTAAAGTTTCCTCTATAAGCGTTGTTTCCAAAGCTATTCCTACCAACAAAATTCACATCCATAGATTCATTATTATTCTCAATCAAAGTAGACACAGGCATATCATTGGGATCAAGAGGAGTATTTTTAGTAGCAAACAATTTCATAAGTTCATCCATCTTTCCACTCAAAACATTGATTTCTTCTATAGCATGCACTTTTTTACTAGAAGATCTTTCGGTGTGCCATTGAGAATAATTAGCCATAATATTATCAAGAAGTTTTGTAGCATCTCCTAACATGATTTCCATAAACGTGCCTCCCGCGGCTGAATCTAAGAGATTTCTAGAAGCAAAGTTCAAACCGGCATAAATTTTTTGTATGATCATCCATAAATTCAAACCATGAGTAGGGCAATTGTGAATCATCAATTTCATTCTTTCCCAAGATTGGGCAACATGCTCATGATCAAGTTGTTTAAAATTCATAATATCGTTCCTAAGAGTGATAATCTTAGCAGGGGAAAAATACTAGGAGATAAAAGCATCTTTGCACTTGTTCCAAGAATCAATACTATTTTTAAGCAAAGACGAAAACCAAACTTTAGCACGATCTCTAAGTGAAAACGGAAATAACTTCAATTTAACGATATCATTATCCGTATCTTTCTTCTTTTGCATATTACACAAATCCACAAAGTTGTTTAGATGAGTAGCGGCATCTTCACTAGGAAGGCCGGCGAATTGATCTTTCATAACAAGATTCAGCAAAGCAGTATTGATTTCACAAGACTCAACATCATTAAGAGGAGCAATCGGAGTACTAAGGAAATCATTATTATTGGTATTGGAGAAATCACACAATTTGGTATTATCTTGCGCCATGGCAACAAGTAATCCAACACACAAGCAAACAGAAAAAGGGCAAGCCAAAGAGAGGAGGAGATTGGGAAAGAGAGGGCGAATAAAACGGCAAGGGTGAAGTGGGGGAGAGGAAAACGAGAGGCAAATGGCAAATAATGTAAATGCGAGGGAGATGAGTTTGTGATGGGTACTTGGTATGTCTTGACTTGAGCGAAGACCTCCCCGGCAATGGCGCCAGAAATCCTTCTTGATACGTCTTGAGCTTGCTTTGGTTTTCTTTGAAGAGGAAAGGGTGATGCAGCAATAGTAGCGTAAGTATTTCCCTCAGTTTTTGAGAACCAATGTATCAATCCAGTAGGAGGCTCCTCAAAAGTCCCACGCACCTACACAAACAAACAAAGAACTCGCAACCAACGCAATAAAGGGGTTCTCAATCCCTTCACGACCACTTGCGAAAGTGAGATCTAATAGAGATAGTATGATAAGATAAATATATTTTTGGTATTTTATAATATAGATGCAAAAAGTAAAGATGCAAATAAAAGTAGATTGAAAGCAAATATGATAAAGGATAGACCCGGGGGTCATAGGTTTCACTAGTGGCTTCTCTCAAGATAGCATAAGTATCACGGTGGGTGAACAAATTACTGTCGAGCAATTGATAGAAAAGCGAATAATTATGAGATTATCTAGGCATGATCAAGTATATAGGCATCATGTCCGTGACAAGTAGACCTACTCCTGCTTGCATCTACTACTATTACTCCATACATCGACCGACTCCTGCCTGCATCTAGAGTATTAAGTTCATAAGAACAGAGTAACGCCTTAAGCAAGATGACATGATGTAGAGGGATAAATTCATGCAATGTGATATAAACCCCATCTTTTTATCCTCGATGGCAACAATACAATACGTGCCTTGCAACCCTTTCTGTCACTGGGTAAGGACACCGCAAGATTGAACCCAAAGCTAAGCACTTCTCCCATGGCAAGAAAGATCAATCTAGTAGGCCAAACCAAACTGATAATTTGAAGAGACTTGCAAAGATAACTCAATCATACATAAAATAATTCAGAGAAGATTTAAATATTTCTCATAAATAAACTTGATCATAAACCCACAATTTATCGGATCTCGACAAACACACTGCAAAAAGAGTTTACATCGAATAGATCTCCACAAGAAAGGGGGAGAACATTGTATTGAGATCCAAAAAGAGAGAAGAAGCCATCTAGCTAATAACTATGGACCCGAAGGTCTGTGGTAAACTACTCACAACTCATCGGAGGGGCTATGCTGTTGATGTAGAAGCCCTCCATGGACGATTCCCCCTCCGGCAGAGCGCCGGCGAAGGCTCCAAGATGGGATCTCGCGGATACAGAAGGTTACGGTGGTGGAAATTGTGTTTCGTTGGCTCCCTGGATGTTTTCGGGGTACGTAGGATTATATAGGAGGAAGAAGTATGTCGGTGGCCGCCCGAGGGACCCACGAGACAGGGGGCGCGCCCTATAGGGAGGGGGGTCCTACCCTCTCATGGCTGCCTCGGCTGCTTCTTGACTTGCACTCCAAGTCCTCTGGATCACGTTCATTCCAAAATTCAAGCTCCCGAAGGTTTCATTCCGTTTGGACTCCGTTGATATTCCTTTTCTTCGAAATACTGAAATAGGCAAAAAAACAGCAATACGGGCTGGGCCTCCGGTTAGTAGGTTAGTCCCAAAAATAATATAAATGTGTAAAATAAAGCCCATAAACATCCAAAAGGGGTAATATAATATCATGGACCAATCAAAAATTATAGATACATTGGAGACATATCATATCCCTTGATGAACATGATGCTTGATATTCTTGTGGCCAAGATGCCGGTATTTATGAAGATGAATTTGCTATAGTTCCTTATGTTAAACATGAGATCGTTGCTATTTCACCCATACTTGATAGTTCTTCGATGAAAAGCATGATTGCAATGATGTTATTATAAATTCTCTTAATGTCAATTGTGTTAATGATATGCAAAACCTCAAGCTTGGGGATGCTAGTTTTGCTATATCCTCTACTTGTTGCAACGATCATGATTGGGGTGACTCTTCTTATGATCTTGAAAATTTATTTAAGCCTCATGATGAATATGAGATTGATAATAATGTTTGCAATATTATTGAAAGTGGGTTTGGAAGAGTGTCAACTTTAGATCCCACATATTTGGAGAATGTTCAATCTTATGAATTTTTTGATAAAAGTGGGTTTGTTGAGGTCATGACTTTAGTTAATGTTAATCCAACTATTTTGGAAGAGTGTCAACTTTGCGTGCATGTGGATCATGTTGAAAATATTTTATGTGATAACTATTTTGTTGAATTTGCTTATGATCCCACATGTAATTATTATGAGAGAGGAAAATATGATTGTAGAAATTTTGATGTTACTAAATTACCTCTCGTTATGTTGAGATTGCTATTGTTTCTTTCCGTTTCCTTGCATATGCTAGTTTTTGCTTGCTATGATAATTTGTTTGCCTATAATATGACTATGCATAGGAAGTATGTTAGACTCAGATGTGTTTGTCACGTACTTCATGATGCTCCCGAGCATCATCGAAATCTCAATGCCTAGCTAGGGGCGTTAAACCATAGCACTTGTTGGGAGGCAACCCAATTTTATTTTTGTCCCCTGCTTTTTGTTCTTATTTAGTAATAAATAATTCATCTAGCTTCTGATTACATGTGGTTTTATGTTTTAAATTAGTGTTTGTGCCAAGTAGAACCTTTGGAAAGACTTGGGTGAAGTCTTTTTGATCTTGCTGTAAAAAACAGAAACTTTAGCGCTCACGAGATTAGCTGCCTTTTTTTATTGGAGAGTGCTTTTAGGTTGATTCTTTTTGCATATGATTAATAGACAAATTCCTCACGTCCACCAATTTATTTCATAATTTTTGGAGTTACAGAAGTACACGTTTGATATAGATTACTACAGAATGTTCTGTTTTTGACAGATTTTGTTTTTCGTGTGTTGTTTGCTTATTTTGATGAATCTATGGCTAGTATCGGGGGGGGGGGTATGAACCATAGAGAAGTTGGAATACAGTAGATTCAACACCAATATAAATAAAGAATGAGTTAATTACAGTACCTTAAAGTAGTGATTTGTTTTCCTATACTAATAGAGCTCATGAGATTTTCTGTTGAGTTTTGTGTTGTGAAGTTTTCAAGATTTGATGGATTATAGAATAAGGAGTGGCAAGAGCCTAAGCTTGGGGATGCCCAAGGCATCCCAAGGTAAAATTTAAGGACAACCAAAAGCCTAAGCTTGGGGATGCCCCGGAAGGCATCCCCTCTTTCGTCTTCATCTATCGGTAACTTTACTTGAGGCTATATTTTTATTCACCATATGATATGTTTTTTGCTTGGAACATCTTGTATGATTTGAGTCTTTGCCTTTTAGTTTACCACAATAATACTTGCCGTACACACCTTTTGGAGAGACACACATGAATCAGAATTTATTAGAATACTCTATGTGCTTCACTTATATCTTTTGAGCTAGATAATTTTGCTCTAGTGCTTCACTTATATCTTTGAGAGCACGGTGGTGGTTTTATTTTATAGAAATTATTAATCTCTCATGATTCACTTATATTATTTTGAGAGTCCTTTAGAACAGCATGGTAATTTACTTTGGCTATAAAATTAGTCCTAATAAGATAGGCATCCAAGATGGGTATAATAAAAACTTTCATAAAAAGTGCATTGAATACTATGAGAAGTTTGATACATGATGATTGTTTTGAGACATGAAAATGGTAATATTAGAGTCATGCTAGTTGAGTAGTTGTGAATTTGAGAAATACTTGTGTTGAAGTTTGCAAGTCCCGTAGCACGCACATATGGTAACCGTTGTGTGACAAATTTTGAGGTGTTCTTTGATTGTCATCCTTATGAATGGCGGTCGGGGATGAGCGATGGTCTTTTCCTACCAATCTATCCCCCTAGGAGCATGCGCGTAATGCTTGGTTTTTGATGACTTGTAGATTTTTGCAATAAGTATGTGAGTTCTTTATGACTAATGTTGAGTCCATGGATTATACGCACTCTCAGCTTTCCATCATTGCTAGCCTCTTCGGTACCGTACATTGCCCTTTCTCACCTTGAGAGTTGGTGCAAACTTCGCCGGTGCATCCAAACCCCGTGATATAATATGCTCTATCACAAATAAACCTCCTTATATCATCCTCAAAACAGCCACCATACCTACCTATTATGGCATTTCCATAGTCATTCCAAGATATATTGCCATGCAACTTTCCACTGTTTCATTTATTATGACACGCTTCATCATTGTCATATTGCCTTGCATGATCATGTAGTTGACATCGTATTTGTGGCAAAGCCACCATGCATAATTTTTCATACATGTCACTCTTGATTCATTGCCTGTCCCGGTACACCGCCGGAGACATTCATATAGAATCATATTTTGTTCTAGTATCGAGTTGTAATCATTGAGTTGTAAATAAATAGAAGTGTGATGATCATCACTAATAGAGCGTTGTCCCAAATAAAAAAAAGAGAAAGGCCAAATAAAAAAAGGAAGGCCCAAAAAAAGAAAAAAAGAAGAAAAAAAGAAATAAAAAGGGACAATGCTACTTTTTTCACACTTGTGCTTCAAAGTAGCACCACGATCTTTATGATAGAGAGTCTCTTGTTTTGTCACTTTCATATACTAGTGGGAATTTTTCATTATAGAACCTGGCTTGTATATTCCAACAATGGGCTTCCTCAAATGTCCTAGGTCTTCGTGAGCAAGCAAGTTGGATGCACACCTACTTAGTTTCTTTTGTTGAGCTTTCATACATTTATAGCTCTAGTGCATCTGTTGCATGGCAATCCCTACTCTGTGACGCCCGGATAATTAAGCTACAGTAATCCCTGGTTGATGATGGCACGTCACCACAATTACTATTGTAAAACTCACGTTGGTTTGAAACCGGTTCAAATTCAAATTTAAATTAAAGTCGAACGACAAAAGTTTTCAAATGCCAAAACTAAAAAGTTCGATATGTGGAAAATAATTCATAACCAATTATGGTGGTGAACCAACTTTTTACAAAGTGGTTTAATGCCATATAATAAATAAAATAGAAACACAAAAGGAAATAAAAAGTTAAAAAGAAAACCTCAGGCCAACTGGGCCATCCGGCCCCTAACCCCCCTGGGCTGGCCACAACCGGCCCACCTTACCCTGCGCTCACCTCCCCTGTTCAAAAAAAAAAACGACCACGTCGCTACAGGGGAGGGGTCGCCCCCGACCACCTCGTCGGCGCCGTCGGGGAGAGGATAAGGACTACCCCCGTCCCCTCGATTCCTGTCCTGCTCCCACTCCACCCTCCTCTCGCCCTCTCCTCTCCCCTCCTCAGATCCGCCGTGATGCGCTTGCCCAAGCGAGCCCGTCGCCACCGCGTCGTCGTTGCCATGCTCCGGGACCTCACCGAGCTGTGCCACGGCGTCCAGGAGGGCTGTAGCCCTGGTCTCCGTCCTTCCCGAGCGCCGGGATGAGCCGGGACTCCCCCGCAGCTCCGTCCCGACCTCGTCTTTGACCTGGTGCCCGGAGCTCGCCGCCGTCGATCCACTCCGCCCCGACCCCTTCCAGCTTCCCCTACAGCTCCTAAACCTCACAACGAGCCTCCTTGTGCTCCTCGGTGAGCCCCTCCTTCAATCCCCTTGTATTCCCCCTCGAAACACCGATGTAGGCCACCGTCACTCGCCCGTGCTCGCCCTTGGCCACGCGGGAGCTCTGTGTTCCTGCCGCGCGCCTACTTCCTTGGCCGCTCACGCACGCAGCTGTTCGGTGCGTTGCCCCCAGCTGCTCCCACTACGACCTGCTGCTCGCCGCCTACGCCGCCGCGCTGCTCTGCTGCTCCTTGTACTGCTGTTGCTCTCGCGTACGTGCTGCTCCTGCGCATGGCTACGTCAGCCTGCTCCTCGCGCACGGACGTCCGCCCGGGCTGCTCTGCTGCTCTACGTGCTGCTGTCGCCGCATACTGCTGCTTGCTACCACGGCTCTGCTGCTGCATCCTACTGATGGCCGCTGACGCTGATGCTAGCTACTGTCGCTGCTATTTTCTGCTAGTTGCTGCTGCTTGTAGTTGCGTTGCTGCTGCTAATTACTGTAGCTATGGTTAGCTTTACGAATATTACACTGAATAACCCCCTGGGCAGCCCCTAAACAGCGGCAAGACAACAGTTAACAGGGCTAAAAAAATATGAGAATATAGTACACTTGACAAGGCTCAAATGTGTCCATTGGACTAAATCCATTTGATGCATGGATTAAATTCTAAGAAAAACATAAATTGCTACGTTCTGTTAACAGAAAACAGAAAACAGCAATGCTGCAGTAGCACTTTTCAAACAAAGATTTGAACAAGCAAATGGATGCTAACATAGCTGCACTTGGTACTGTCATGTAGATCACAGAAAATTGATCAAGTTTGATATAAGACACTACTCCATAGGATGAATAGAACAGTAGCTATAGCCTTTCGAAAACAGCTAAATAATATTCAAAACCGAGGGATTCTCAGATTTAGCCAAATTTCAGTAAATCCTGAAAATTGCTAAATCTTTGAAAAATTAATATTAAAATAATCCATAACTCGAATGAAAAAGTTTTCTACATGAAAGTTGCTCAGAACGACAAGACGAATCCGAATACGCGGTCCGTTCATCTGTCACATGCCCCTAGCATAGCGAGCATGCAACCTTTCCCCTCCGTTTCGTCTGTCCAAATATGCCACACTTCGGGAAAACATTCCCAGATGTTATCCCCCTTCGCTGGTATCGTGTAGCCCTACGTTAGAACACCCCTAGCGCTTCTTGTTACCTTGTCATGCTTAGTATTGCACTTGTTTGCTTTGTATTTATTGTTTCTTCTCCCTCTTCTTCTCGGGTAGACCCCGAGACCGCTGTTGATGCCCCTGTGATCGACTATGTTGACGACGACCCTTCTTCCCTTTCAGTGGAGCTTCCAGGCAAGCCCCCCCTTTGATAATCCCGAATCGCCCATTCTATTCTCTCATGCTTGCATTAGATTTTGCTACTGTTATTGTTTGCTCCTATTCTGATGCATAGCCTGCTTTTGTACCTGCTATTGTTACCTACCTGCTTATCCTAAACTGCTTAGTATAGGTTGCTTAGTGATCCATTAATGACCCCCACCTTGTCCTTGTTGCCCCTGCTTCATCATCAACGACTCGATCAACATGATCGATGACCAGAGCCCGACACCTCACATCACATCACGCCCCTTTTTGTTGCTCGACTCTGCAGAGTTACCATCGAGTGTCGAGGGTGGAACCTCATACATCACTCCTGATGAGATCTCTGTAGCGTAGCTATTCGGTCGTGGTCAACGAGGGTGGTTCCTCCTTCACTATTCCCAATACGGTTCTGTTGTGCAACACCTCAAGTGTGAACCTCGAGGGTGGTTCCTCTTACGTTCACCTTGATGATTACATCGAGTGGAATCCTCCGAGGGTGATTCCTTGGGTTTTTCCCTTGATGTTTGAACACACGGTTACCTTGACTTTACTTGAGACCTTTGGGAAAGTCGGGCGGGCCCAGAGAGCACCCGCAAGATGGTTACGAGGCACGGCCGGGCAGGCAGGCCGCCCTCGAGTGGGTTGGGCTAACCCTTGTCGTATTTCCTCGAGACGGGGTGACGGGGTCACATTATCATGAGTCTCTGCTTGTCTCCGCAAGCTAATAATACACTATGGTTTGGGTATTTGTTCTAAGTTGGCCTTTGGCCTTTACGCACTAACCACCACGCGAGAATAGTTATGGGCCTCGACGACGTAGTATCAGCCAAAGCTTTGCCAGACGTCCAGTTCAGCATTGCGGCACGACTGGGCCGGCACCATCCTGTAGTGGTGGAGCCTGGACCCGCCCTACACGTAACGACTCGGAGTGCAACGGGCGATGGGCCCAGACCCCGGAGTGCTTAGGATGTAGACCGGTGGGGACCTCTCTGCTAAGCCTAGGTAGGGTATGACGTGTTGATTTTCCGAGGCCGGGCATTGACTCAGAAAAGTGTGTCCAGCCAGAGTAATCAAGCATGTTGGAAAATGTGGTGCACCCCTACAGGGAAGATTATCTATTAATAGTCGTGTCCACGGTAACGGACGTTCAGACTTATATCCTGATCTTTTACAACTAGAAATGGATACTTGAGATATGTGGCTCCGGGATTGCTTTCTCCCACGGAGTCGAGGAAGGATCTTTGGGCCTTAATGGTACAACATGCTTGTTAATTAAACTGCTATTCTATACTCTTCTACATACTGCAAGATGCTTGGAGCTACTTGAAGATGCTAGTCTTCGATAGGCTAGGCCTCCCCCCTATTCTGGCATTCTGCAGTTCAGTCCACAGATACAACCCTTCCATTTGATACCAATGCATACTTAGTATAGATCTGATGCTTGCGAGTACTTTGGATGAGTACTCACGGTTGCTCTGTTCCCCTTTTCCCCCCTTCTTCCTTCTTTCCGGTTGTTGCAACCAGTTGGTGGATCCCTGGAGCTAGATGCCACCGCCGATGGATACAACTACGTGGAGATTGCCGACGACCAGGAGTAGTTAGGAGGTCCCAGGCAGGAGGCCTTGCCTCTTTGATCGTGTTGCTTTTGTGCTAGCCTTCTTAAGGCATCCTTGTCTTACTTATGTCTGTACTCAGATATTGTTGCTTCCGCTGACTCTTGTGTATCAAGCTATGTATTCGAGCCCTCGAGGCCCCTGGCTTGTAATATGAAGCTTGTATTATTTTATTTGTGTCTAGAGTTGTGTTGTGATATCTTCCTGTGAGTCCCTGATCTTGATTGTACACATTGTGTGCATGATTAGTGTACGGTCGAATCGGGGGAGTCACATACTCCTTGCATTGACATCAATTGATGGACATGTCCCTAGCCCGTTTATTAGACGCGTCAATGTGAGACTTTCTCCTTTTTTGTCTTCTCCACACAACCCCCATCGTTATACTCTATTCCACCCATAGTGCTATGTCCATGGCTCACGCTCATGTATTGCGTGAAAGTTGAAAAAAGTTTGAGATTACTAAAGTATGAAACAATTGCTTGGCTTGTCATCGGGTTTGTGCATGATGAGAGCATTTTTGTGTGACGAAAATGAAGCATAGCCAAACTATATGATTTTGTAGGGATAAGCTTTCTTTGGCCATGTTATTTTGAGAAGACATAATTGCTTAGTTAGTATGCTTGAAGTATTATTATTTTTATGTCAATATTAAACTGTTATCTTGAATCTTTCGGATCTAAACATTCATGCCACAATAAAGAGAATTACTTAGAAAATTATGCTAGTGTCAGGACCCCGATCCAAAGTCACACCGATCTAGCATGTAACACTTCATATCACTTTGCGGCCTCATGCACGGTATTCCCACGGGTGTCGCCTTACCATGCCCGGGACCGTTTGTGCCTTTTGGCACACGTATATGAAAGTGTCGCTAGCATCCATATGACAAAGAACCCGGACTGACATGGCTAGTCTTGAACCCAAAGTGACACTAACTTATAGGGACAGCCATACATGACCCAGCAACAAACGTGTCGGTCATCAGCGAGTGAATCCGGGCTGTAGCAGCTGGGCTAGCAGGACTCCAGAGGATCCGGGATGTAGCAGGATAACAGGACTCCGGTAGACACCGCGTGACATTTCCCCGAAGGGACAGACACATGAACGAAGAAGGACACATGCCGGCCAGCCTAAGTGTTCTGGAGCAGTAGCAAGCTACCAGGGCTCAGTGGAAGCACCAGGAGACATTTCCCGGTAAGAGAGGTGATGTCTACTACACAACCTTCTTCTTGTAGACGTTGTTGGGCCTCCAAGTGCAGAGGTTTGTAGGACAGTAGCAAATTTCCCTCAAGTGGATGACCTAAGTTTATCAATCCGTGGGAGGCGTAGGATGAAGATGGTCTCTCTCAAGCAACCCTGCAACCAAATAGCAAAGAGTCTCTTGTGTCCCCAACACACCCAATACAATGGTAAATTGTATAGGTGCACTAGTTCGGTGAAGAGATGGTGATACAAGTGCAATATGGATAGTAGATATAGGTTTTTGTAATCTGAAATAATAAAAACAACAAGGTAACTTGTAAGGGCACTTTTGTCCCTAAGTAGTTTTGGTGATTGATGACAATGCCTTTGTGGACTAATCGTGTGTATTGAGCTTTTCAGATTCATCACGACTAAACACAAGACGATTTGATGCCCCTCGAAGATTATTGAAGATGGCGTTTGTCTACGGTTCAGTTCGGTGGAGTTGAGTCGTAGGAGAGCCATACTATTAAGAGGGGGTCCGCTTTGGAAAGGTTTGGGTGGAATATCACGTACACATTCCCTTTTGCACCGCCTTTCCTTGAGCTCCTTGGAGTGTTTCTCCGTCTCACCGTGTCTCTGCGAAATGAAGGCCTCAGTGTTGCTCTTCTCAGGCTAGCGGTAGTACTGCTCTTTTGAGCGGTACTACCGCAGGAGCCAGCGGTAGTACCGGGCTCCGGCACGGTAGTACCGTAGGCTCCCACGGTAGTACCGCTCATCCGAGCGGTAGTACCGCGAGCTATGGTCTGGCACCGCTCTCTAGAGGTGGTAGGCGCGGATGTAATTTTTTACATCCGCGCTCCCCGCGGTAGTACCGTGCCGTGGCGCGGTAGTACCGTGGCACTAGGCCAGGTTTCGGAGCAGGAGCGGAGGTAGGGGCAGATGTATTTTTACATCCGCACCCTCCATGGTAGTACTGCAACCTCGGTCGCGGTAGTCCCGTGTCAGATTTGTGCACGTCATTTTCTCAGCGGAGGTAGTCACGGATGTAATTTTTTACATCTGTGCCTATCAGGCCTGGCCCGTGTCTGCCTTGCGGAAGTACCGCATGGGGCCGCGGTAGTACCGCTCCTGCGGATCTACCGCGCCCTGTCGGTGCTCCTTTTTGCCTGGTCAGGTCTCTGTCGTGCTCGCGGTAGTACAGCGGTCCACCACGGTAGTACCGCACGCCAGTGCGGTAGTACCGCGCCTGTGGAGCGGTAGTTCCGTGGGCCACGGGCTGAGTGGTGGGCAACGGTTGGAATTGTCCCCCACTATAAAAGGGGGTCTTCTTCTCCAAGAAGACTCACCTCTTCTAACCCTAAACTCCATTGTTGCTCCAAGCTCCATTTTCGCCCGATCTCTCTCCCTAGCCAATCAAACTTGTTGAGTTGCTCAGGATTGAGTGACAAGGGCCCGATCTACACTTCCACCAAGAGATATTCGATTCCCCCCACTTATCCCTAGCGGATCTTGTTACTCTTGGGTGGTTGAGCACCCTAGACGGTTGAGGTCACCTCGAAGCCATACTCCATTGTGGTGAAGCCTCGTGGTGTTGTTGGGAGCCTCCAAGTGTTGTGGAGATTGCCCCAACCTTGTTTGTAAAGGTTCGGTCGCCGCCTTCAAGGGCACCAATAGTGGAATCACGGCATCTCGCATTGTGTGAGGGCGTGAGGAGATTACGGTGGCCCTAGTGGCTTCTCGGGGAGCATCGTGCCTCCACACCGCTCTAACGGAGACGTACTTCCCCTTAAAAGGAAGGAACTTTGGTAACACATCCTCGTCTCCACCGGCTCCACTCTTGGTTATTTCGTGCCTTTACTTTTGCAAGCTTACTTGTGTTGCATCTTTTGCTTGCTTGTGTGCTAGTTGTCATTGCATCATATAGGTTGTCCATATAGTTCCATATCTAGACAACCTATTTTATTGCAAGGTTTAAATTGTTAAATAAAAGCTTAAAAATTGTTAGTTGCCTATTCACCCCCCTCTAGTCAACCATATCGATCCTTTCAATTGGTATCAGAGCCTCATCTCTTTTTAAGGACTTTGCCGTCCAAAGAGTATGGTTGACACCAACGACGGTGCGGAGGAGCACTGCGGTGTGAATCCAATCTCGTCTTCGGCCGATGGGGGAACCTCGGTCTCCCGTGAGGAATTCAATGTGGCTTTAGACACATTGAAAACCTCCATGACGACCGAGGTTGAAAGCATGTTTACTAAATTCCTAGAAGGACTTAAACTATCCACCTCGCCGATGAAAGTGGGTGATCCCACTAACAAGGTGACGGATGCTAACTCTGACAAGGGGGAAGCTAATAGTGAAAAGGGTCCTTCTTCTAGTGGTAGAAATGGCACCGGCATCTATGCCCATGTGGAACCTCCTACTTATGGTGGACCTATTCCCTCCACTCATTTAAATCATGCCGATCCTCCTCCTAAGATTGTGAAAAATGAGGATTTTGATTCTTGGGTTTATCGTTTAAAGCGTCATTTAAAACATGTGGATACTAATCTTTGGAGAATCATAGAAGAAGGTTTCTATCCTCATGACCCAAGCAACTTCACCCCTCGAGAAGCCGCGGATAATCAATTCAATGAGAGTGCTCTCTTCATCATCCAAGATGCAATCCTTCCCGAAGATCTCCCTCATCTTTGACCTCATGCCGTGGCTAAAGACGCATGGCAATGTGTTGTATCTCTCTATCGAGGAAGTGCTAGCATTCAACGCTCCAACTATGAAGTGGTGCAAGATGAAGCCGATGAGTTTGCAATGAAAGAAGATGAAGAACCTCGTGAGCTCTTTCGAAGAGTGACCAAACTCGCGGTCTCACTCCGAGATCATGGGAGCAAGGACACTGATGACAATTGGATCAAGCGCAAGTTCCTCAAGGCCATGATGCCCCACAACAAGGCCATGTCCTCCGTCATTCGTCAAAGACCGGACTTCCACTCCATGACCTCGAGCGAAGTGTTGGATGAGTTCGTTGCAATGAGCATCTTGGACAAGTCCGCCGACAATGCGGTGCTTCGTTCTCAAAGGGCAAAGAAGCCCAACCTTGCATTGAAGGCCAAGGTTAGTGTGGAAGAAGAGGAAGAAGAGGAAGATGAGGAGAGCAACCCCGAAGACACGAAATATGATTATCATGAGCACATGGCTCTTGCCTCAAGACAATTTTGGAGCAATAAGAATACAAGACCCAACTTCAACAAGAACAACTCAAGTGGCCTCAAGGGCAAGCAACGAGTTAGAACTTGTTTCAACTATGGCAATGTGAGCCATTTCGTTGCGGATTGTCCTTACGAGAAGCGGGAAGACAATGGTGGCAAGTTCATCCGAAAGGACAAAGCCAAGTCCTTCCCCAACAAGAACAACTTAACCAAGAAGACTCCTACTCGCGGGTTGGTGGTTCAAGAAGAATACCGTGAGGATGACGATGATGATGAAGATTGTGAAGCAATGGCTATGGCATCCGTTGCCATTGCCACAACTCCCCGGTTGTCTCTGTTCGACTCACCCAACAAGAACATCACCGCCAAGTGCCTCATGGCCAAAGCCACTAACAAGGTAACCCCCAACATCAAAACCACCATTATTCCTAATCCTTCTTTGACGGTTGGCCTTGATGATGGTAAGGGGTCTAATGAGGAGGTAAATGAATTTGAGTCCTTCACGAGTAAGCTCAAGGGAAAATCCGAGAAGCACTTCGTTGCTCTTTTGGAACAACTTGGTGAAGCCAATGACATGATCGAGGCTCACGAAGAAACCATCTCTAAGATGGAAGGTCATAGTCGTGACTATGCCGATGAGATGTCGGATCTCTCTAATGCTGTTGAGGAAGAGCGTGGGCATCATTTGGCTCTTGATGAGTCACACAACGATGACCATGCCAAATTAAAGAAAGATCTCGATCATGCTCTTGTTGTGTCTCGTGTGCTAACTTCCGAGAAGGCTAAACTTGGGGTTGATCATGCTAGACTCAAGGAGGAGTTTGATGAACTTGACAAGGCCCATAAGGTCTTGAAAAGTGCTCATGCAAACCTCAAGGAGTCTCATGCTCAACTCCAAGTTAAGCTAACCAAGGAAAATGCCATATTTCCTCACATGGTCTTAATTGATAATGCAAATGCTACTAACCTGTGTTGTGAGCATGTGCATCTTGTGGAGGAGAATGCCATGTTGAAGGAACAACTCGAGAAAGGTCTTGTGTCATGCATACAAGGTGAGAAGAACCTAAATGACCTTTTGAGCAATCAAAAGGAAGTTATGGGCAAGGAGGGAGTTGGGTTCTCACCCAAGACCAAGAACAAGAAGAAGAACGAGAAGAAAGATAACAAGACCAAACGACCTCCCCCGCTTAAGCAAACTTTTATGAAGGAGGGAGAGGCTGCTCCTAAGGAGAAGAAGAACAATGCGAAGAGTGGTGATGCCATAAAGGGCAAAGCCATCTCTCCCAACAAAGCCGGCGACTTTAACCCCTCTTATGTGTTGTGTCGGGGTAGTGATGGGCATGTTTATGCTAAATTTGTTGGTTCTTCTTATGAGTACATTGAATGGTCTATTTGGGTTCCCAAGACCCTTGTTACTAACATCAAAGGACCCATTACTAAATGGGTACCTAAAACCAAGCATTGATCTCTTGTATGTGTTTGCTTCTGGTGGGGGATCATGGTTGCTCGATAGTGGAGCAACAAATCATATGACCGGGAGCAAGGACTTGGTGGTGGACGTGCAAAAGATCCCATCTATGCCCACCAATGTTGAGTGGGGTGATGCCTCACATTCTAAGGTATTGGGTCTTGGCAAGGTTGTCATTTCTCATGATCTAACGATCGAGAAAGTCATGCTTGTTGAGTCCCTTGCGTTCAATTTACTTTCCATTCGTCAACTTGCACTCATGGGCTTTGCCACCTTCTTTGATATTGATACAGTGGCCCTCTTGTGGAGCAAGACTCTTAAAGTAGCCTTTGTTGGGCATGTCGAGAATAGTCTCTATGTGATTAACTTTTCGGAGCAACCCACTAAGACCGCGACATGCCTAATGGCTAAAGTTGATGTGGGACGGCTTTGGCATCGCCGTTTAGCCCACGTCAATATGAGATCTTTGCAAAGTCTTCTCAAGGGGGATCATGTCCATGGACTAACAAATGTTAGTTTTGCCAAAGATCGTGCTTGCAGTGCTTGTATCGAAGGAAAGCTACATGAGACGGTTCACCCTCCCATGACTATCATCTACTCGAAGAGACCCTTGGAACTCCTTCACATGGACCTCTTTGGGCCTCCATCCTTTGATAGTCTTCGGGGTAGAAAGTATTGCTTGGTGATTGTGGATGATTATTCAAGATACACTTGGGTATACTTCTTCAAGAGGAAGAGTGAGACTCAACAAACCGTCATCGACTTTGCAAATGAAGCTCAACGTCAACATAATGCAAAGATCTTGACAATAAGAAGTGACAACGGCACCAAGTTCAAGAACTACACCTTGGATGAGTTTCTTAGTGATGAGGGGATCAAGCATCAATATTCTGCACCATATACCCCTCAACAAAATGGTGTTGCAGAGAGGAAGAACCGGACATTGATGGATGCGGCAAGGACCATGATGGCAGAGTTCAAGTCTCCATACAACTTTTGGGCCGAAGCCATCAACACCGCATGTCATGCATCCAATCGGCTCTATCTCCGCAAAGGCTTGAACAAGACTCCTTATGAGATACTCACCGGAAACAAGCCCAATCTCAAGTACTTCCGGGTGTTCGGGTGTAAGTGTTTCATTCTCAAGAAAGGTGTTCGTTTGTCTAAATTTGAGGCTAGAGCTTATGAGGGCATATTTGTTGGTTATGCTACAAACTCTCATGCTTACCGTGTTCTCAACAAGTCCACCGGACTCATTGAGGAGACGTGTAACGTGGAGTTTGACGAAAATAATGGCTCCCAAGTGGAGCAAAGTGGTACTTGTGATGTAGGTGATGAAATTCCTCCCCAAGCCATAAGAAGAATGGGTATTGGTCATATTCTACCCATTGAGGAACCCCTTGTGGCCGAAGGAGAAGGACAATGCTCCACTCAAGTGGAGCCTTCACCTACTCAAGACTCACAC
This sequence comes from Triticum dicoccoides, assembly GCF_002162155.2. Lineage (NCBI taxonomy): Eukaryota > Viridiplantae > Streptophyta > Magnoliopsida > Poales > Poaceae > Triticum > Triticum dicoccoides. The sequence continues at coordinate 417,124,547 of NC_041381.1, forward strand.
GCTTCCGAAGAACAAAGTGAAGGCCCTCAACCTCATGAACAAGACCAAGGGCAAGATCAATCTCAAGATTGTAATGTACCTCCAAATGATGCCCAAGGTCAAGTTCTCCCCCTCGAGCAAGTTCAAGATCATGAGCAAGCTCAAGATCAAGAACAAGCTCAAGACATCGCTCAAGATAATCAAGTTAACCCTCCTCCTTCCACATCCGGGGAGGAATTAGAGCGTCGTGCCGCAAAGATTGCTTCCAAGCTCACCACCAAAGGCCACCTCATGGAAAATGTGGTTGGAAGCCTAAGAAAGGGGGTAAGCACTCGTAGACAATTAGCAAACTATTGTGAACATCACGCATTTGTCTCTTGTGTTGAAGCCCAAAAGGTCTATGAGGTGCTCGAAGACTCGAATTGGCTCAATGCCATACACGAAGAACTCAACAACTTCGAGTACAACAAGGTTTGGAGATTGGTGCCAAGGCCATCGGGGAACCACAACGTCATTGGAACCAAGTGGATTTTCAAGAACAAGCAAGATGCTCATGGGAACATCATTCGCAACAAGGCAAGATTGGTAGCACAAGGCTACTCCCAAGTCGAGGGCATCGACTATGGTGAAACCTTTGCTCCCGTTGCTCGCCTTGAATCCATTTGTTTGTTGATTGCTTATGCTTCCCATCATAACTTTAAGTTACAACAAATGGATGTGAAAAGTGATTTTCTTAATGGTCCTATTAATGAGTTGGTGTATGTCAAGCAACCCCCCGGGTTTGAGGATCCTTACTTCCCAGATCATGTGTATCAACTCGATAAGGCACTCTATGGCCTTAAACAAGCCCCACGTGCATGGTATGACCACCTTACCGAGTTGTTACAAGATCGCGGATTCGAAGTTGGGCAAATCGATCCCACTCTTTTTACTAAGAAGGTCAAAGGGGAGTTGTTTGTGTGCCAACTATATGTTGATGACATTATCTTTGCTTCCCCTAACAAAGCTTTCAATGAAGAATTTGCCACTCTCATGACCTCTAAGTTCAAGGTTTCTTTGATGGGAGAGTTGAAGTTCTTCCTTGGTTCTGATATCAAACAAAGAAGAGAAGGTACCTTCATCAACCAAGCCAAATACACTCAAGACATGCTTAAGAGATTCAAGCTAAGTGATGTCAAGCCGGCCTCTACTCCAATGCCTACCAAGTGCCAACTTGACATTGATCCCAATGGTAAAGCGGTGGATCAAAAGGTATATCGCTCTATGATTGGATACTTACTTTACCTTTGTGCATCTAGACCGGATATCATGTTGAGTGTGGGTATGTGTGCACGGTTTCAAGCCGCACCAAAGGAAAGCTATTTTGTGGCGGTCAAGCGAATCTTTCGATATTTGGCTCATACCCCAAACTTTGGCCTTTGGTACCCAAGAGGAGCAAACTTCAAGCTTGAAGGATTTACGGATTCCGATTGGGCGGGAGACAAAGTGGATAGGAAGTCCACTTTCGGAGGGTGCCAATTTCTTGGTTGCACTTTGGTGAGTTGGTCTTCCAAGAAGCAAAGTTGTGTCTCTCTCTCGTCCACCGAAGCGGAATATGTGACGGCCGGTAGTTGTTGTGCACAACTCTTATGGATGAGGCAAACTTTAAAGGAATACGGTGTCATTTGTGACAAAGTGCCTCTTTGGTGTGACAATGAAAGTGCCATCAAGATTTCTCTCAACCCGGTGCAACATTTCAAGACGAAGCATATTGAGATTCGGTATCACTTCATCCGGATCACATTAGGCGAGGGGAGATCGAGCTCAAGTATGTCAACTCTCATAATAACCTTGCAGATATTTTCACGAAGCCCATGGATGAAGCAAGATTTCGCGAGTTAAGGCATGAGCTAAATATCATTGATTCGAGCAATGTTGCTTGAACCCTTGCACACCCCACCATACTCAACTTGTTATCTAGTTTAGGTGTAGGCATGGACATAGGGGGAGTGTTGTTCTCTCAATGAACTCTCCCTCCCCCCATTATGTATAAATCGATCATCTCTTTCACATTAGCCTTTTTTATGGTACTTGTGCTTCAAAGACGAGTTTTGGTCATGGGCCCAAGGATAATTCTTCGCGGTGCCATACCAATTGACTCAAACATAGGTGGCTCCGGCCACCGCTCTCCTCACGGAGAAGTTGTGTCTTATAGTTGGTCTCGCTCGTCATGTGTGTTCTTCTCTTAGTTGTTCGGTGTCTCTTCCGGAGTAGTTTGTTTTGCCTTTTCTCTCTTTTCTCTTGTGTGTTCTTCACTTTCTTGGATTTACGGTACTACCGTGGTGAGCCACGGTACTACCGCAGGAGTTGGTGGCTCTGCTTTTTGTGTGTGGCCATCCAGGGGCACGGTACTACCGCTACCTCCGCGACAGTAATTTTTTACTGCCGCTGAACAAGCGGTACTACTGCCCAGCGTGCGGTACTTCCGCCCAGGCGGTACTACCGCGATGACCCGCGATACTTCCACGCCCCCGCGAGCGGGTGGGGGTTAAGAGCGGGACAGGGGGAGTTCTAACTCCCCCATACCCATTCATCTCTATTCTCACCCCGTCTCTCTCTCTCTCTCCTGACCAAGAACGGCGCCGGAGGCCTTCGCCGGATCTCCGTCTCCGGCCGCTCTCTACGGATTCCGACCGGTGGGATCGTTCCCCACCTCGCCCTCTTGCCATGGACCCAAGTTTTTCCCCAAGTGCCTCTTCTTTTTGTCCTTCCTTGTGCTTCTAGGTTCTGGGGAGATGCATGTGGTGTTCTTGAGATTTTTGGCTAAATCTATGCAAGTGGGATTCGTTTCAGAGTGGTAGTGTTGTCCCATGCTCTTTGGATTGTCAAATTAGTTCCGTTTGATCACCGATAGTACCGAAGTAGTCGTGTGGAGGTTCCAGATCCAGATCCGCGTCCTCTGTGGCGGTTTTCAAACCATGCGGTACTACCGCTCCACCTGGAGCGGTACTACCGCAGCCTCACCTGGATTTGGCGCTCAGCGGTACTTCCGCACCTTGGTGCGGTACTTCCGCACTTCGGTACGGTACTACCGCTTGGCGTCCGGAAGTAAAAAATTACTTCTGCCCCAAGCATGGTACTACCATGCTATCCCAGCATGGTACTACCGCGGCTGGAGCAGATGTAATTTATTACTTCCGCAACCCTACCCGGTACCACCGTAGATTCATCCTGCGCTCATTTGTTTCGTCCAAATTGCATGTTTTGTGTTTCTCTCCATTTGGTTTTGATCCGTTTTGTTCCCGTGCGTGTCTTTCTGTCTTTGTGTCTAGGTGGTGGCTCCGGTTTTGCTCGTCGCTCGAATTCCAGCCGAGACACAGGGTCAAAGCGTCTGCGCAACCCAGATGATGTTCCAGAGGGGTCCTCTACTGCTCCCCAACGCTGGATTGAGACCACCGCCAACAAACAGAAGGAGCCCGTCATGGGCATGGATGTGATGCCCCAGGCCGAGTTTGTCATTCGAAGGAAGCTCAATCCCTATGTGAATCCCCGGGCTAGCACGCGAGGCAATGAACTCTTCTGGAACAAGCAGTAGAATCACTATGTTGAAGTTCACTACATTGAAGGCATCATATGAGGCAGGACAAGCATTGTGAGTACTTTGGAGAGGCCTTGGATCTAGTCGAGCAGTTCGCCTTTGAGCTCATCTATATTTTGGAGATGTGGGGTTTGCTTGTGCTATATTCATCCCCTGTGTGCAAATCCCGTATTGTCATCAATCCACCAAAAAGGGGGAGATTGTAAGGGCACTTTTGTCCCTAAGTAGTTTTGGTGATTGATGACAATGCCTTTGCGGACTAATTGTGTGTATTGAGCTTTTCAGATTCATCACGACTAAACACAAGATGATTTGATGCCCCTCGAAGATTATTGAAGATGGCGTTTGTCTATGGTTCGGTTCGGTGGAGTTGAGTCATAGGAGAGCCGTACTATTAAGAGGGGGTCCGCTTTGCAAAGGTTTGGGTGGAATCTCACGTACACATTCCCTTTTGCACCGCCTTTCCTTGAGCTCCTTGGAGTGTTCTTCCGTCTCACCGTGTCTCTGCGAAATGAAGGCCTCGGTCTTGCTCTTCTCAGGCTAGCGGTAGTACTGCTCTTTTGAGCGGTACTACCGCAGGAGCTAGCGGTAGTACCGGGCTCTGGCACGGTAGTACCGCTCATCCGAGCGGTAGTACCACGAGCTATGGTTTGGCATGGCTCTCTAGCGGTGGTAGGCGCGGATGTAATTTTTACATCCGCGCTCACCGCGGTAGTACCGTGCTGTGGCGCGGTAGTACTGTGGCACCAGGCCAGGTTCCGGAGCAGGAGCGGATGTAATTTTTTACATACGCACCCTCCACGGTAGTACCGCAACCTCGGTCGCGGTAGTCCCGTGTCGGATTTGTGCACGACATTTTCTCAGCGGAGGTAGTCACGGATGTCAATTTTTACATCTGTGCCTATCAGGCCTGGCCCGTGTCTGCCTTGCGGAAGCACCGCATGGGGCCGCGGTAGTACCGCTCCTGCGGATCTACCGCGCCCTGTCGGTGCTCCTTTTTTCCTGGTCAGGTCTCTGCCATGCTCGCGGTAGTACAGCGGTCCACCACGGTAGTACCGCACGCCAGTGCGGTAGTACCTCAACCCGACAATCCGTCCCATGGGTGGCCACGCCCATGGGCACCCGACCCGAATGGATAGGGTATGGGTCGTCATATTCACCCATGGGTTAGCCCGATGGGTGACCCGATTAGTCATGGGTAGGGTATGGGCATAATGTCCTGCCCATGGGTCACCCGATGGGTCACCCGATTAATATTAGTGATTAAAATATTATATTGTTTGTGGACGTTTTGGTGAAGATACTTGCTAATTATAGTTTTCTTCAGAACAACTCAACACTGCCAGTAGCTATGCCAAAACAGCAGAGAGCTATTTTGTCAACGCACGACTACTACGCCAACAGCCCAAACGAGTTTGGCCCTGAATCATTTCTCTTGTGCACACAACACATGTATACGTATGATGGGCCAAGTTCTCAAAACAAATGATGGGCCTAAGGATTGTTCAGCCATCTCAGCCCATAGTAGATATGCAGCACGGGGCACTGGCAAAAGTGGGCAGACGCAGCTAAGTTTAGTACCACCTCGCCTAGCTAAGGAGAAGTGCGGCTTCGACATCACTATAAAGGTAGAAGGTGGACTCCTGGTTTCTTGCGCTCGGCCATGTAAATATACGTAGTACTATACGCGAGCTTGGTTTGCCACTATAAAAATACAACTGTAAGCGAAAATTAAAACCAATAATAATTTTAGTCCTGCCCGATGGGTGCCCGATTAGATCGGGTAACCCGATGGGTTCGGGCATGGGTCTGATCTGAGACCCGTGGGTAGGGTCGTGGGCGCAAGCTTGACCCGATAAAGGGTTCGGGCATGGGTCTGGCCAAGGTCGACCCGGCCAAACCCGACCCGACTGCCAGGTTGAGTAGTACCGCGCCTGTGGAGCGGTAGTTCCGTGGGTCGCGGGCTGAGTGGTGGGCAACGGTTGGAATTGTCCCCCACTATAAAAGGGGGTCTTCTTCTCCAAGAAGACTCACCTCTTCTAACCCTAAACTCCATTGTTGCTCCAAGCTCCATTTTCACCCGATCTCTCTCCCTAGCCAATCAAACTTGTTGATTTGCTCGGGATTGAGTGACAAGGGCCCGATCTACAGTTCCACCAAGAGATATTCGATTCCCCCCACTTATCCCTAGCGGATCTTGTTACTCTTGAGTGTTTGAGCACTCTAGACGGTTGAGGTCACCTCGAAGCCATACTCCATTGTGGTGAAGCCTCGTGGTATTGTTGGGAGCCTCCAAGTGTTGTGGAGATTGCCCCAACCTTGTTTGTAAAGGTTCGGTCGCCGCCTTCAAGGGCACCAATAGTGGAATCACGGCATCTCGCATTGTGTGAGGGTGTGAGGAGATTACGGTGGCCCTAGTGGCTTCTTGGGGAGCATCGTGCCTCCACACCGCTCTAACGGAGACGTACTTCCCCTTAAAAGGAAGGAACTTCGGTAACACATCCTCGTCTCCACCGGCTCGATTCTTGATTATTTCGTGCCTTTACTTTTGCAAGCTTACTTGTGTTGCATCTTTTGCTTGCTTGTGTGTTAGTTGTCATTGCATCATATAGGTTGTCCATATAGTTGCATATCTAGACAACCTATTTTATTGCAAGGTTTAAATTGTTAAAGAAAAACTTAAAAATTGTTAGTTGCCTATTCACCCCCCTCTAGTCAACCATATCGATCCTTTCATAACTAATGGTAAAAGTGAGCGTAAATGGTATTACAATGATAGGAAACAAGGCCTAGGGTTCATACTTTCACTAGTGTAAGTTCTCTCAACAATAATAACATAGATAGATCATATAACAATCCCTCAACATGCAACAAAGAGTCCCTCCAAAGCCACTAATAGCGGAGAACAAACGTAGAGATTATGGTAGGGTACAAAACCACCTCAAAGTTATTCTTTCGGATCAATCTATAAAAGAGTTCGTACTAGAATAGCACCTTAAGACACAAATCAACCAAAACCCTAATGTAACCTAGATACTACATTGTCACCTCAAGTATCCATGGGCATGATTATACGATATGCATCACACAATCTCAAATTCATCCAACCAACACAAAGTACTTCAAAGAGTGCCCCAAAGTTTCTACCGGAGAGTCAGGAAAACGTGTGCCAACCCCTATGCATAGGTTCATGGGTGGAACCCGCAAGTTGGTCACCAAAACATACATCAAGTGGCACGTGATATCCCATTGTCACCACAGATAAACACGACAAGACATACATCAAGTGTTCTCAAATCAAAGACTCAATCCGATAAGATAACTTCAAGGGGGAAACTCAATTCATCACAAGAGAGTAGAGGGGGAGAAACATCATAAGATCCAACTATAATAGCAAAGCTTGCGATACATCAAGATCGTGCCATAGAGAGAACACGAGAGAGAGAGAGAGATCAAACACATAGCTATTGGTACATACCCTCAGCCCCGAGGGTGAACTACTCCCTCCTTGTCATGGAGAGCGCCAGGATGATGAAGATGGCCACCAGTGACGGATTCCCCCTCCGGCAGGGTGCCGGAACAGGCTCCCGATAGGTTTTTGGTGGCTACAGAGGCTTGCGGCGGCGGAACTCCCGATCTATCTTGATATTAGATGGTTTTAGGGTACATAGGCTTATATAAGCGAAAGAAGTTGGTTGGGAGGTGCTTGAGGGGCCCACGAGATAGGGGGCGCGCCCTATAGGGGGGGCACCCTCCTATCTCGTGGCTGCCTCGAGGATCTTCTGACGTGAACTCCAAGTCTCCAGGATCATATTCTTCCAAAAAATCACGCTGCCGAAGGTTTCATTCCGTTTGGACTCCGTTTGATATTCCTTTTCTTCGAAATACTGAAACAGGCAATAAAACAACAATATGGGTTGGGCCTCCAGTTAATAGGTTAGTCCCAAAAGTAATATAAAATTGTATAATAAAGCCCGTAATCATGCAAAACAGATAGAATAATAGCATGAATGCTTCATAAATTATAGATACGTTGGAGACGTATCAGCATCCCCAAGATTAATTCCTACTCGTCCTCGAGTAGGTAAATGATAAAAGAAGAATTTATGAAGTGTGAATGCTAGAAGGTGCACAAGTTTGATCAATGATAATTTCAATCACCTTTTCTAGCATGATAATATGTCATAACAATAGTTCATCTCATAAAACTTCTCACGATAAAGTAGCAAGCAATTCACATGTCAAAGCATAGACCACAAACTTTCTTGAAAACTAGCAAACTTCATTCTCAGTCATCAAACAATTGCAATTCATCTTATTTTCAGGAATAGCAAACTCCACATACTCAACTATCATATAGTCTTCTATAATTGCTAACACTCATGCAATACTAATGGTTATGGAGTTTCAATCGAACACTGAGAAAGATAGGGGCTTATAGTGTTGCCTCCCAACGTATTCACCTTTGGGTGATGTCAACAATAATAGTTCATGCTAACTTACATCCAATTGGATATATATATCAGGATCACCCCAATACAAAGTGCTTGCCAAAGGATAAAATGAAAAAAGGGAAAGGTGAAGATCACCTTGACTCTTGCATAAAAGTAAAAGACATAAAGTAAAAGATAGGCCCTTCGCAGAGGGAAGCAGAGGTTGTCATGCGCTTTTAGGGTTGGATGCACAAAATCTTAATGCGAATGAATGTCACTTTATATTGCCACTTATATATGGACCTTTATTATGCAGTCCGTCGCTTTTATTGTTTCCATAACAAGAGATCGTATAAAGCTATTTTCTTCACACCAAAAGATCATACATATTTAGAGAGAAATTTTTATTGCTTGCACCGATGACAACTTACTTGAAGGATCTTACTCAATCCATAGGTAGGTACGGTGGACTCTCATGGCAAAACTGGGTTTAAGGATATTTGGAAGCACAAGTAGTATCTCTACTTGGTGCAAGGAATTTTGGCTAGCATGAGGGGGAAAGGCAAGCTCAACATGTTTGAATGATCCATGACAATATACTTTAACTGAGATGTCGGAAAACATAAACCATTATGTTGTCTTCCTTGTCCAACATCAACTCTTTAGCATGTAATACTTAATGAGTGCTCCCAATTATAAAAGATGTCTAGGATAGTGTATTTATATGTGAAATCTATCTTCCTTCAATATTCTTTCATGAATTGTTCAAATGACCAATACAATGCTTGCAAACCTTCAACAAATTTACAACCTCTACTTCTTAGATGTGAAGTCATTACTCCCCATGGGGTAAGAAAATGAAACCTATATAATTCCAGATTTATGACATTCAACTCATTCAACAATTTACTCATAGGATATAAGTGAAGCACACGAGTAAATGACAAACTACTCCAACAAGATATAAGTGAAGATCAATGAGTAGCTAAATAATTATGTAGCTATATGAAGACTCTCTCCCATTAAATAATTTCAGATCTTGGTATCTTATTCAAACAGCAAGCAAAACAAAATAAAATGACATTGCAAGGATAGCACAACTCATGTGAAGAAGCAAAAACTTAGGCTCAACCGATACTAACCGATAGTTGTTGAAGAAGAAAGGTGGGATGCCTTCCGGGGCATCCCCAAGCTTAGATGCTTGAGACTTCTTAAAATATTATCTTGGGGTGCCTTGGGAATCCCCAAGCTTGAACTTTTGTGTCTCCTTAATTCCTCCCATATCACGGTTTCTCTATTTCTCAAAAGCTTCATCCACAACAAACTCAATAAGAACTCGTGAGGTAGGTTAGTATAAACCAATGCAAAACCTTATCATCTTCTACTGTAACAAATCACTAAAATTATTAATCAACATTGCATACTAAATGCCTCTGCATATTTAATACCCCTATCTTCAAATAGAATCATTAAACAAGCAAACATATGCAAACATAACAGCAATCTGCCAAAACAGTACAGTCTGTAAATAATGCAAGAGTATCAATACTTCCCTAACTCCAAAAATTATGAAAGAAAATTCCCACTGTACTAAATTTATCAGAGCTCATTATGCAAAAAGTTTCAACATTATACCATTCTCTGACTTTTCTAGGGATTTTTTGCAACAGCGGTAAACTTCCTGTTTTCAAACAGCAACATGTATACTAGCAAAAGAAGCATGGCAAAGGCTATCCTTGACATTTTTATTGAAAATAAAGATGCAAAACACTATTCTAAATAACAGAAAGCAAGTACTAACAAAAAAATGATGCTCCAAGCAAAACACATATCATGTGGTGAATAAAAATATAGCTCCAAGTAAAGTTACCGATGAACGAAGACGAAAGAGGGGATGCCTTCCGGGGCATCCCCAAGCTTAGGCTCTTGGTTGTACTTGGATATTACCTTGGGGTGCCTTGGGCATCCCTAAGCTTAGGCTCTTGCCACCCCTTATTCCATAGTCCATCGAATCCTTACCCAAAACTTGAAAACTCCACAACACAAAACTCAACAGAAAACTCGTAAGCTCCGTTAGTATAAGAAAATAGAACAACCACTTAGGTACTGTATTGAACTCATTATAAATTCATATTGGTGTAATATCTATTGTACTTCAACTTTATCTATGGTTCATACCCTCCAATACTACTCATGGATTCATCAAAATAAGCAAACAACACATAGAAAACAGAATCTGTGAAAAACAGAACAGTCTATAGTAATCTGTATCAAACGTGTACTTATGGAACCCCAAAATTCCTACCAAATTAGGAAGTCATAAGAAATTTGTGTACCAATCCCGAGCAAAAAGAATCAGATCAGAATCACGTTTATGTGAATTAACAAAACCAATTTACTGGGTGCAAAAGTTTCTGATTCTCAGCAGGATCAACACAACTATCACCGTAAGCCATCCTAAAGGTCTTACTTGGCACTTTATTGAAATAAAAGCTATAAAACATGATTATTATAGTAGAATAATCATGTGGACACACAAAAACAGTAAGGGTAAATATTGGGTTGTCTCCCAACAAGCGCTTTTCTTTAATGCGTTTCTAGCTAGGCATGATGATGACAATGATGCTGACATAAAAGATAAGAACTGAAACATAACGGGAGCATCATGAAGCATATGACTAGCACATTTAAGCCTAACCCACTTCCTATGCATAGGTATTTTGTGAGCAAACAACTTACGAGAACAATAATCAACAATCATAGGAAGGTAGAACAAGCATAGCTTCAAGATTTGAAGCACATAGAGAGGAAACTTGACATTATTGCAATTCCTACAAGCATAAATTCCTCCCTCAAAATAATTTTCAGTAGCATCATGAATGAATTCAACAATATAACCAGCACCTAAAGCATTCTTTTCATGATCTACAAGCATAGAAAATTTACTACTCTCCACATAAGCACAATTCTTCTCATTCAGAATAGTGGGAGTATCATAAGAGACTTGAACACTAAAAATTGTTTCCTCATTAAAAGAGTAATGTTCAGAAAAAGGGTAATCATAATCATAACAAGATTTATAAATATAGTCATCACTACTTTTTATAGCATAAGTTTCATCACAATAATCATCATAAGTAGCAACTTCGTTCCCATCATAATCGATTGAAACCTCTCCCAAGATAGTGGAATCAATAAATAAAGTTGACACTCTTCCAAATCCACTTTCGTATTCATCACAATAAAATTCAACATCCTCCAAAATAGTGGGATCACTACTTCCTAAAGTTGACACTCTTCCAAACCCACTTTCATCAATATAATGATCATAGGTAGGAGGCATGCTTTCATCATAAAAACTTTGCATATCAAAACTTGGGATGCTAAAAATATCATCTTCATTAAACATAGCATCCCCAAGCTTGGGACAAACATTAATTTCAGCAAATATATTCTCAAATATTTCATCCTCATCAAACATAGCTTCCCCAAGCTTGGGCCCTTTCATATCATAAGCATAATCACTCTCATCATTAAAAATATGGATAGCACCAATAGTATAGCAATTATCATCATCACAATGAGTAGTAGGAGCAACATAATTTGGGAGGGATACCTTTCTACCTTTGTTGCTCCTTCTTTTCTTTTTCTTCTTCATATTATGTGTGGGTTCAACCTTCCTCTTTGAGCTCCTTATTGACGAGATTGGTTGAATAGAAAGCTCCTCCTCGTTACCTGATTCATCATAAGAAATAATAGGAGGATATTGGGAAGTATCTTACCTTTCATTAGTATTCTCATCATATTCTATTTGCTTTCTTTTCCTTAGGTAATTGACAATATAAGGATTTTCAATGCAATTCTCCGCACAAAACATATAAATCTTTTCTAAATCAATATCAAGGAAATGCTTAAGATTAAATTCTGGAATAGGCTTGGTTAAACGTTTCAACTCTTCATAACCCAAAAGCAAACTAAGTTCATTATAATGTGCAAGGGAAATCAACTCATTACAATTTTTGGACACGATTCGGTCATGAAACAATTTGCATTGGAGATGTAAATGACCACGTTCATTGCAAAGTTCACAAGTATGGCAAAGGGATTTTAAATTTTCAGCACTGACATCTAGCCTTTCTTGCAACCATGTAGTTTCTAAATTCTTATGCCTCTTGCAATATATATCTTCTCTATTTGGTGTGTTCATGCAAACATGCACTCCACAAAAATTGACATGCTTATAAGAGATATTTTCATCATGACTAGAGCAATCATCATTAGTACTATGGATATTCAAGGAGTTCATACTAACAACATTGCAATCATGCTCATCATTCAAAGATTTAGTATCAAACATTCTATAGACTTCTTCTTCTAGCACTTGAGCACAATTTTCCTTTTTATCATACTCACGAAAGATATTAAAAAGATGAAGCGTATGAGACAAACTCAAATCCATTTTTTGTAGTTTTCTTTTATAAACTAAACTAGTGATAAAACAGGAAACTAAAAGACTCGATTGCAAGATCTAAAGATATACCTTCAAGCACTAACCTCCCCGGCAACGGCGTGAGAAAAGAGCTTGATGTCTACTACACAACCTTCTTCTTATAGACGTTGTAGGGCCTCCAAGTGCAGAGGTTTGTAGGACAGTAGCAAATTTCCCTCAAGTGGATGACCTAAGGTTTATCAATCCGTGGGAGGCGTAGCATGAAGATGGTCTCTCTCAAGCAACCCTGCAACCAAATAGCAAAGAGTCTCTTGTGTCCCCAACACACCCAATACAATGGTAAATTGTATAGGTGCACTAGTTCGGCGAAGAGATGGTGATACAAGTGCAATATGGATAGTAGATATAGGTTTTTGTAATCTGAAATAATAAAAACAGCAAGGTAACTAATGGTAAAAGTGAACGTAAACGGTATTACAATGATAGGAAACAAGGCCTAGGGTTCATACTTTCACTAGTGTAAGTTCTCTAAACAATAATAACATAGATAGATCATATAACAATCCCTCAACATGCAACAAAGAGTCACTCCAAAGCCACTAATAGTGGAGATCAAACGTACAGATTATGGTAGGGTACGAAACCACCTCAAAGTTATTCTTTCGGATCAATCTATAAAAGAGTTTGTACTAGAATAACACCTTAAGACACAAATCAACCAAAACCCTAATGTCACCTAGATACTCCATTGTCACTTCAAGTATCCCTGGGCATGATTATACGATATGCATCACACAATCTCAGATTCATCCAACCAACACAAAGTACTTGAAAGAGTGCCCCAAAGTTTCTACCAGAGAGTCAAGAAAACATGTGCCAACCCCTATGCATAGGTTCATGGGCGGAACCCGCAAGTTGGTCACCAAAACATACATCAAGTGGCACGCGATATCCCATTATCACCACAAATAAACACGGCAAGACATACATCAAGTGTTCTCAAATCAAAGACTCAATCCGATAAGATAACTTCAAGAGGGAAACTCAATTCATCACAAGAGAGTAGAGGGGGAGAAACATCATAAGATCCAACTATAATAGCAAAGATCGTGATACATCAAGATCATGCCATAGAGAGAACACGAGAGAGAGAGAGAGAGAGAGAGAGAGAGAGAGAGATCAAACACATAGCTACTGGTACATACCCTCAGCCCTGAGGGTGAACTACTCCCTCCTCGTCATGGAGAGCACCGGGATGATGAAGATGGCCACCGGTGATGGATTCCCCCCCGGCAGGGTGCCGGAATGGGCTCCCGAGAGGTTTTTGGTGGCTACAGAGGCATGCGGCGGCGGAACTCCCGATCTATCTTGATATTCGATGGTTTTAGGGTACGTAGGCTTATATAGGCGAAAGAAGTCAGTCGGGAGGTGCTCGAGGGGCCCACGAGACAGGGGGTGCGCCCTCCTATCTTGTGGCTGCCTCGAGGATCTTCTGACGTGAACTCCAAGTCTCCACGATCATATTCTTCCAAAAAATCACGCTGCCGAAGGTATCATTCCGTTTGGACTCCATTTGATATTCCTTTTCTTCGAAATACTAAAACAGGCAATAAAACAACAATATTGGCTGGGCCTCCGGTTAATAGGTTAGTCCCAAAAGTAATATAAAAGTGTATAATAAAGCCCGTAATCATGCAAAACATATAGGATAATAGCATGAATGCTTCATAAATTATAGATACGTTGGAGACGTATCAAGAGGCTACTAAGGATAAACAACTAGATAGTCAGGTCCCACACATAGCAATACACATTACACGTATGCATAACATGCAAGTATGTGCTATACAACATGGCATCACAACATAACTCAACAACTCATATAGATAAAGGCTCAGAAGAGCCATCATAGCATTGATTACAAGCAGGGGTCACATGACCCAACATTCAGAGCAAACAAGCAACAAGCGGAAGCACTACATGTCTAAGTACAGACATCTACAAATGAAAAAGGCTGAAGAGCCTGACTATCTACAACATCCGATCAAGATCGTATCTGAGGTACAAGCTACTTGTCGAAGTCCACGAAAACTAGTAAGACCGAAGTCTCCGCTGGAAAAACATAAATAAAGCAACATGAGTACAAAGGTACTCAGCAAGACTTACATCAGATCCTATCATACATGCATTTGTATCAAGAGGGTAATGTGGGGCTTAGTTGCAACAAGCCAGCTTTGACTCAGTGGCCATTCTATTCTACGACTACGAGAAACTTCTTTGAGGTGAGATGGCGCACACGAGTCCACTAATCACCACACAATACACTACTATGGATTCATCCCCGTCTCCCTATGAGAAGGCCATCCATAGCACTCACACTTGTCTTGAGCATTTTCGAGTATCCACTTCAAGTTGTCTATGTACCGCGTAAGCATCCAAGAAGTCCATAACCGCGGACCCGGCTATTCGAATAGATCATGTTAACCCTGCAGGGGTGTACTTCTTCACACACGCTCTCGCCACTTACCGCCATGTACACGTCATGTATCTCGACAACCTTCAAGCGGAGGCCTGGCGAGGGTGTCGGCCATGACCTGACTAACCACACAAGACTCTAGTCCAGGTTTATCGCCTATTCGGGTTCCATCCGCAAGGAGATCCGGCCGGGGTGTCGCTCACAGCCCCAAACGATGTGAGCAGGGTTCCCAAGCCCACCATCCGGGTGCCACTTGGTACACCGTGCCACCTGTGCCTAGTCTGTCCCAAGCCCACCCTGCCGGGTGCCACTCGGTAGAAAAATAGCACTACCTACAAACACCAGAAACTAGTTGCGACTCCTGGACAGAGATCAAGTTGGTTAATAAGTCGAGAGGGGCACTTAAGCATTCCAATGCGTGGTAGTAGCTAGTCATTGGACAACATACATAGAACTCAGTGCTTAAGGACGGTTCCAGTGAGACAACCCACCATGTACTCCTACATGGCCTCTCACCGCTACCTTTACCAAATCGTGTTCACACACTTAACTCTCAGCACCAGAACATATCGTAACACTCCAATTCATTCTCAATGAATCAGATCTGACACAACTCTAAGCAATAGCAGGCATGGCATGGTAGGAACACAACATGGCTCAATCAACTCCTACACATGCTAGTGGGTTTCAACTATTTACTGTGGCAATGACAGGTCATGCAGAGGAATGGGTTCAACTACCGTAGCACAAAGTAGCAGTTGAATCGTTGTTGTCCTAATGCAATAACAGAGAGCAGGAGCGAGAGAGTAGGATTGTATCGGAATGAACAAAGGGGCTTACCTGGTAGATCAACAAGGGAGGCACCACTTCACAAACAGGTACTCTCGAGCACTCTCCGGAGCAGGACCAGAGCTAGGGATGTGACAGCTAGGTAGCATTCCACATCAAAAATTCTGTTTTTATCATTTACCTACTCGAGGACAAGCAGGAATTAAGCTTGGGGATGCTTGATACTCTCCAATGTATCTATAATTTTTGATTGTTCCATGTAATTATATTATCTGTTTTGGATGTTTAATGGGCTTTATTACACATTTTAATATTATTTTTGGGACTAACCTATTAACCGAAGGCCTAGTGCAAATTGCTGTTTTTTTTGCCTATTTCAGTGTTTCACAGAAAAAGAAATATCAAACAAAATCCAAACGGAATGAAACCTTTGGGAGAGTTATTTTTGGAACAAACGCAATCCAGGAGACTTGGAGTGGACGTCAAGCAAGCAACGAGGCAGGGAGGCGCGCCCAGGGGGTAGGCGCGCCCCCACCCTCGTGGCCCCCTCGTGGCTCCACCGACCTCCTTCCTTCACCTATATATACTCATATACCCTGAAAACATCAGAGAGCACCACGAAATCCTATTTCCACAACCGCAACCTTTAGTACCTGTGAGATCCCATCTTGGGGCCTTTTCCGGCGCTCCGTCGGAGGGGGAATCGATTACGAAGGGCTTATACATCAATATCATAGCCTCTCCGATGATGTGTGAGTAGTTTACCACAGACCTTCGGGTCCATAGTTATTAGCTAGATGGCTTCTTCTCTCTCTTTGGATCTCAATACAAAATTCTCGTTGATTCTCTTGGAGATCTATTCGATATAATTCTTTTTGCGGTGTCTTTGTCGAGATCCGATGAATTGTGGGTTTATGATCAATATTATCTATGAACAATATTTGGTTCTTCTCTGAATTCTTATATGTATGATTGGTTATCTTTGCAAGTCTCTTGGAATTATCAGTTTGGTTTGGCCTACTAGATTGATCTTTCTTGCCATGGGAGAAGTGCTTATCTTTGGGTTCAATCTTGCGGTGTCCTTTCCCAGTGACAGTAAGGGCAGCAAGGCACATATTGTATTGTTTCCATCGAGGATAAAAAGATGGGTTTTATATCATATTGATTGAGTTTATCCCTCTACATCATGTCATCTTGCCTAATGCGTTACTTTGTTCTTATGAACTTAATACTCTAGATGCATGCTGGATAGCGGTCGATGTGTGGAGTAATAGTAGTAGATGCAAAATTGTTTCGGTCTACTTGTCGTGGACGTGATGCCTATATACATGATCATGCCTAGATATTCTCATAACTATGCGCTTTTCTATCAATTGCTCGACAGTAATTTGTTCACCCACCATAAATTATGCTATCTTGAGAGAAGCCACTAGTGAAACCTATGGCCCTCAGGTCTATCTTCCATCATATTACTTTCCTATCAATTTACTATATCTTCTATTATTTATTTTGTAATCTTTACTTTCCAATCTATATCATAAAAATACCAAAAATATTTATCTTATTATCTCTATCAGATCTCACTTTTGCAAGTGGTCGTGAAGGGATTGACAACCCCTTTTATCGTGTTGGTTGCAACGTTCTTATTTGTTTGTGTAGGTACAAGGCGACTTGCGTGTAACCTCCTACTGGATTGATACCTTGGTTCTCAAAAACTGAGGGAAATACTTACGCTACTTTGCTGCATCACCCTTTCCTCTTCAAGGGAAAACCAACACATGCTCAAGAGGTAGCACTCATCCATGGGGAGAACCTCGTTCTCCAGAAACTCTAAGATGGGTAGGGCCCATGAGGGAGCAGTTAGTACGGCGAAGACGGCCACCATGGCGGGTTCCAAGGCGGCAGCCCCAGAGCCAGGGTCGGCAGCCCCCGGGTTGGGGACGGCGGCGGCTGGGTCGAGAATCACGGCGACCGGGTTGGCGGCTATAGCCCCTGAGCCGGGTTCGGCAGTCCTCGGGCCGGGTTTGGCAGCCTCCGTGCCGGGTTCGGCAGTCCCCGGGCCGGGTTGAGGCGCGGCCGGGTTATCCAGAACATAGATGGACTCAAAGACCAGAGACGGCTTGATAGACGGCTTGTGTATGTGCTAAAGGGAGACGCCGGACGGGATGGACTGTCGGGACGAGGCGATCTTGGCGAACGTGTCGGCGGCCTCATTTTCCACGCGCGGGACATGCAGGAACTCGAGCCCACGAAGAAACCGGACAACTTCTGAACGAGGAAGCAGTAGCTCGCCATGTTGGGGTCGCGGGCGTCCCATTCACCGGAGCACTGCTGCACCACCAAATCCGAGTCACTGTAGCATAGGATGCGTCGAATGCCGAGTTCCTTGGCAAACCGGAGGCCATGCATAAGGGCTTCGTACTCGGTGACGTTGTTGGAAGCAGTGAAGTGGATCTGGAACGCGTACCGAAGCCGGTCGCCCTTTGAGGAGGACAGCATGATGCCGGCCCCCGGGCCGAGATGCATCTTGGAGCCGTCGAAGTGCATGCACCAGTGTGTTGAGTTTGGCGGCGGCGGCAGGTACTAGGTCTCGGTCCAGTCGATGAGAAAGTCGGCCAGAGCTTGGAACTTGATCGTCGTGCGGGGCTCATAGAGGATGGTGTGGCCGGCTAGCTCGAGCGCCCACTTGGCGACCCGGCCGGAGGCATCCTGGCACCTAATGATCTCGCCGAGGGGGGCCGTGCTGACCATGGTAACAACGTGCTCTTGAAAGTACTTCTTCAATTTCTTGGCGGTGAAGTACATGCCATAACACATTTCTAGTAGTGCGGGTAGTTCTGCTTGGAGGCGGAGAGCACCTCGCTCAGGTAGTAGACTGGGTGCTGGACGACTTGGATCTTTCCCGTCTCTGATCGCTCGACCACCATCACTGTGCTGATCGACCACGAGGTTGCGGCAATGTAGAGCTAAAAGTACATGTAGTCCCCATGTGTGGTTTTGGTAATTAAATGCCAATCCTAATGGACAAATGTTTGCACTGAGATATACATTTGAAGGAAAGTTCCATTTGCAATGCATGAAGAATATTGGATGAATTGGTGGATGAAATCCATCAACATCTATATATGCATTGAGACTTGATAATGAATGACAATTCCTATGAAGAAACAATGACATCAAGTTATATAGGAAGGTTTGTTCCATGGGTGATGCAAGAAGGATATTGAATGGATTCGGAATGAATGCCATATACATATAGTTGTGCATCAAGATTAATCATGGAGCAAAGATTAAGGTTGACCAAGATGAAGATCGAAGATTGAATTCAAATATGGTCAACACACAAGCGCAAATCATGTGCCACGTGAGATCTTGTGGTATGGTAAGAATTTGTCAATTGCGCTTTGTGTACTAACCCATACTATGTGTTGCCTATGTTTTTGAGAGGAGATTCTCATGGGCTCGCATCGAGAGAGATATTTCAAGTGTCTATGAGAGGATGACATCAAGTGTTGATGATCATGGTTGACAAGGGCAAGTTCAAGATAACTATCCCGAAGGATTACATGCTTGAAGCTTGTGGATGATCACATGATGGACACATGAAGATAAATACAAAGCAAAGCTTCCCACATTGTGTATGGGGGAGCTACTTGAAGACTTCACCAATGTCTTGCCATTCAACTTGATCCAAGAAGAAACTTCAACTTCAAGCTCAAGTGAAAGGCTCGAGTCAAAGGTATTAGTTCCTTCGACGTTAGTGTTGTGGAGTGATGAACACCGAAGGAACACATACACTCAAGAATGGATTATTGATAGCTATGTAGTGTAGACCTTTTATGATTCTTGAGTTATAGGGATCCCGCACTATTAAAGGGGATCAAAGGGGTTCGTGATAGATTTGCTCAAGTCAACATCTTCTCTACACAATTCCACTCATATCCTATATACCAAAGAAAATCCAAAGCCAAATAGGTTACCCAAATACATGATAAAACCTTTGCATATTTTGCATCCTCCATTTTGGTTCATCTTGTGTGGTTCTCTATGTGAGGACCTGGGTTTTTTTCATAGCTTCAAAACGAGCCCAAGATCATCAAAATCGGAGTCCGGATGTAAAAGTTGTGCCAGTTTCAGTTTCTAGGCTGCAGCAGTTTGGTTTGGCCGGATCATCCGGGTCCTCTCCCATATCATCCGGGCTTTGCCCAGATCATCCGGGTTCCTGCCCGGATCATCCGGGTTATTCGTAAAATTCATCACAGAAGCTTATTCCGCTAGCTGGATCATCTGGCTACCCACCCGGATCATCCGGGAATTGCCCGGATCATCCGGCTATGTCCCCGGACATCCGGGTATCTACTTCACCACATTGTATATTGACCTTCCCGGATCATCCGGGCATTGCCCGGATCATCCGGGTATGCGTCCAGATCATCCGGGCAGGTCAACAACTGCGGGAAACGGCTCTATTTTCTTTGGGGGTATAAATATCCCTCTCCCACTTCGGGGGAGGGTTGAGCACTTCATCCCAAATCGTCCCAAGAACACAAGTGGCTCCTTCTCACTTCTCCTACACCAAATCTTAGATCCCGGAGAGATTAGTGAGTGTTCTTGAGAGTTGTTCCAATCAAAAGATAGATCCTCTCCCTCTCCCTCTTGTGACCAAAGCAATTCATGATTTGAGCAAGTCTTGAGCATTTCCCCCTTGATCTTGTTACTCTTGGAGGTTGGAGAATCCTAGGCGGTAGGAGTGCTCCGGTGAGGAATCAACTTGTGATTTGTCCCCCGAAAAGTTTGTGAAGGTTTGGAGGCCGCCTCAAGGTCTACCACTAGTGGTTGAGAATTGCCTTCGTGGTGATATCTCAAGGAGAATAGGGTGAGCCTTCGTGGCGTTGGTGTGCCTTCGTGGTAACATCCACCTCTCTAACTGTGACTAGCTTCCCTCCAAGGAAGTGAACATCGGGATACATCCTCGTCTCCGTGACTTTGGTTATCCCTAACCCTAACTCCTTACTTGTGGTTGACTTTGGTCATTTGACCGTGCATTCACTATATCTTGTTGTCCTCATTATATTGTGGTGGTTGATTATATTGTGTTGGCCATTTCCTTGTAGAGATTATTTAGGCCTACACTTCATATTCCGCAATTCATACTTGCTACTATTGATATACATTGTGATTAGTGTGAATTGCTAACTTGTGTTATAAACTTCCATATATTGTGATATTGCTCAAGTAAGTTTGTGTAACTTACTTGAGTTTGCTTGTATCATTAAATTCCATATATTGTGATACAATTTGTGTAAGCTTGTATTGCTTACTTGTGGTTGTGTGTATTATTCATTTCCATACCTCGTGATATACACTGAGTAAGTTTGTGTGACTTACTTGTGCTTACTCATATCCTGTTGTTCTTATCTTGTTTATGCTAAGTTGTTGGTGCACTTAGTGAGCCTAGTATATTTAGGATTTGTGCTTGAAAAGTATCTGCTTAGTTTATTTCCGCATTAGGATATAGCCAAATTCGTAAAAGATTTTAAAACGCCTATTCACCCCCCCTCTAGGCGACATCGTGGTCCTTTCAATTGGTATCAGAGCTAGGTCTCTCCTTATTAGGCTTAACCGCCTAGAGAGTAACGATGTCGACTAGTGAACTAGTGCACGATGACACATTTTGTTTTAATAGCACAAATTACATTATGTGGAGATTACACATGCTTTGTCACTTTCGGGCCATGGGTCCAAATGCTTTGCGGATTGTGGTTGTAGGGAATTCAAATCTAAAGGATGGACAATCTCCATCACTTGATGATATGCATCTTGATTGTGAAGCTTTAAGTTTCATTCACCAAGCTATAACCTTCGAGGTGTTCAAGTCAATCTCGTCTTGTTCGTTGGCTCATGATGCTTGGACCAAAATTGAAGATATATATGGTCGGTCCAATCTTCATGAAGACAATATTCTTTTTGGGGAGTTAATGGAGGAGTTCTCCACATTTTTAAATCATGAAGAGCTCTCTATTGCTTCCACCTCCGATTACTTGCATACCCCAACATCTTTCACTTCACCAACATGTGGCATACCACAAGGTAATGACATGGTGAGTGAAGAAATATCCTGTAATGATGGTGTTAAGCTCATTTGTGATGATATGCTTGATCTCCCATGTTGCCATGATAGAAATATCGTGATTCCCTCTAGTTCTATTTGTGAAACTAACCATGTAGAGAAAATCAATAAAATGAGGCATGCTTGGTTGATGAAGAACCCTCTTCTCCAAAAGAATCATCATCAACCCCTTGTGTTCACATGTGCCTCATGGCAAGAGGTAATGACGAGGTATCATCTTCTCTTAGTGACAATGATGATAGTTGTAATGAGGAAGATGATGAAGTCTTGACTCAAAATCTCTATGAGATTGGGAAAACTCTTCGTAGAGCTAAAAATAACACTTATAAAAGGTTCCAAGATGTTCTTGCTTGCTTTCAAAAACGTAATGACTTATTTCTTTACGAGCAAGCAAAAAGTGAACAACTTGAACATGAACTTGCTATGGCTCATCAATGTCTTAGTGACTTGAGGTCTTTAAAAGAAGAGATTGAAGTTACGCATTGTAAACTTAAAGAGGATTTTGAGCCCCTTGACCTTGACTACAAGAAGGTCAAAGGAGAGCTCATCAAACTCTCTAAGTCTCATGAGGAACTTCAAGCTACTCATGCGGAGTCTCTAGCTTCTACATGCTCCTCTCATATTGATAATGATGCTTGTGCTACTAACTCTATCTTGTGTGAAGCATCGATATTAAAAGAAAATGTTGACCTAAGGACTCAACTTGATTTGCTAACTAGCAACTATGGGAAATTGGAAGAAAGTTATGAAAAGCTCTCGGGCACTCATGAGGATCTTATAATCTCTCATTATGGCTAAAGTTAGCTCATAAGGCTATGTGGACCAAGGTAAAATCGTGTGAGTCTCATGTGGATATTAGCACATCTTCTACTCGAAGTGCCTTATTGCCATGTGCTAGTCCTTGCAATTCCTCTCTACATGATATTGGTACATCTTGTGATGAATTGCTCACCATGCCTTGTTGCTCTAACAATGAAGTTTCTACTTCCTCTAGTTCTTTTGTTAATACTAACCTTGTAGAGGAAAATAAAGAGCTCAAGGCCCAAGTCACCAGTTTGAAGAAAGACTTGGAAAAATATTGTGATAATATCTTGAGTGTGCAAAAGGACCCTCAAGACAAAATTGGACTTGATTTCATCTCCAACAAGAAGAAGTCCAAGAACAAGAAGAAGGGACGAGATCAAGTCAAGAATTCGGCCAACATTATTTGCTTCAAGTGCAAGAATGTTGGACACCATGTGAGATCTTGTCCATTGAAGAAGAAGGCTTCAAGTGTGAAGCATCAAGGGAAGTGGCCTCAAGTTCAATATCAAGATAATGAAAGGCCTCTTCCCATGCCTAACCAAGATAATGCTCTCCAAGTTGAAAAGGTAAAGAAGAAGAGAAAGGGGAGCACATGTTGCTATATTTGCCGTAAGAAGGGACACATAGCTTCATCTTGTTCCAACGGTAACATATCTAAGCCTCCTATAGTCAATAATCATTATTTGCTAAAGTAGGATATTGTTGGCAATGTGTTTGCCAAGTTTGTGGGTTCCCAGAGAAGTTTGAAAGTGGACAAGACCATTTGGGTTGCCAAGCCTATTTTTACTAACTTCTTAGGACCCAACTTGGTTGGGGACCATCAAGCTCAAACTTGATCAATAGGTGTGTGGAGGGCATTCGAGACTTGGCTACTTCATGAAGAAAAACTATTTTCACCATATGTTATGGTTAATGCCAAGTCAAGTGGATTATCATCATATCTATCAATCCAATGCTCCTCTTTGCGGTAACTTGTACTTGCATTGTTTACATTGAAAGTTACTGTGTCCCTTGCATGTTTAGGTTTTGTACCTAGCATGTGCTTTTTTAGTTGTGCTTCCTAGTATGCTTGATTTGTGTTATCTAGCATGTGTAGGTCACAATGCACTTCATATATTTGTGCGTGTGTGGTTTCAAGCCTTTATTGCTTCATTAGTTGAATCTTCCTTGGCTGGATCATCACATTATGGGGGAGTGCTATGTTTTACGGATATCACAAACCTTAAAGGTGTATGTATGTGGGATACCACCTAGTATTGTTAGTGCTATATTATCAAGGTACTATGTGGTATGTAAAGCTCATTTGAAACTCAAATTCTCATCCATTAATTATCCTTAGTTGGGTTTCATTTGCTTCTTGTGGATAATACATGGATCATCATATTATGGGGGAGTGATATGCTTTGTGCATATCACAATCCTTGTTAATATGAACAATTGAGGGATGCCACCTAGAATTTATATTTGAGATTATCTTATATCTCCGTGGCATGCAATGTCTTGTTTACGTATGGCATTCTTGTGCGGTTTTGCCCATGGTTACCTTTAAAACCATATTTGGAAAATCATTTGATTAAAGCTATTCCAATTATTGCTTTTCATGATTATCTATCTAGTCGGAATGTTAATATTATGCTATCCAAGCATTGTGGTTATTCCTAAACTCTCATGTTATGCTTGTGTTAGTATAGATGATCATGTACTTATTTGGTTTCTACACCCAATGATAACCGAAATACCATTTTGTTCGAATTCATCTTATTGCTCTATATGAGAGTTTGTTATCTCATTGTTTATAGTGTCCTATATCTACTTGAGTGGGATATTCCTATGAGTATGTGTGCAATGCATATCTTATATGCTCATTGTTTTTTTTCCTTGGTTCATATGTTGAACTTTGTGTGCTATCATATGTTGATTTGTAACTTTGATTCATTTTGGACAACATGAATGACTAGTGTTGTTATTGGAAGTATTAACAGTTATGTGGTCATTTGTCCAATTTATATCTCCCTGGATTTTGGTAGGCTTATGCATGCATATTTACTATGTGTAAATTCACATGCCTTGTTTGCCTTATTTGATCCAATATATATAAGGTAAATCCATCAAATTCTTAATAGCTATGATGTGCATGAAATTCAAATTCATATCAATAGGCACATATTTAAGTGGTTTTACCCTATGTGTTGTAGTTATGCTAACTACGTCGGACCCAATAAGTTTGGGGACCATATTGTACTTAAAATGTTTTAGGTACATTTGAGAAGCATAGGGTGCTTGGCTTATTCATGAAGGTGGTGGCACTATGAGGAAATTAGAGCCAAACTTGGATATTTTATTTGATCTACAACTTCATACCAATGCTATCTCGGTAACAAGTATTTACTTCATGCATATATATAGAAATGGGGTTAACCTTGTGTAGGTTCCATCATGGCATGAATTTCTTGACTCATTCCTGTGATACTTGTTTCCTTTCTCAAAGCATCCCAACAATGATCTCTTGTTGCTAGTTGTGATGTCTTTGATGGTTGTGTGTCTGGAGTTCATTAATATACAATAAGATTATATTAAGCCATGTGCCATGCTTTCAAGCAAAGATCTCATTGGTATATTTTATGACTCCCGTTTTGATATCTTATTCCTTCCTTTTGTAACTATTTTATGTGTACATCCTTCTTTGTGGATATCATCTACCTAGTATCTTATACACGTGAGAGAAGTTACATCTCTAGTTGATATCCCTATTCTTTCATGTCCACCATTTCATTCACTTTTTATATCTTTTTGGTGGCTCCATGGAAGCATTTGTTGAATGAGTGCATGTCTTACCTCTTTCCATCTTAGTGCACTCATGTTTGGTGAAGATTGTTGTTCTCATGCTTGTCTTGACAAGCCTATTATTTCCTATCTTCATCATGGGTTGTCACAAGCTTTGATTTTTAGTTTGCTATTAGTGAGCTTGTGAACCCATTTTCTTGATGTGTGTGTGACCTTCTTAACTTCATGTGTGTGGGAAGGACATGTCTTGCACCTTGTATCTCATTTACTCAAGGCTATGTTGATGCTTAATTCTCATCCTTATACTAGTCTTCTCAAGTGCTTTGACGTGTCTCACGCACATCATTTTGGTTGTGCCTATTCTTAGGTTGCCTCATGTACATGTTGCTGAACCATATGTTTGTTGCAAATGCTAGGCTTCTTTTCTTATCTATGTTTGCTTGCAATTGTTGTGTGTTCCTATTGATTTTGGGGGAGTGATGATCCTATTTTGTGCACTTGTACCCAAATAAAAAAAATTCAATTGTGCACAAATCATGGGGAGCTTCTCTATTTTCCTTAGAACACTCCTTTACCCAAATCGTAATATTCTTTTATTCTTTTGGCTCATCGGATCTTTTGATTGCTTGCTTCACTTTGTGTTATGCAAATGAGATCAATTTGTGCCATGTGTTTTGTGCCATGTGCCTTGCTATTATGACTAGGCTCAAGTTGTATAATAGTGGATTCACTTGTGGATATCATGTTCTTATCAATTGCAACCTTTCTTTCTGTGTATACGAGTTTCTTTGTGGATACATATCATGATTATTATAGGCCACTTAGAAATTTTTATACATGAAAAAGTTCATATCTTCGTATCTGGTTGCATTCTATAGATTTTGAGCTCCTTTAATTGTTCATCATTGAATATGTGCATTTGTTTTCACTCACATTTTGTTATATGCACACATCAAGGAGGAACTCATACTATATTGGTCTTCTAGATGTTTTGTCTTCCATTTTGGCATTTGTTGCCAATGGGGGAGAAGTTTAGAGGGTTTAAGATAAATATCTTTTCTAGTTCTTGTTGTCACTCATGCATATCTACCCTTGTTATATATTCTTATTGCATGGATGAGTCTTGTATATAGAGAAATCTTCTCCTAGTTTATGTTAACCAATATATGCAATGACATTCAAAGTTCATTCACAAATTCATATATTATGGGGGAGTTTGCTCTATATACTATGGGTGTACTATCATCAAATGCTTGTGTAGTGTATTGATGATACTACAACCATCCCAAGTATACAATTTATCCTTGGATAAATTTCATGCTTTTTTAAAAATTCATTATATAAACCCTCTTGTTGAGATTGTCATCCATTACCAAAATGGGGGAGATTGAAAGTACATGTAGTCCCCATGTGTGGTTTTGGTAATTAAATGACAATCCTAATGGACAAATGTTTGCACTGAGATATACATTTGAAGGAAAGTTCCATTTGCAATGCATGAAGAATATTGGATGAATTGGTGGATGAAATCCATCAACATCTATATATGCATTGAGACTTGATAATGAATGACAATTCCTATGAAGAAACAATGACATCAAGTTATATAGGAAGGTTTGTTCCATGGGTGATGCAAGAAGGATATTGAATGGATTCAGAATGAATGCCATATACATGTAGTTGTGCATCAAGATTAATCATGGAGCAAAGATTAAGGTTGACCAAGATGAAGATCGAAGATTGAATTCAAAGATGGTCAACACACAAGCGCAAATCATGTGCCACGTGAGATCTTGTGGTATGGTAAGAATTTGTCAATTGCGCTTTGTGTACTAACCCATACTATGTGTTGCCTATGTTTTTGAGAGGAGATTCTCATGGGCTCGCATCGAGAGAGATATTTCAAGTGTCTATGAGAGGATGACATCAAGTGTTGATGATCATGGTTGACAAGGGCAAGTTCAAGATAACTATCCCGAAGGATTACATGCTTGAAGCTTGTGGATGATCACATGATGGACACATGAAGATAAATGCAAAGCAAAGCTTCCCACATTGTGTATGGGGGAGCTACTTGAAGACTTCACCAATGTCTTGCCATTCAACTTGATCCAAGAAGAAACTTCAACTTCAAGCTCAAGTGAAAGGCTCGAGTCAAAGGTATTAGTTCCTTCGACGTTAGTGTTGTGGAGTGATGAACACCGAAGGAACACATACACTCAAGAATGGATTATTGATAGCTATGTAGTGTAGACCTTTTATGATTCTTGAGTTATAGGGATCCCGCACTATTAAGAGGGGATCAAAGGGGTTCGTGATAGATTTGCTCAAGTCAACATCTTCTCTACACAATTCCACTCATATCCTATATACCAAAGAAAATCCAAAGCCAAATAGGTTACCCAAATACATGATAAAACCTTTGCATATTTTGCATCCTCCATTTTGGTTCATCTTGGGTGGTTCTCTATGTGAGGACCTGGGTTTTTTTTCATAGCTTCAAAACGAGCCCAAGATCATCAAAATCGGAGTCCGGATGTAAAAGTTGTGCCTGTTTCAGTTTCTAGGCTGCAGCAGTTTGGTTTGGCCGGATCATCCGGGTTCCTGCCCGGATCATCCGGGTTATTCGTAAAATTCATCACAGAAGCTTATTCCGCTAGCCGGATCATCCGGCTACCCACCCGGATCATCCGGGAATTGCCCGGATCATCCGGCTATGTCCCCGGACATCCGGGTATCTACTTCACCACATTGTATATTGACCTTCCCGGATCATCCGGGCATTGCCCGGATCATCCGGGTATGCGTCCAGATCATCCGGGCATGTCAACAACTGCGGGAAACGGCTCTATTTTCTTTGGGGGTATAAATATCCCTCTCCCACTTCGGGGGAGGGTTGAGCACTTCATCCCAAATCGTCCCAAGAACACAAGTGGCTCCCTCTCACTTCTCCTACACCAAATCTTAGATCCCGGAGAGATTAGTGAGTGTTCTTGAGAGTTGTTCCAATCAAAAGATAGATCCTCTCCCTCTCCCTCTTGTGACCAAAGCAATTCGTGATTTGAGCAAGTCTTGAGCATTTCCCCCTTGATCTTGTTACTCTTGGAGGTTGGAGACTCCTAGGCGGTAGGAGTGCTCCGGTGAGGAATCAACTTGTGATTTGTCCCCCGGAAAGTTTGTGAAGGTTTGGAGGCCGCCTCAAGGTCTACCACTAGTGGTTGACAATTGCCTTCGTGGTGATATCTCAAGGAGAATAGGGTGAGCCTTCGTGGCGTTGGTGTGCCTTCGTGGTAACATCCACCTCTCTAACGGTGACTAGCTTCCCTCCAAGGAAGTGAACATCGGGATACATCCTCGTCTCCGTGACTTTGGTTATCCCTAACCCTAACTCCTTACTTGTGGTTGACTTTGGTCATTTGACCGTGCATTCACTATATCTTGTTGTCCTCATTATATTGTGGTGGTTGATTATATTGTGTTGGCCATTTCCTTGTAGAGATTATTTAGGCCTACACTTCATATTCCGCAATTCATACTTGCTACTATTGATATACATTGTGATTAGTGTGAATTGCTAACTTGTGTTATAAACTTCCATATATTGTGATATTGCTCAAGTAAGTTTGTGTAACTTACTTGAGTTTGCTTGTATCATTAAATTCCATATATTGTGATACAATTTGTGTAAGCTTGTATTGCTTACTTGTGGTTGTGTGTATTATTCATTTCCATACCTCGTGATATACACTGAGTAAGTTTGTGTGACTTACTTGTGCTTACTCATATCCTGTTGTTCTCATCTTGTTTATGCTAAGTTGTTGGTGCACTTAGTGAGCCTAGTATATTTAGGATTTGTGCTTGAAAAGTATCCGCTTAGTTTATTTCCGCATTAGGATATAGCCAAATCCGTAAAAGATTTTAAAACGCCTATTCACCCCCCCTCTAGGCGACATCGTGGTCCCTTCAAGAGCAACAACGGCTCCTTCTCGGCTGGCGCGGCCAGGACAGGTGCAGTGGAGAGCATGCGCTTGAGGTCCCTGAAAGCCTCGTCTGCCTGGTCGTTCTATTCGAACGTCGTCGTCTTCTTCATCGGCTGATACAGCGGCAAGGTCCTCTTGCCCAGCCGGATGAGAAACCGGCTGACCGAGGCCAATCAGTCGGTGAACTTCTGGACATCGCGCAGCCGAGCCGGCTTACGCATGCGCTCGATGGCCTTGATCTTCTTCAGGTCTGCCTCAATGCTGTGCTCCGAGACGAGGAAGCCGAGTAGCTTTCCGGCCGGGACGCTGAAAACGCATTTGTTTGGGTTGAGCTTGACTTGGTATTCACGCAGGTTGGCGAATGTTTCCTTCAGGTCATCGAGGAGTGTGAGGTGCTGCTTGGTCTTCACCATGATGTTGTCCATGTAGACGTGGATGTTGCGGCCAAGTTGTGGCAGCAAGCATTTTTGCATGTAGCGTTGGAAGGTGGCGCCGGCGTTCTTCAGGCCAAATGACATGGTGATGTAGCATACGCCCCAAAGGGCGTGATGAAAGACGACTTCAGGGCGTCGGACGGGTCCAGCTTTATCTGATGATTGCCGGAGTAAGCATCCAGGAAAGACAGGAGCTCACAGCCGGCGGTGGAGTCGATGACTTGATTGATCCACGGGAGGGCGAATGGATCCTTGGGGCAGGCCTTGTTCAGGCTGGTGTAGTCGATACACATGTGCCAGGTCTTGTTCTTCTTCAGGATGAGGACTGGGTTGGCCAGGCACTGAGGATGAAACACTTCCGTGATGAAGCCCGTCCCCAAAAGCTTGGCGACCTCTTCACCGATGGTTCTTCTCTTCTCCTCGGAGAAACATCGCAGGGGTTGGCGGACAGGCTTGGCGTCCTTGCGGATGTGGAGTTTGCACTCGGCATACTTCCTCGGGATACCCAACATGTCCTCTGGGGTCCATGCAAAAATATCCCGATTCTCACGGAGGAAGTCGACGAGCTCGCATTCCTATTTGCTGTTGAGGCGGATGCCTACGACAACGTACTTGCTGCAGCTGGGGTCTTCCGGGTTCAGCTTCACTTTATTGGTCTCCTTGGAGGGCTTGAACGAGGCCTCGTCGGTCGGCTCCTCAGCCGGGATCGGCATGGCCGGTATCTCATTGGCCAGGGCGACGATCTGGTCGAGTTGGCGTCGTTCCTCGGCTATGACCAGCGACTCGGCCAGTTTAGCATCGTCTCGGGCGCACTCCAGGGACTTGCGGTAGTCGCCGGTGATGGTGATGAGGCCCTTCACACCCGGCAACTTCATTTTCAGGTAAGCGTAGTGGGGTACCACCATGAAATTGGCGAGCGCGGGCTGTCCCAGCAGTGCATGGTACGCGCTGGATAGGTCCACCACCTCGAACCAGAGCGGCTCACGTTGGAAGTGCTTGTTATCGCTGAATAGGACGTCGAGCCAGACGCGGCCAATCGGAGAGCACGAGAGGCTGGGAACGATGCCGTGGAATATCGTCTGGGTCGGCTCCAGGTCCTTGGCCTTGAGGCCAAGCTTGGTGATGGTGTCGCGGTAGAGGATGTTGATGCTGCTGCCGCCGTTGATGAGGACCCAGGAGAACTTGCACGTGCGCTGAGGTGTGATGATGGTGGGGTTGAGGACGAGGGCATGGCCACCCGTGTTCGGCATGACTGCCGGGTGGTCTTCCCGGGTCCATGTGACCGGGCGGTCCGACCAGTGCATGTACTCAGCTTGGCCGGGATGACGGTATTCACCTCCTGCTGGAGCAAGCGCTTGCTACGCTTGTCGTCACCAAGGCTGGTGAAGACGACGTAGGTCGCATTTTGGGCCGGGTAGACGTCATCGCGCATCGTGCCACCAGTTGGAAGCGGTGGAGGAGGCGGAGGCGGCTGCCCCGCTCCCGGAGCCGGGGCCGGAGGAGGCGGGATGTCGCCCCTCATGAGGCGTTTGGTGATGGCGCACTGCCGAAGCGTGTGCATGGACGGACTTGCGCTGCTGTGGCGCTTGCAGGGGCATCGAGCATTTCCTCGAAACTCATGGCGGGCCGCCATGCCGTCATGCCGGTCTGCCGGCGTTTGGAGGCCGGGTCGGTCGTGGGTGCCTGCTCGACGGCCGCAATGAGTCGGTTGTCATAGCGCTGGGTCGGCTGGTCGGCCTTGTGCTTGTTCTGCTGGTTGTGCTGCTGTCGGCTTCCTTCGCCGGCCGGCTTTGGAGGGGGAACCGACTTTTCCTTGCCGGCTTCATACAGCGCCACCTGGATCATCATGGCGGAGTCGGCATTGGCATACTTGTCCGCCGTCACCATGAGCACGGCCATGGTGGCCGGGACGGAGCGCAAGAGCCTCTTCCTTGAGGAGGGTGCCATCTCGGCACCCGTTGACGAAGTACTGGATCGCTTGGACTTCGTGGATGCCCTCGCAACTGTTCTAGAGCTCGGTCCAGCGTGCGAGGTACTCACGGCCGGTTTCCTCCGGCCCCTGCACGCACATGGCGAGCTGGCTGGGACGGCCGGGTCGCCGGTAGGTCCTGGTGAAGTTGTGTACAAAGGCTTGCTCGAAACCGACCCATGTGTTGATGCTGCCCACCGGCAGGCTGTTCAACCACGTGCGGGCTGACCCCTGGAGCATGAGCGGCGTGTAACGTATGACGAGTCGGTGATTGCCGCCGCCGATGCCGATGGCGGTGGTGTAGTCAGTGAGCCAATCCTCCGACTTCACGGTGCCATTGTACTTCGGGGGTGTCGCGGGGGAGCGTGAACCCTTTAGTAAAGGGATCATCCCGGATGCGCGGACCAAAACGCATTGGCCCGACGGGGTCGCTTTCCTCCAACTCTTGAGAAAGGGCGAGTTGGTCGAGGCGGTGGTGGGCGTCGGTGTCGTCGATGGCGCGTGGGCCCAACCGGCTGGCGACCGCGCTACGAGGGGCCGGGTCGATCGAAGCCGGACGTCGGCTGGGTTAGACGGGAG
The DNA here is from genome assembly GCF_002162155.2 of Triticum dicoccoides. Lineage (NCBI taxonomy): Eukaryota > Viridiplantae > Streptophyta > Magnoliopsida > Poales > Poaceae > Triticum > Triticum dicoccoides. The sequence continues at coordinate 417,156,931 of NC_041381.1, forward strand.
GATCAAGCCGGCGCCGGTCTTCCAAAGACGGCTCATCACCCAAGCCGCTGACAGTCGTCGGGGCGGGGTTGCGCTGGGTCCGAGTGCGGCCGGAGTGCGCCTCGCCGGGTGGCGGAGACGCCGTGTTCTGATGATCACCGGGTCTTTCGGCACGGACGAAGCCGGATCCCGCCGGCTTGGGGAGTTGGTTGAGGCGGTCCTGCTGCACGTTGGCTGCGTCGAGGAGGTCGGTCACCCGCTTGAGGCGATCCTTCAGCTCCTCACCCGCATGTTCTTCACGGGAGTCTCATAGACGGGCGGGATGGCGCCGAAGGCGCGGCCGATCGCTCCGCCTTGGTGTAAGGGCATATTTATCCCCAAGATGTTTTGGTGATTGATGACAATGTTTTTGCGGACTAATCATGTGCGTTAAGTTCTTTCAGAGATTCATTTATTGGCACGAGACGATTACCTCCCCTCGGTGTGTCATTCAAGATGGTGTAGCTCCTTTGTCTCTCTGTTGGTGGACTAGTTTCGTAGGAGTCACCGTACTATCAAGAGGGGATCCGCTTTGGTAAGGCTAGGGTGGAATCAACACGTACACATCCGTTTCACACCCAATGTCTTCCTTCCAGCTTCGATGGAGCAGCCTCTCCTTCCTTGTCCCTGCCCTGACCTACCCCAACGGTAGTACCACGGTCTTCAGCGGTAGTACCGCCGAAGCACTCAAGGGTAGTACCGCTCCCGGAGCGGTAATACCGCTTGAGGTCTTCGGCCATAGTACCGCAGCAGTTTCGCGCTAGTACCGCGTTGATTCTCGACTGATGTTTTTTGTGTCGGGTTTTGCGGTACTAGGAGTGGTAGTAGTGGCGGTAGTACCGCTCTTACTCCCGCGGTAGTACCGCTCTGGGGCCAGGGCCCTGTCTTCCTCGTCAGCGCGGTAGTACTGCTGGGTGGGAGCGGTAGTACCACCCTCAGTGGTAGTACCGCCCTGCCCAAGCGGTAGTACCGCTCTATGTGTGGCTGCTCAGTGGGGTAACGGTTGGATTTGTTCCCCCACTATATAAAGGTGTCTTCTTCCTCCAAGTTGACCTACCTCTTTCCCCCAAAGCTCCATTGTTGCTCCAAGCTCCATATTCGCCTGATCTCTCTCCCTAGCCAATCAAACTTGTTGATTTGCTCGGGATTGGTTGAGAAGGCCCAGATCTACACTTCCACCAAGAGAAATTTGATTCTCCCCACTTATCCCTAGCGGATCTTGTTACTCTTGGGTGTTGAGCACCCTAGACGGTTGAGGTCACCTCGAAGCCATACTCCATTGTGGTGAAGCTTCGTGGTGTTGTTGGGAGCCTCCAAGTGTTGTGGAGATAGCCCCAATCTTGCTTGTAAAGGTTCGGTCGCCGCCTTCAAGGGCACCAATAGTGGAATCACGGCATCTCGCATTGTGTGAGGGCGTGAGGAGATTACGGTGGCCCTAGTGGCTTCTTGGGGAGCATTGTGCCTCCACACCGCTCTAACGGAGACGTACTTCCCCTTAAAAGGAAGGAACTTCGGTAACACATCCTCGTCTCCACCGGCTCCACTCTTGGTTATCTTGTGCCTTTACTTTTTCAAGCTTACTTGTGTTGTATCTATTGCTTGCTAGTGTGCTTGTTGTCTTTGCATCATATAGGTTGCTCACGTAGTTGCACATCTAGACAACCTATTTTGTTGCAAGGTTTAAATTGTTAAAGAAAAGCTTAAAAATTGTTAGTTGCCTATTCACCCCCCCTCTAGTCAACCATATTGATCCTTTCAATTGGTATCAGAGCCTCTTCTCTTTATTAAGGACTTTGTCGTCCGAAGAGTATGGTTGACACCAACGATGGTGCGGAGGAACACTCCGGTGTGAATCCCATATCGTCTTCGGCCGAAGGGGGAACCTCGGTCTCACGTGAGGAATTCAATGTGGCTTTGGACACATTGAAAACCTCCATGACGGCCGAGGTTAAAAGCATGTTTACTGAATTTCTAGAAGGACTTAAACTATCTACCTCGCCGATGAAAGTGGGTGATCCCACCAACAAGGTGACGGATGCTACCTCCGACAAGGGGGAAGCTAACAATGAAAGGAGTCCTTCTACTAGTGGTAGAAATGGCACCGGCATCTTTGCCCATGTGGAACCTCCTATTTATAGAGGACCGATCCCCTCCACTCATTTGAATCATGCCGGTCCTCCTCCTAAATATGAGAAGCATGAAGATTTTGACTCTTGGGTTTATCGCTTCAAGCATCATTTAAAACATGTGAACACTAACCTTTGGAGAATCATTGAAGAAGGTTTTTATCCTCATGACCCAAGCAACTTCACCCCTCGAGAAGAAGTGGACAATCAATTCAATGAGAGTGCTCTCTTCATCATCCAAGATGCTATCCTTCCCGAAGATCTCCCTCATCTTCGACCTCATGTCATGGCTAAAGAAGCATGGATATGTGTCGAGGGTCTCTATCGAGGAAGTGTTAGCATTCAACGCTCCAACTATGAAGTGGTGCAAGATGAGGCCGATGATTTGCAATGAAAGAATATGAAGAACCTCGTGAGCTCTTTCGAAGAGTGACCAAACTCGCGGTCGCACTCCGAGATCATGGAAGCAAGGACACGAATGACAATTGGATCAAGCGCAAGTTCCTCGAGGCCATGATGCCCTACAACAAGGCCATGTCCTCTGTCATTCGTCAAAGACCAGACTTCCACTCCATGACCTCAAGTGAAGTGTTGGATGAGTTCGTCACAATGAGCATCTTGGACAAGACCGCCGACAATGCGGTGCTCCATTCTCAAAGGGCAAAGAAGCCCAACCTTTCTTTGAAGGCCAAGGTTATTATGGAAGAAGAGGAAGAAGTGGAAGATGAGGAGAGCAACCCCGAAGACACCAAATTTGATTACCATGAGCACATGGCCCTTGCTTCAAGACAATTTTGGAGCAAGAAGAATTCAAGACCCAACTTCAACAAGAACAACTCAAGTGGCGTCAAGGGCAAGCAACGAGTTAGAACTTGCTTCAACTGTGGCAATGTGAGCCATTTCGTTGCGGATTGTCCTGACGAGAAGCGGGAAGACAATGGTGGCAAGTTCATCCGAAAAGACAAAGCCAAGTCCTTCCCCAACAAGAACAACTTCGCCAAGAAGACTCCCACTCGTGGGTTGGTGGTTCAAGAAGAATACCAAGAGGATGACGATGATGATGAAAATGAAGAAGCAATGGCAATGGCATCCGTTGTCATTGCTACTACTCCCCGGGTGTCTCTCTTTGATTCACCCAATGAGAACATCACCGCCAAATGCCTCATGGCTAAAGCTTCAAACAAGGTAACCCCCAACATTAAAACCACCATCATTACTAATTCCTCCGTGGAGGATTGCATTGATGAACATGAGGGGTCTAATGAAGAAATGAATGAGTTTGAGTCTTTCAAGAGTAAGCTCAAGGGCAAGTCCAAGAAGCATTTTGTTGCTCTCTTGGAACAACTTGGTGAGGCCAATGACATGATCGAGGCTCACGAAGAAACCATCTCTAAGATGGAAGGTCATAGTCGTGACTATGCCAATGAGATATCGGATCTCTCTAATGCTCTTGAGGAAGAGCGTGTGCATCGTTTGACTTTTGAGGAGTCACACAATGATGACCATGCTAAATTAAAGAAAGATCTTGATCATGCTCTTGTCGTGTCTCGTGTGCTAACTTCCGAGAAGGCTAAACTTGGGGTTGATCATGCTAGACTCAAAGAAGAGTTTGAGATACTTGACAAGGCCCACAAGGTCTTGAAGGGTGCTCACGCTAACCTCAAGGAGTCTCATGCTCAACTCCAAGTTAAGCTAACCAAGGAAAAGGCCACCTTTCCTCATATGGTATTAATTGATAATGCATGTGCTACTAACCCGTGTTGTGAGCATGTGCATCTTGTGGAGGAGAGTGCCAAGTTTAAGGATCAACTTGAGAAAGGCCTTGTTTCATGCATTCAAGGTGAGAAGAACCTCAACGACCTCTTGAGCAATCAAAAGGAAGTTGTGGCCAAGGAAGGAATTGGATTTCCTCCCAAGTCCAAGAGCAAGAAGAAGAAGAATGACAAGACCAAACGTCCTCCTCCTCTCAAGCAAACTTTTGTAAAAGAGGGAGAGGGTGCCCTAAGGAGAAGAAAGAAAAAGTGAAGGGAGTTGATGCTCAAAAGGGCAAAAGCATTTCCTCCAACAAAGTCGGCGACTTTAACCCGTCATATGTGTTGTGCCGTGCTAGTGATGGACATGTTTATGCTAAATTTGTTGGTTCTCCTTATGAGTACATTGAATGGTCTATTTGGGTTCCCAAGACCCTTGTTACTAACATCAAAGGACCCATTACTAAATGGCTACCTAAAACCAAGCATTGATCTCTTGTAGGTGTTTGCTTCCGGTGGGGGATCATGGTTGCTCGATAGTGGAGCAACAAATCATATGACCGGGAGCAAGGACATGGTGGTGGATGTGCAAAAGATTCCATCTATGCCCACCAATGTCGAGTGGGGTGATGCATCACATTCTAAGGTATTGGGTCTCGGCAAGGTTGTCATTTCTCATGATCTAACGATCGAGAAAGTCATGCTTGTTGAGTCCCTTGCATACAATTTGCTTTCCGTTCGTCAACTTGCACTCATGGGTTTTGCTACTTTCTTTGACATTGATACCATGGCCCTCTTGTGGAGCAAGACTCTTAAAGTAGCCTTTGTTGGGCATGTCGAGAACGATCTCTATGTGATTAAATTTTCGGAGCGACCCACTAAGACTGCGACATGCCTAATGGCTAAAGTTGACGTGGGATGGCTTTGGCATAGCCGTTTAGCCCACGTCAATATGAGATCTTTGCAAAGTCTTCTCAAGGGGGACCATGTTCGTGGACTAACAAATGTTAGTTTTGCCAAAGATCGTGCTTGCAGTGCTTGTATTGAAGGAAAGCTTCATGAGAAGGCTCACCCTCCCTCGACCATCATCTACTCAAAGAGACCCTTGGAGCTCCTTCACATGGATCTCTTTGGGCCTCCATCTTTTGATAGTCTTGGAGGAAGAAAGTATTGCTTGGTGATTGTGGATGATTATTCAAGATACACTTGGGTATACTTCTTCAAGAGGAAGAGTGAGACTCAACAAACCGTCATCAACTTTGCAAATGAAGCTCAACGTCAACATAATGCAAAGATCTTGACAATCAGAAGTGACAACGGCACCGAGTTCAAGAACTACACCTTGGATGAGTTTCTTAGTGATGAGGGGATCAAGCACCAATATGCTGCTCCATATACCCCTCAACAAAATGGTGTGGCAGAGAGGAAGAACCGGACATTGATGGATGCGGCTAGGACCATGATGGCAGAGTTCAAGTCTCCATACAACTTTTGGGCCGAAGCCATCAACACCGCATGTCATGCATCCAATCGGCTCTATCTCCGCAAAGGCTTGAACAAGACTCCTTATGAGATACTCACCGGCAACAAGCCCAACCTCAAGTACTTCCGGGTGTTCGGTTGTAAGTGTTTCATTCTCAAGAAAGGTGTTCATTTGTCTAAATTTGAGGCTAGAGCTCATGAGGGCATATTTGTTGGTTATGCTACAAACTCTCATGCTTACCGTGTTCTCAACAAGTCCACCGGACTCATTGAGGAGACATGTAACGTGGAGTTTGACGAAAATAACGGCTCCCAAGTGGAGCAAAGTGGTACTTGTGATGTAGGTGATGAAATTCCTCCCCAAGCCATAAGAAGAATGGGTATTGGTCATATTCTACCCATTGAGGAACCCCTTGTGGCCGAAGGAGAAGGACAATGCTCCACTCAAGTGGAGCCATCACCTCCCCAAGACCCACACGCTTCCGAAGAACAAAGTGAAGGCCCTCAACCTCGTGAACAAGACCAAGGGCAAGATGAACCTCAAGATGATGGTGAACCTCTAAATGATGCCCAAGGTCAAGTTCTCCCCCTCGAGCAAGTTCAAGATCATGAGCAAGCTCAAGATCAAGAACAAGCTCAAGACGGCGCTCAAGAGAATCAAGTTAACCCTCCTCCTTCCACTTCCGAGGAGGAATTAGAGCGTCGTGCCGCGAATATTCCTTCCAAGCTCACCACCCAAGGCCATCTCATGGAAAATGTGGTTGGAAGCCTAAGAAAGGGGGTAAGCACTCGTAGATAATTAGCAAACTATTATGAACATCACACGTTTGTCTCTTGTGTTGAACCCCAAAAGGTCTATGAGGCGCTCGAAGACTCAGATTGGCTCAATGCCATGCATGAAGAACTCAACAACTTCGAGTACAACAAGGTGTGGAGATTGGTGCCAAGGCCATCGAGGAACCACAACGTCATTGGAACCAAGTGGATCTTCAAGAACAAGCAAGATGCTCATGGGAACATCATTCGCAACAAGGCAAGATTGGTAGCACAAGGCTACTCCCAAGTCGAGGTTATCGACTACGGTGAAACCTTTGCTCCCGTTGCTCATCTTGAATCCATACGTTTGTTGATTGCTTATGCTTCCCATCACAACTTTAAGTTGCAACAAATGGATGTGAAAAGTGCTTTCCTTAATGGTCCTATTAATGAGTTGGTCTATGTCAAGCAACCCCCGGGGTTCGAGGATCCTTACTTCCCAGACCATGTGTATCAACTCGATAAGGCACTCTATGGCCTTAAACAAGCCCCACGTGCGTGGTATGACCACCTTACCGAGTTGTTACAAGATCGTGAATTTGAAGTAGGGCTAATCGATCCCACTCTTTTTACTAAGAAGGTCAAAGGGGAGTTGTTTGTATGCCAACTATATGTTGATGACATTATCTTTGGTTCCCCTAACAAAGCTTTCAATGAGGAATTTGCCGCTCTCATGACCTCCAAGTTCCAGATGTCTTCAATGGGAGAGTTGAAGTTCTTCCTTGGTTTTGACATTAAACAAAGAAGAGAAGGAACCTTCATCAACCAAGCCAAATACACTCAAGACATGCTAAAGAGATTCAAGCTAAGTGATGTCAAGCCGGCTACTACTCCAATGCCCACCAATTGCCAACTTGACATTGATCCCAATGGTAAAGCGGTGGATCAAAAGGTATATCGCTCCATGATTGGCTCCTTGCTTTACCTTTGTGCATCTAGACCGGATATCATGTTGAGTGTGGGGATGTGTGCATGGTTTCAAGCCACACCGAAGGAAAGTCACTATGTGGCGGTCAAGCGAATCTTTCGATATTTGGCTCATACCCCAAACTCTGGCTTATGGTACCCAAGAGGGGCGGACTTCAAGCTTGAAGGATTTACGGATTCCGATTGGGCGGGAGACAAAGTGGATAGGAAGTCCACTTCCAGAGGGTGCCAATTTTTTGGTTGCTCTTTGGTGAGTTGGTCTTCCAAAAAGCAAAGTTGTGTGTCTCTCTTGTCCACCGAAGCGGAATATGTGGCGGCCGGTAGTTGTTGTGCACAACTCTTATGGATGAGGCAAACTTTAAAGGAATACATTGTCATTTGTGACAAAGTGCCTCTTTGGTGTGACAACGAAAGTGCCATCAAGATTTCTCTCAACCCGGTGCAATACTTTAAGACGAAGCATATTGAGATTCGGTATCATTTCATTCGGGATCACATTAGGCGAGGGGAGATCGAGCTCAAGTATGTCAACACTCATGATAACCTTGCAGATATTTTCACGAAGCCCTTGGATGAAGCAAGATTTCGCGAGTTAAGGCATGAGCTAAATATCATTGATTCGAGCAATGTGACTTGAACCCTTGCACATCCCACCTCACTCAACTTGATGTCTAGTTTAGATGTAGGCATGGACATAGGGGGAGTGTTGTTCTCTCAATGAACTCTCCCTCCCCCCATTATGCATAAATCGATCAACTCTTTCACATTAGCCATTTTTGATGGTACTTGTGCTTCAAAGACGAGTTTTGGTCATGGGCCCAAGGATAATTCTTCGCGGTGCCATACCAATTGACTCAAACATAGGTGGCTCCGGCCACCGCCCTCTCTTGAGAGAGGACAGAGCTCGCTCTGTTTCGTATAGTTGTGTTTGTTTGAGTGGTTTCTGGTCCGTTGCTTGTGTGTGTGTTGCCTTGTTGGTCTTCTCTTTCTCTTGGGTTTCCTTTCCGTCTTTTTGGAGCTTTTGCCGTTGGTCTAGAAGCCGTGTGGTTGCTGAAGCGGTACAACCGCTGGTGGCGAGCGGTACTACCGCTCCTTGCGGTACTACCGCCCTCCAGCATGGTACTACCGCTGTGAGGTGCGGTCAGGGGGTTATATCGGGGGCAGGGGGAGTTTCTTCTCCCCCATACCCATTCGCTTGCCCCCTCGCTTTGTTCCTCTCTCTCTTCAGCAACCGGCGCCGCGGGAGGGCTCCGGTGGATCTCCCTCTCCAGGGCGCTCCTCTCCATTTCCTTGGTGGAGTCGATCCCTACCTTGTCCTCTTGCCATGGATGTCGGTATTGCCCCCGTTCCCTATTTCCTTTTGTTTAGATTTCCAATCTAGCGTCTTAGGGGCAATAGCAGTTGCATCTACAGATTTTTGGCCAGATCTAGGCTTGAGTAGGATGGAGAATGCTTCTAGACAGTGTTGATTAGTGTTTGGTTGGAGTATTTTTGAATTTGGTAGGACGGTAGTACCGGATCTGACCACGGCAGTTGGAACCGGCTGTTTCCCCGCCTCGAGCGGTACTACCGCTCTCTCCAGAGCGGTACTACCGCTTGGAGCGGTACTACCGCTCACGGGTCGCGGTACTACCGCCCTCTACCAGTTTCCACCATATTCCTACCTCTCAGTGATCCTTTTTGCTTGTGTTTTGTGGCTTATGCTCATTCTTTCTGGTTGTTTGTGTGTTCTTGTGTGTGGTTCCAGGTGATGAGGTCCCTGAGCATCAGGCTCGTTGTGTCAACCCCGGTCGTGCCACGTCCAAGCGCTGCCGCACCACCGAGCCTGCCGGAGGTTCTTCAAGTGCTCCACCTCCACCTCAACTCCAGAAGAAGCCTGGGGTCAAGCCAAAGCCAGGCAAAACCGTGCCAGAAATGCCGCCCAAGGAGTTTTGGGCAAGGCGCCACCGCAACCCGTATGAGGTAGACCAAGATCCCACTTTGGTCAACCGTCCATTCTGGAACAGGTTCCAGTTTGCCATCTTCTTTGATGTTCTCAAAGCCAAGAAGAATCTCTATGTCAACGTACACTCCATCGACACCGACCATATGGAGAAAGATCCTAAATACTTTGGTGAAGCTCTTCAGATGTGCACTCAACTGAACATTCTTGGGATCATGCAATTCAACAAGGACTATGATGCTGATATAGTGGCCCAATTCTATGCCACAGTTCACCTTGGGACTGATGAGGATAGGACACTGACTTGGATGACCAATGGCAAGTTGCTTTCAGTCAAGTGGAAAGCTTTCATGGAGTTGATTGGGGTGCAAGATCTAGGTCTTGAGTCTTCTGTCGGCTTTCGCCCCCACAGCCGCACCAATGCCACTCACAAGCAAGCTCTATGGCCCTACTGCACTTTGAGGATCAACCATGAGACGAAGAAGGAAACCTATGAGCTGCCTGCCTATCTGGATATCCTTCACCGTATCTTCAGAGAGACTCTTTTCCCTCGTATCGGGAATCTGGACCAGGTTCACTCCTATCTCGTGGACATGCTTCTCTTCTTCCAGCGTGAGAAGGGATAGAACACCGGAGAGTCCTTGGATATCTCTCATGTTATGTGGTCTGAGCTGCTATCTGCTATCTCAGAGCGCAAGTGCCCGATTTATGGTCCGTTCATCATGCTGCTCATTGAGAAGGCATGGGATCGTGTCTATCCCCAGGTGTTACTGGAGACTGGAGAGTTGGTCTCTCACGATGTCAAGCGTCTAAGGAAGAAGGATAACTGGGGCACTCAGGCCCCTAGGACTGGAGTTCCTTCGTCTGCTACTGCCATGGAGACCGAGGAGGAGACTGGGGCTGAGGATGATGATGATGACTACGTGCCTTCTGAGGCAGAGCCCTCTTAGGCAAAGAGGCTCAAGCTCAAGATGAAGAAGTTGTTCTGCATGGAGTCTCACGGTCAGTACATGACTCATGTGGCTGAGAAGAAGGCCCGAGGTCGCCACAAGGAGCTCATGCGTCAGTTGGGTGCTACAGTTATCAGTGGGTCTGAGGACCAGCTTACCGAGGAGGAGGAGTGGATTCAGCAGCACTGCCCGTGGACCGATTCTGATGCCGAGCACTTCCAGACTGATGACGGTGGCGCCGATGATCCCGCTGAGCTCTGATGTGTGTGTCCCTCGTTTTCTCTCACCTGGAGCCGTAGCAACACTCCCTCTCCTTTTTGGTGTCCCGATGCCAAAGGGGGAGAGAGTTTAGGGATTTGCGCTTTGTGACTTCCGTCTCTTGTGTTGTGTTCGTGTTTTCCTCGCATTTGCTTTGTTTGGTTTGTCAGTGAGACCATAGTTCGTGTTGTCAGTGAGACCCTGTTCGAGTCATATGGTGTGAGACATATGCTACCTTATCTTTCCAGTATCATTATCTATGTCACTATCTAGCTTATGAGTTGTCTGCTTATCCTATTAAGTCATCTATGCTGCTCTCATATACCTTGCTTAAGTGGTTGGTCTCTAAAATGTAGGGGGAGCGTTGATCCTAGTATGTGTGTCGTGCAGTCCAAAGCACTTATCTAGATAGCACACATCTAGGGGGAGCCCATCTACATTTTAGGACGGTGGGGTTTGTGCGCTTGCTCTATATCTCTCATGTTTGTGCAAATCCCGTATTGTCATCAATCCACCAAAAAGGGGAAGATTGTAAGGGCATATTTATCCCCAAGATGTTTTGGTGATTGATGACAATGTTTTTGCGGACTAATCATGTGCGTTAAGTTCTTTCAGAGATTCATCTATTGGCACGAGACGATTACCTTCCCTCGGTGTGTCATTCAAGACGGTGTAGCTCCTTCGTCTCTCTGTTGGTGGACTAGTTTCATAGGAGTCACCGTACTATCAAGAGGGGATCCGCTTTGGTAAGGCTAGGGTGGAATCAACACGTACACATCCGTTTCACACCCAATGTCTTCCTTCTAGCTTCGATGGAGCAGCCTCTCCTTCCTTGTCCCTGCCCTGACCTACCCCAGCGGTAGTACCGCGGTCTTCAGCGGTAATACCGCCGAAGCACTCAAGCGGTAGTACCGCTCCCAGAGGGGTAGTACCGCTCCCAGAGCGGTAGTACCGCTTGAGGTCTTCGGCCGTAGTACCGCAGCAGTTCCGCGCTAGTACCGCTTCGATTCTCGACCGATGTTTTTCATGTCGGGTTTTGCGGTACTAGGAGCGGTAGTAGTGGCGGTAGTACCGCTCCAAGCGGTAGTACCGCTCTTACTCCCGCGGTAGTACCGCTCTGGGGCCAGGGCCCTGTCTTCCTCATCAGCGCGGTAGTACCGCTGGGTGGGAGCGGTAGTACCGCCCTCAGCGGTAGTACCGCCCTGCCCAAGCAGTAGTATCGCTCTGTGCGTGGCTGCTCAGTGGGGTACGGTTGGATTTGTTCCCCCACTATATAAAGGTGCCTTCTTCCTCCAAGTTGACCTACCTCTTTCCCCCAAAGCTCCATTGTTGCTCCAAGCTTCATTTTCGCCTGATCTCTCTCCCTAGCCAATCAAACTTGTTGATTTGCTCGGGATTGGTTGAGAAGGCCCAGATCTACACTTCCACCAAGAGAAATTTGATTCTCTCCACTTATCCCTAGCGGATCTTGTTACTCTTGGGTGTTGAGCACCCTAGACTGTTGAGGTCACCTCGAAGCCATACTCCATTGTGGTGAAGCTTCGTGGTGTTGTTATGAGCCTCCAAGTGTTGTGGAGATAGCCCCAATCTTGCTTGTAAAGGTTCGGTCGCCGCCTTCAAGGGCACCAATAGTGGAATCACGGCATCTCGCATTGTGTGAGGGCGTGAGGAGATTACGGTGGCCCTAGTGGCTTCTTGGGGAGCATTGTGCCTCCACACCGCTCTAACGGAGACGTACTTCCCCTTAAAAGGAAGGAACTTCGGTAACACATCCTCGTTTCCACCGGCTCCACTCTTGGTTATCTTGTGCCTTTACTTTTGCAAGCTTACTTGTGTTGTATCTATTGCTTGCTAGTGTGCTTGTTGTCTTTGCATCATATAGGTTGCTCACGTAGTTGCACATCTAGACAACCTATTTTGTTGCAAGGTTTAAATTGTTAAAGAAAAGCTTAAAAATTGTTAGTTGCCTATTTACCCCCCCCCCCTCTAGTCAACCATATCGATCCTTTCACTTGGGCTCGCACGTCGGCGACCCCGCTTGGCTTGGCCGCAAGAGGCATGAAGCCGTAGGCGGCGTTGCGCTCCAGCTGAGCGGAGTCCAGGCGGCGATGCGTGGCGGCGAGCATCTCGGTCAGGTCCAGCAGGCACTGGCGATCCTCCTCGAGCCGAGTCCGGGCCTCAGCGATGTTGGAGGCGTCGACGTCGGTGGCAATGGGGACGCAAAGGCTCTCAATCATGGCGTGCAGCGGGTTGGGCGAGCTGGCCTGATCCGCCACGGCCCTGGCTTCGGCGGCCTTCCTCACTGCGCTGGACGAGGAAGAGGCGCTGGTGTTGGTAACGAAGACCTCCACGCAGAGGTCCGTTCCTCCAGCGGGAGTGCTACCGCCGAGGGAGAGGGGGGAGTCGGAGAAGTCAAGTACCTCGCTGGGGTACTTGTTGTCCGCGGGCACGTTGGAGATGCGCAGCGCGGCGAAGGAAGTGGTGAGCGCGTCGATGATGTCGTCCGCCAGCTTGACGGGCTCGTCAGAGTTGGAGGGGGGGGCCCGTCTGGAACATGCTTCCGGCCAGGACCTTCCCCATGGTGGGCGCCAACTATCGTGGTGGGCGCACGGCAGATGCCAATGGACGGCTAAAGAGAGGAGGAGGTTCGAGTGTACTGATGGGCTCTAGAGGCGAGGTTGGCATGGGCGAGCGCGGGACGCAAGACATACCCTGGTTCGGGGCTCTCCGGAGAGAAAACACCCCTAGTCCTGCCGTGTGTAGTTTATATGTAACAGTACAGAGTTGCTCTCGAGCTGTAATGAGGAGGGAGAAGGGGGGCAGGCCAAGGCTTAGGCTGCTCCCTCTCCGGTGTGTGGCTAGTCTAGCTGGCATGGTGTTGCTTGCTTGAGTGTGTGTGCGTGAGTGAGTCGATTGCCCGTATGCATGTGGGCTCCTAGGGGGTTTTATAGGGAAACCCCCAGGGGTACAATGGTAATGTTACAAGGCCGTGGGGCCGGGTTTTCATCGTCCGGGAAGCCGGTGCTAGGACCCGCCGGGTGTCAGGGCTCGCTGGGTTCTCCGGGCACGGGACCCACGAGCCTAGGGGCACTGTTTGCCATCTTGTCAATTGTCAGGGAGTGGCCGGGTTGAGTCCACTACGAGGGCGCTCCATCAGGTCGCCGCCTGCTGGCGTCAGCAGTGACGATAGGTGCATGCTACGTCTTGAGCTTGCGTTGTTTTTCCTTGAAGAGGAAAGGGTGATGCATCAAACTAGCGTAAGTATTTCCCTCAGTTTTTGAGAACCAAGGTATCAATCCAGTAGGAGGCTCCTCAAAAGTCCCACGCACCTACACAAACAAACAAGAACCTCGCAACCAACGCAATAAAAGGGGTTGTCAATCCCTTCACGGCCACTTGCGAAAGTGAGATCTGATAGAGATAATAAGATAAGATAAATATTTTTGGGTATTTTTATGATATAGATTGGAAAGTAAAAGATGCAAATAAAAGTAGATAGAAAACTTGTATGATAAAAGATAGACCCGGGGGCCATAGGTTTCACTAGTGGCTTCTCTCAAGATAGCATAAGTATTACTGTGGGTGAACAAATTACTGTCGAGCAATTGATAGAAAAGCACATAGTTATGAGATTATCTAGGCATGATCATGTATATAGGCATCACGTCCGTGACAAGTAGACCGAAACGATTCTGCATCTACTACTATTACTCCACACATCGGCCGACTCCTACCTGCATCTAGAGTATTAAGGTCATGAAGAACAGAGTAACTCATTAAGAAAGATGACATGATGTAGAGGGATAAACTCATGCAATAAGATATAAACCCCATCTTTTTATCCTTGATGGCAACAATACAATACGTGCCTTGCTGCCCCTGCTATCACTGGGAAAGGACACCACAAGATTGAACCCAAAGCTAAGCACTTCTCCCATTGCAAGAAAGATCAATCTAGTAGGCCAAACCAAACTGATAATTCGAAGAGACTTGCAAAGATAACATAATCACACATAAAAGAATTCAGAGGAGATTCAAATATTTCTCATAGATAAACTTGATCATAAACCCACAATTCATCGGATCTCGACAAACACACCGCAAAAAGAGTTACATCTAATAGATTTCCAAGAAGTCGAGGAGAACTTTGTATTGAGATTCAAAGAGAGATAAGAAGCCATCTAGCTAATAACTATGGACCCGAAGGTCTGTGGTAAACTACTCCCAACTCATCGGAGAGGCCTTGGAGATGATGTAGAGGCCCTCCATGGTCGATTCCCCCTCCGGCGGAGCGCTGGCGAAGGCTCCAAGATGGGATCTTGCGGATACAGAAGGTTGTGGCGGTGGAAATAGTTTTTCGTGGCGCTCCTGGATGTTTTCAGGGTACGTGGATATATATAGGAGGAAGAAGTAGGTCAGTGGAGCAACGAGGGGCCCACAAGGGTGGGGGCGTGCCCACCCCCAGGGGGCGCGCCAGGCACCCTCGTGGCTGCCTCGTTCGTTGCTTGACGTCCACTCCAAGTTCCGTGGATTGCGTTTGTTCCAAAAAGATCGCTCCCGAAGGTTTCATTCCGTTTGGACTCCGTTTGATATTCCTTTTCTTCGAAACACTGAAATAGGCAAAAAAACAGCAACTCGGGCTGGGCCTCCGGTTAGTAGGTTAGTCCCAAAAATGATATAAAAGTGTAAACTAAAGCCCATAAACATCCAAAACGGGTAATATAATAGCATGGAACAATCAAAAATTATAGATACGTTGGAGACGTATCAAGCATCCCCAAGCTTAATTCCTGCTCGTCCTTGAGTAGGTAAATGATAAAAACAGAATTTTTGATGTGGAATGCTACCTAGCATAATTCTCAATGTAATTTTATTTATTGTGGCATGAATGTTCAGATCCAAATGATTCAAAATAAAAGTTCATATTGACATAAGAAATAGTAATATTTCAAGCATACTAACTAAGCAATCATGTCTTCTCAAAATAACATGGCATTAGAAGGTTCATCCCTACAAAATCATATAGTTAGGCTATGTTTCATTTTCATCACACAAAATACTCCCATCAAGAACAACCCCGGTTTCAGCCAAGCAATTGGTTCATACTTTTTAATGCGCTTCAGCCTTTTTCAACTCTCACACAATACATGAGCGTGAGCCATGGATATAGCACTATGGGTGGAATAGAATATGATGATGGAGGTTATGTGGAGAAGACAAAAAGAGATAAAGTCTCATAGTGACGAGGATAATCAATGGGCTATGGAGATGCCCATCAATTGATGTCAACATAAGGAGTAGGGATTGCCATGCAAGGGATGCACTAGAGCTATAAATGTATGAAAACTCAACAAAAGAAACTAAGTGGGTGTGCGTCCAACTTGCTTGCTCACGAAGACCTAGGGCATTTTGAGGAAGCCCATCGTAGGAATATACAAACCAAGTTCCATAATGAAAAATCCCCACCAGTATATGATAGTGACAACATAAAAGACTTTATATATGAAGAACATGGTGCTACTTTGAAGCACAAGTGTGGAAAAGGATAGTAACATTGCCCCTTTTTTATTTTCTTTTTCTTTTTATTTTTTTGGGCCTTTCTTTTTTTGGCATTTTTTTATTTGGCCTTTTTTTATTTGGGGACAATGCTCTAATAATGATGATCATCACACTTCTATTTATTTACAACTCATGAATTACAACTCAAAACTAGAACAAGATATGACTCTATATGACTGCCTCCGACAGTGTACCGGGATGGGCAATGAATCAAGAGTGACATGTATGAAAAATTATGCATGGTGGCTTTGCCACAAATATGATGTCAACTACATGATCATGCAAGGCAATATGACAATGATGATGCGTGTCATGATAAACGGAACGGTGGAAAGTTGCATGGAAATATATCTCGGAATGGCTGTGGAAATGTCATAATAGGTAGGTATGGTGGATGTTTTGAGGAAGATATAAGGAGGTTTATGTGTGATAGAGCGTATCGTATCACGGGGTTTGGATGCACCGGCGAAGTTTGCACCAACTCTCAAGGTGAGAAAGGGCAATGCACGGTACCAAAGAGGCTAGCAATGATGGAAAGGTAAAAGTGTGTATAATCCATGGACTCACATTAGTCATAAAGAAATCATATACTTATTGCAAAACTTTTATTAGCCCTCGAAGCAAAGTACTACTACGCATGCTCCTAGGGGGGAGGTTGGTAGGAGTTAACCATCGCGCGCCCCCGACCTCCACTCAAGGGAAGGCAATCAAAAGAGCACCCTATGCAATAAATTTGTTACACAACTTTTACCATACGTGCATGCTACGGGACTTGCCAACTTCAACACAAGTATTCTTTAAATTCACAATTACCCAAGTAGCATGACTCTAATATCACCACCTCTATATCTCAAAACAATTATCAAGTATCAAATTGATCATAGCATCCAATTCACTCCCTATGATAGTTTTTATTATACCCAACTTGGATGCCCCTCATTCTAGGACCAATTTTATAACCATAGAAAATACCATGCTGTTCTAAGAGACTCTAAAAATAATATAAGTGAAGCATGAGAGATTAACAATTTCTACAAAATCAAGCCACCGCCGTGCTCTAAAAAGTACAAGTGAACCACTAGAGCAAAAACTATCTAGCTCAAAAGATATAAGTGAAGCACATAGAGTATTCTAATAAATTCCAAATCAAGTGGGTTTCTCCCAAAAGGTGTGTACAACAAGGATGATTGTGGTAAACTAAAAAGCAAAGACTAATATCATACAAGATGCTCCAAGCAAAACACATATCGTGTGGCGAATAAAAATATAGCTCCAAGTAAAGTTACCAATGAACGAAGACGAAAGAGGGGATGCCTTTCGGGGCATCCCCAAGCTTAGGCTTTTGGTTATCCTTGAATATATTGGGGTGCCATGGGCATCCCCAAGCTTAGGCTCTTGCCACTCATTATTCCATAGTCCATCAAATCTTTACCCAAAACTTGAAAACTTCACAACAGAAAACTCAACAGGAAATCTCATAAGCTCCGTTAGTGCAAGAAAGAAAAACCACCACATAAGGTACTGTAATGAACTCATTATTTATTTATATTGGTGTTAAACCTACTGTATTCCAACTTCTCTATGGTTCATACCCATTGATACTAGCCATAGATGCATCAAAATAAGCAAACAACACACGAAAAACAGAATCTATCAAAAACAGAACAGTCTGTAGCAATCTATAACTTTTGAATACATCTGAAACTATAAAACTCCTACCAAAATAGGAAGTCCTGGGAAATTTGTCTATTGATCTGCAGCAAAAAGAATCAACGCAAAATAAGGTTTCTGTGAATTACTAAAATTATTTTCGTGCGTGCAAAAGTTTCTGTTTTTCAGCCGGATCAAATTAACTATCACCGTAATCCTATAGGTTCTACTTGGCACAAACACTAATTAAAACATGAAAACACATCTAAACAGAAGCTAGATGAAATATTTATTACTAAACAGAAGCAAAAAGCAAGAAACAAATATAAAATTGGGTTGCCTCCCAACTAGCGCTATCGTTTACCGCTCCTAGCTAGGCATAAAAGCGAGAATATATCTAAGTAGTGCCATCTTTGGCATTCAATTCATTAGTAGCTCGCATGATAGATTCATAAGGTAATTTAACTTTGTTTCTTGGAAAGTGTTCCATGTCTTTCTTTAATGGAAATTGGAAAGAATATGTGATAAACATGTTAGGCATCATTCCACATCAAAAATTCTATTTTTATCATTTACCTACTCGAGGATGAGTAGGAATTAAGCTTGGGGATGCTGATACGTCTCCAACATATCTATAATTTTTTCTTGTTCCATGCTGTTATATTATCATTCCTGCATGTTTTACAATCATTTTATATCAACTTTATATCATTTTTGGGACTAACCTATTGACATAGTGCCCAGTGTCAGTTGTTGTTTTTTGCTTGTTTTTTACTTCGCAGAATATAAGTACCAAACAGAGTCCAAATGTAGTGAAACTTTTTGGAGAATTTTTATGGACCAGAAGAAACAACATGGCCCAAAGAAGTACCAGAGGGGTACCCTGAGGGGGGCACAACCCACCAGGGCGCACCTTGGTGGCCTCCCGTATCACCTCTTTGCTCTATAAATACCCCGAAAATCCAAAAACCCTAGGGGAGTCGACGAAACACAATTCCAGCAGCTGCAAGTTCCAGAACCACCAGATCCAATCTAGACACCATCACGGAGGGGTTCATCATCCCCATTGGTGCCTCTCCGATGATGCGTGAGTAGTTCATTGTAGACCTATGGGTCCGTAGGCAGTAGTTAGATGGCTTCCTCTCTCTCTCTCTCTCCCTCCCTCTTTTGATTCTCAATACAATGGTCTCTTGGAGATCTATTTGATGTAACTCTTTTTGCGGTGTGTTTGTTAGGATCCGATGAACTTTGAGTTTATGATCAGATCTATTTTATCCATGAAATTTATTTGAGTTTTGATCTCTTATATGCATCATTGCTTATAGCCTCGTATTTCTTCTTCGAATCTTTGGTTTAGTTAGGCCAACTAGATCGATTTTTCTTGCCATGGGAAGAGGTGCTTTGTGATGGGTTCGATCTTACGGTGCTCAATCCCAGTGAGAGAAGGGGACATGACACGTATGTATCATTGCTATTAAGGATAACAAGATGGGGTCTATTCCTACATGAATAGATCTTGTCTACATCATGTCATCATTATTATTGCATTACTCCGTTTTTCCATGAACTTAATACACTAGATGCATGCTGGATAGCTGTCGATGTGTAGAGTAATAGTAGTAGATACAGGCAGGAGTCGGTCTACTAATCTTGGAGATGATGCCTATATTTTGATAATTGCCTGGATATTGTTATGATTATTTGAAGTTCTATCAATTGCTCGAAAGTAATTTGTTTACCCACCATATGCTATTTGTCTCGAGAGAAGCCACTAGTGAAATCTACGGCCCCCGGGTCTCTTCTTTATCATATTTGCTTTCCGATCTATTATTTGCCACTTCTATTTTCAGATCTATTATTCCAAAAACCCAAAAATACCTTGCTGCAATTTTTTGTTATTTATTTTATTTCATGTTCCGGCAAGATCTATTTATCCAATCTACTACAAACCAATCTATCTTTTACCCGGGAGGGATTGGCAACCCCTCTTACGCGTCGGGTTGCAAGTATTTGTTCTTTGTGTGCAGGTTCCTTTTACATAGTGTTGCATGGTTCTCCTACTGGTTCGATAAACTTGGTCTCATTTCTGAGGGAAATACCTACCGTAGATGTGCTGCATCATCCCTTCCTCTTTGGGGAAAATACTGACGCGGACACGAGCCATCACCCACCATATGCTATTTTCAAGAGAGAAGACTCTAGTGAAAACTATGGCCCCGGGTCTATTTTAATTATATATAAAAATCCAAAAATATCTTGCTGCAGTTTATTTACCTGTTTTTGTGTTTTTGTTTATCTATCTATCACTACGATATTTGATCCTTGCAATTTACCGCCAAGGGATTGACAACCCCTTGTTTGCGGGTGCAAGTATTTGTTATTTTGTGTGTAGGTGTTGTTCATGAGGTGTTATATGGTTCTTCTACTAGATTGATAACCTTGGTCTTAACTGAGGGAAATATTTAGCTCTACTGTATTGCATCATCCTCTACTCTTTGAAGAAATTCCAATGCAACTCACAAGTAGCAGGGCCCCTTCTAATCCAGAAAAAATAGTCAAAAAGTTTCATAGCGTTTGGACTCCGTTTGATACTGATTTTCTGAAAAGCCAAAAACAAGTAAAAAAACAGCAACTGACACTGGGCACTAGGTTAATAGGTTAGTCCCAGAAAATGATATATAATTGCATATAATTGCATAATAAACATCCAAGATTGATACTATAATAGTATGGAAAAATAAAAAATATATAGATACATTGGAGACGTATCACTTTCCCTCTTGGTCGTGTAGGTGGCGAGAGGTGTAGTGGCGGGTGGCTCAGGCGCGCTCTCTGTCATTGGCAATGGTGATGCCCCGATCTGGACCTAGGGAGCAGGTCTCATCGCGCTTGTCCTAGAGACCTCATGGTGGCACGGGGGAGCTTCCGAGCGAAAGCTTTGCTTGTTGTCGCCGACGACGGCGATGCTCACGGGTGCCACACTCTTCTCGAAGACATAGTCGTGGTGCTCCTCTTCGTGTCAGGGCTCCGGGTGCAGAACCTTGTCCATTTTAGACTCGAGAACAACGACTCTTAGAGCCGTTCTCCCTCCCTAGGGCGTTGTCGCGAAGCTTAGGTGTTATAGGGTGTAGTGTGCCATTGTACCCAGTTATCCATATGTTCTCTTTCGGTAGCGTAGTCGCTTGTGTTCTGTGTGATCCAATTATCCTGGGATCAACGTTGTATGAAAGGGCTACGTGACCATGTTGTATTGTTCTGACGTGTACTTTGTTTGGTTGTTACCTTATATATAAAGTAGGGTGAAAGCCTATTTCAAGAATATGGCTGCAAACTGAGCATAGCTTAGAAGGTCAAGTTGGAACCTAACCCACTCAGATTTTCGTTCTATACTTGGCACATGTGTCCACATTTTCTTGAATATTGCCCTGTCTTCCCCCTATGTTCGCTTAGGGGGAAACAATGTCCCAGTCGCCTACAAGGCTCATGCGGTGACTTTATCAATTTTAAGATTTATTGGATCAGTCTCTTAAAAGCGCCATAAAGTAAAGTGTGTGGGTGCATCCCAGAAATTCACAGGGGCACGCACCTGCCAAGCCATGTACGACTGCTTGATTGCCGCGCAATTCGCAAAATAGTTGAATCACGCATAAGGGCACAATAAGTTTTAAGTTTTAGTCATTGAAACTTATGACTTCTTATCTGAAATTACTAAGTTTTATGAGTTGAAACTTAACATTTATTTTAAAAGTCATCAAAACATATTTAAAATGGGTCTTATTTAAAAGCCCTCGTTGCGAGAAACACGAATATGAAAACCAAATTTTATTTGGAATGTTCGTTCAAAAGATATAAAAATCAAAAATCAAATAAAACAGGTGCGGGGACTCGGTGCCCCCGCACTTGCGTGCCCTAAATCCGCTTCCCATCCCGGGCAACAAGGGCGAGGGTACGTGTATCTAAACGGATGCTTGTAGACGAAAAGGTTGACGGTGTGGCCACTATCCGCTTCTTCTTGAACATCACGATGAAAGCTAGTAGAATTTGTTATTCCTTTTATTTGATCAGTGTTTCTGGACATGAATTTTGTTTGCCTTCAGCATTTCCTTCCCAATAAGACCTCCTCCTAAGGTTATGTATAGGGTCACTGCTTGGATCCATATGTGGTCGTTACTCACTACTGTGGAAGCCAGAGAGGCTTTGGTTACTAGCCTGTCCGATGAGAGATGATGGCTTGGAATATCTATAACCAATTTGGATGACGTTTCGGTAATAGGATAAGTGTTTAGTCATCTCATCTTATTTTCGCCGGTTGTGGCATTTTTTAATTTTTTTGTAAGTTCTTTAGCTCTGAGCGAGCTTGTTGTTGATCTCAAACTTTTCGGATACTTTGTTTAATAAAGGGGCTACATGCGTCGCTCTGCCGGGGTAATCCTCCTTTTCTGAAAAATAAAAAAAATTGAAAGCCAGTAGAACATTGATTTTAGTTATCAATGACACCTTGGTCATATATAACTCGCGGAATATATAAGCAAATGTTTATTCCCGTAAGCTTGTCATGATCAAAAGTGACAACCTAGGATATCTGAACAAAGTGGGCAATAATAACGCGCGATATATTTTATAGTGCGATCGAGGCAGGGTGCGTCTGACCTGTGGCGCTTGATGGCAATCCGCAATCCTGTCCGGGTCGACCTCTCGCTGACTGCAGATCTACAATCCGGTCTTGTGTCAATCGAGCGTGATGGAACTAGCTACTGAGCTAGTTTTGTCCGTGTTTCATGGTGCTGCGCGCGCAAGACCCCATTAGCCATCTATCTGGCTTTGGATATCACCCACCAGAGGATATGATATGGTACAAGAAAGAACATATCGAACTTTTGTTTTTAAATTGGCTGCTCTCGGTTGTTGCATTGCAAAATGTCTAGTCTGTCAAAATGTATTGTTCGAGTGGACACCGGACATCAAAGGGCCTTTTGTTTTTTGAAATAACATATGAACCAAAAAAAACAGAAATAACAGATACTACTCCGTCCTATAATATAAGACGCACTAGTGTCAAAAACGTCTTAAATTATGGGACAGAGGGAGTGCATCGTTTGTGAGGAATGGTACAATTTGATTCATAGGCTCTTTTCTTTTTTTTGCAGAGAGATTCACAGGCTCCTCAAACCAATCAACAATAGAAAAAATCTAGCCAACCTAGTAAGCTCGTGCGCAACCTTATTTGCTTTTCTATCTTTTTCACGAAGACGCAAAGGTTGCGTATCTTTTTATTGATAGATAGAAGGACAATGAGTACAACCGAGGATACAACACATGACATGAACACAAGAAGGCATGCACATGGTACCCGGAGCAGAGAGAAGGGATGCTCAGCCCGAACAGGGAGAAACACACAGTTAAACCCACCAAGCCTAAAACTAGAGTAGTAGACCAAAAGAGCACAACATCAGTGGTTGGGCATGCGGTTGTGCAGCCTAACGACCCGAGTTCAATTCCTAGAATTGACAGGTGATGCACAGGGGGTTTTCCCCCGTTTATTGAGGATCAAGTTTGGTGTATGATAGAACCACTTATCAAAAAATATCTTGATACTCATTTTAAAAAAATTCGAGGACCAAGTTTATCTTGATACTCATACTAAAATGGCCGTATACATTCCTAGTTGGTCCAGAGGCCGGGGAAGTGAAATTCACCCCCATTTTTAAGGGTCCTATCCTCCCGTCCTCTCCTCCCGTGTCGCCCCTGCGCGGCGGCCGGGGGGAACCCTAGCGCCGCCGCGTCCTCGTCCCTCCCCCGACCTTTCCTCCTCGCCGCCGCCGGGGCGCGCCGCCGGGCAAAGCTCGGTCAGCATCGGTGGCGGCATGATCTCTTCTCCCACGACTCGCCGGATCTGGCGCGGGCGGATCGCGACAGTTGTTGGCGGCGCGGGCTTGGGGGCGACGGCAGGGCTCACGCTCGCGGTTTCCCCTGGTGTGCGTGGGAGTCCGCTCGGGGCGCGCGGCGGTGACCCTCGGCAAGCGGTGGCGGGCGCTGGGCTCTCGGCGGCCCTCCGGCGTGTGTAGGCGGCGGTGGTCCCTGTGCGCAGTCGACGGCTCCTTCTCTGACCGGGACGGCGCGGGGGATGGCGGCGGCCCGGCATGGCCGGCGATCTGGATGCGGTGGTGCCGGCGGCTTGCTGATCTGCCGATGCCACAGGGTTCTGCCTGGTGGTGCTGGTGGTGACGGCGACCCGTGTACGAGAGTTGGATCCCTTCGAACTGATCTAGGTGAAAACTTGCCTTCGGCGTCTGCTAAGGCTGGCGGTGGCGACGCTATCTGCGTCGTTCCCTTCTTGAAGGCATCGCCGTGGAGAAGTTGAAGGCCACTTTCTCCTACTTCCGGGGAAAACCCTAGATCGGATGATCGGATGACGACGGCGCGCTGATGTCGTTCCTCCCTTGGGGGCGTCATTCTTGAAGGTGCACACGTGATCGAGGGACCAGAGGACAGATTCTTTGGTGGAGTGATGATTCATCCTACACACTGATGGCGACGGATCTTGACGGCGTGGCGCAGTGCAGATTCGGAGTTCGCTGTGGGAGGATGGACTCGCGCAGGAGGACGACGTTGTCGGGTGTCGTGGTGGCGTCGATAGCAGAGAGACCTGGCACGGTACATGCAACATTACAACTCTGAACATGGATTGGCGGCAGGTGGCTGCGGCGGCCTCATACCCGGCAGGCGTCCTGGTTGAGGAGTGCGCCGGACTGGTAGGTGCCCCATACCCGGCAGGCGTCCTGGTTGGGACCTCATGTCTTAGATGTTTAGGTTTGGCTGCGATGTCTGTTTGGTATTAGACCCAGACTATCTGCGCCCCTTCATCAATTGGATAGGTGTAACAACAGTTGTTGCTTAAACGGTGGCTTTAGTCTTGCTGTTGTTTGGCTTTGTAAGGTCTTGCGAGAATAATTAATAAAATAAATGAATGCATCGTTCAGATGTAGAGGCCAGGGATCATCCTTTTTTTCTAAAAAAAACATCTTTAATTCCAACACCGAGGATTCCCTGAGTGAGCAAGATAGCGCCTGATAGAAAAGCAATAAAGCAGGTGTTTGTGCTTGTTTTGTCATTGGATTGACATAATATATTAGTATAAAAAAATTACCTTCATGGTACAATATCAAGCAAGACATTTGGGATGCCTACGACCCACACAAGAAAGAAATAAGAAGAAGAAAATTGACATAGCCAACAACTTGCAAAAGACCAGCAATAACGTCATCAACCATCCTTGACAACACACGAGGTACGAGAAAGATTTCTCAAAAACAACGCCAACAAGAAGATAACGGCGTTCAAACGCAATCGTCACGGGATCCAACCACTGCAAGTAAGATTGAGTATTTTTCATCACTTGTATCAAAGCAATCCAAGCATGGGATAGTATATTACAAACATGACAAACCAGAATTAAGAGCATCAAACCATTCAGCATGAATGATGAGCCATCTCAAAAACAAAGAATTAAGAGCATCACACAGTATGAACCAACACCCTGCAGTACACCACAGTAGCTACTACTGTAGTTAATTACACGCACGCCATGCATGTACACGTCTGTCTCACGAAATTGCAACGTCGCACGGCACGCCCCGGAAGGATTTTGCCGACGACGGCGACAAGCCGATGACCACCGGGGAGCAGACCGCCCGCATGTTGTAGTGCCTGGACTTGACGCCGCCAACCAAGAAATGGACGATCGCGGTGACGCGCACCTCCACGCCCACCTCGCCGTCGGAGCGGTCGTGCTCGAGCTCCCGCGCGGTCCAGTCGGGCACCGGCGCCGACCGCGCCACGGCGCGCACCTCGAGCCGCGTCTCGTTCCTGCTGGGCTGGTGGAAGTCCGGCACGTCGGCGACCGCCAGCTGAGGCGCCACCTCGCCCGCGCCGTAGTGCACGTAGACGGCGACCGACCTGTAGCGCATGGACACGCGCCGGTTCGGGTTGTCGGCTGCGAGGGTGAGGTAGAAGGAGGCGTTGAGCGTGGCGCCGCCGCCGCCGCCGGGCGGCGACGTGACGTTGAAGTGCCGCACGGCGGCACGCGCGACGCTGTACTCTATGGGCTTGGGGCGGACGACGAGCCAGAAGACGAGGACGACGAGGCCGGCGAGGAGCACGGTGACGACCAGCGCGGCCACGATGCAGCGGAGCACGGCCACCCGCCTGGCGCTCCCCGTCGTCGCCGGCATCGCGGTGCCCACCGTAGCTGCGCGCGGCGTATATACTTTCTGCCACCGACGTACGTAGCAGCTATTGTTGCGTCGACGCGTGCACCGTCACCACGGCTAGTCGGCTATGCTTTGTATAGAGAGGGAGAGGGGATCGGAGAAAGAGTGCAATGTACTGTACTGTAGTACGACGGTGCTGTATGATCGATCGAGTCCGCGCGAGTTGCTTCTTTGGCGGGAAAAGAATCGAAGACGCAAAGCATCAAGCATGCACAGGGTGTGCCGGGTGCTTCAAAAGTCGTGCTCCGTTCGCTTTCGGTTTCTTTGCTCCTTTCCTCTGGACGGAGGGATTCC
The DNA here is from genome assembly GCF_002162155.2 of Triticum dicoccoides. Lineage (NCBI taxonomy): Eukaryota > Viridiplantae > Streptophyta > Magnoliopsida > Poales > Poaceae > Triticum > Triticum dicoccoides. The sequence goes on from NC_041381.1 coordinate 417,182,974, forward strand.
ATTTCCAGCTAATATTCCTCTCTGCGCACTCAAGGAATTTTCAGTGGGAGAAGCAGAGGGGAGCAGAGAATGAGCGGCTCGGTATATGTTTTCGATAATTAACCACTAATTTCTGTGGCAAGCTTAACGCGCCCTGCTCTGGTTGAAGAAAACTTCATCCAAAAGTTCAGAGTTAATTACACGATAGTACCACAATTGGGGCCGTGGTGGCGAATTGGTACCAGTTTTGAAAATTTTTACGTGTCAGTACCACGTTTGGACCGAACCGTTGCAAATCGGGCTAAACTTCGTATTTGTACGTATTGACGCTGGAACTGACCGCCCGGGCCCGCGCATCAGATGCCACGCTGGCGAATCGACACGCGCCCGCTCGCTCAATAGGTGCGGTCCGGCTCGAACGTGCTCCACTCTGTTCCTCCTCGCCGTCTCTGTTCGTCGACGAACCCTAGCTCCCCTGCGCGTACGGCGATGGCGGCGGCGCCCCCGGGCGGTGGTGGCGGCAGCGGTGGCGGCGGCGACGGCGATGGCGGCGACGGCGATGGCGGCGGCGCAAACCTTCCCCTCTTCGGCATCGGCGCGGCAGGAGGAATCGAGGGGAGATCTCCAATCGAGGGCGGCGATGGCTACTCGAGCTCTGAGTACTCCAGCGACGACGACGAGTTCATTGAGCCCGCACTGTCCATGGAGCAGCGGGTACGGCTGGCAAAGCAATGGGTGGCGAACCCTAGCAATAGCCATGAGCTGACCCACGGCCTCGGCGGCGTCCTGTAAGTTTCTGTTTCTGTCTCTTTTTTTTCTTCTCATTTATTTGCTAATTAGGGTTATAGTGTACTGATTAGGCAAATTGCATGTGAATTGTAGTTTATATGAAGACATGTGGAATGTTAGGATCCATTTTGACAATAATGATCTGTTAGAGAGGAAATTAAGCTGTTCAGATGTGATATATCTAAATATGGTTGCATTGATGGAAACCCAAGGCTTTAGTATTGATGATTCACTGATGTTTTACATGGAGACCCCAGGAGAGCAGGGCTTGGAATTGGTTGATAGTAATGTTAAACTACAGTTGATCAAGAGGCAGAATGAGGAGAGTTTGGTGCTTAATTTGCTATTTAGGGCTTGTCCACCAGCTGTCAGTGTACCACAGAAGGGTTTTGTACAGAAGCAAAATTTAGATATAACTGAATATTCTGAGCCTGTTGTTTTTGATCTTGCCGATCCTCCTGTTTATGCTGTTGATCAGCAAGGTGTTGCTTATGAAGGTCAGAGTAGCAGTTATATTGCAGCTGTAGGCCCTGCTGTTTTAACACAAGAGAGCAGGAGTGTTCTAAATCCCAAGTTAAAAGAAGTTGTGGAAGAAGAACAAGTTGGCTATGATGGCAGTTATGCATGTTCATCTGAAGGATCTGAAGGGCAGTATGATAGTGACATGGGGGATTTAAGGCCTAACTATAATGAGGAAATGCATGATGCTGAAGACATGGAGATGGAAGAGGGAAATAGACAGAGAGAGGAAGAAGTACAAGAGCAACATGAGAAAGAAACAGAGGATGAAGAATCAGAAGAAGAATTAGAGGATGAAGAACAAGTGCATTATGAGGGTGACACAGAGGTAGAGGAATTATTTGAGTTGGAGGATGATGACCCTATTGTTCCAGAAGAGGAGGAAAAAATATATGTGCCAGCAAAGAAGAAGCAGAAGTTGCAAGTAAGGAGGGGACCAACAACAAGGTCACATTCCAGTGTTTTAGAAGAAGTGCAACCTGATTGGAAACCATCATCAGATGAAGAAGATGATAGTTTATTGAAGGACAGTGAAGATGATGGGTTTGAGCCACTAGCATTTGTGCTACCTCAAAAAAGGAAGAGTAGGGCAAAGAAGAGGCCAGCTAGAGTATGGTACAATGAGGATTTGGAACAACCACACCAACAACTAAAACTGCATATGTGCTTCAAAGATCAACATCAATTCAGAGATGCTCTATTGAGCTTGCACATCACTCAGTGCAGAGACTTCAAGTATCACAGGAACTCAGATCAGAGGATCATTGTGCATTGCAAGAATGAACATTGTAAGTTCTGCATTGTGGCAGCTGTTATAAAAGGGGAAAACACTTTTGTAATTAAGAAGATGAGGATACAACACACCTGCCCTAGTTCTACTGAAACAAGCAGGGTAAGTGCAAAGTGGCTTGCAAAGCAATATGAGCCACTATTCAGATCTGATGTCAGTACTAGCATACATACACTTATTGATGCCTGCATGGAAAAGTATGGTGTGGATGTGCCCAAGGCTATGGCATATAGGGCAAAAAACTTAGTTGTTGAGGCTGTGTTGGGAGATCATAGGAAGCAATACCCAAGGCTGAGAGACTATGCTCAGACTGTGATGGATACAAACCCTGGGAGTAGAGTTATAGTCACCACTGTAACTCCAAAAGCCACTGAAAAAATCCCACATCCAGGACCAAGATTCCATGCCATGTTTTACTGCATCAATGGAGCAAGGGAGGGATTTCTACAGGGCTGTAGACCATTCATTGGTTAGTTCATTTTAGCTTGTACACTACTTTGATGTTGTTAGTTTCAATAGGTTGCACATATAAATGCATTTGACATGTTATGTTTACTTCCTGTTTTAGGTATTGATGGATGTTTTATCAAGCTGACCACTGGTGCACAAATCCTTGCTGCCACTGGTAGAGATGGCAATAACAACATATACCCACTGGCATTTGGCATTGTTGGACAAGAGGACAAAGCAAACTGGTGCTGGTTTCTACACCAACTGAAGATTTGTCTTGGAGGAGAAGTTGGACAGTATGGTCCATATACTATAATGTCAGACAGACAGAAGGTATGTTTATCCACCTTGCTTTGCCTGCTAAATATGTGTTTACATGTGTATTAGACAGTAGCTTAGCTGTTTAAATTGTGTGCACCAGGGGCTATTATATGCAGTGAATAGAGTTTTTCCTAACAGTCATCAAAGATTCTGCTTAAGACACATATATGCAAACTTCCAGAATGCTGGCTTTAGGGGGAGGACCTTAAGAAGTGCATGGATAATGCCAGTTATGCATATAATGAACACAAATTTAATAAAGCAATGGATGATCTCAAAGCTGAGAGTGTGGAAGCTTGGCAGTGGCTTAGTGCAATACCCAAGAAAACATGGGCTTGGCATGCATTTGACACAAATAGCAAGACTGACTTGGTTGTCAACAATTTGTCAGAGGTGTTTAACAAGTACATCCTAGATCATAGGAAAAAACCAATAAGAACTATGTGTGATGGCATAAAGGATAAGCAGATGGTTAGGTGGCACAGGAATAGAGAGAGTGGAAGGGAAGCTAGATGGGAGATCACACCACATTACAGTGAGAAGTTGGAGATTGAAAAGGAAAGGGCCAGGTACTGCAAACCCATTCAAGCAGGTGTTAACTTGTGGCAAGTAACTAGTGGTGAGCAAACACATGCTGTCAATTTGGAAGTTGAAACCTGTGGTTGCAGAAAGTGGGACCTCAGTGGCATCCCATGTAACCATGCCATCTCAGCAATCAAAAAGGCAAAAAGGTTTCCAGAGGACTTTGTAAGCAAATTCTTCAAGAAACCATATTATTTGGCAGCATATGAACCAATGATATATCATGTCTCTGGTGAGCATGACTGGACAAAGACCCCAGGTCCAGACATAGAACCACCAGCATTTAAAGTGAAGAAAGGAAGAAGGAAAGAGAAGAGAATAAAGGGAAAATTTGAAGTTCCAAAGCCAAAGTCCACCTCAAGAATGGGGACAATAACTTGTAGCAATTGTGGATTACAAGGGCATAAATACACAACCTGCCTTAAACAGTTGAAACCTGAGTTGGCCTTAAGAAAGAACAAACATGTGGTAAGCCCCTTTGTACTAGTTCTTCATTTTGATGTTTCTGTAAATTACCTTTCTTGTTTGTAGTATTATTAAATGTGTTTCCTTTGAATTGTTTTCCAAGCCTGCTGGAAGGAATTCACAAGCAAGGGTGTTGCTCCTACAGTTCCTGCAACAACACCTAGAGCTGCTTCAGCAACAGCTAGATCTCCTGCACCAACAACTAGGGCTCCTACACCAACACCTAAAGCTCCTGCACCAACACCAAGAGCTGCTCCACCTGCAACAACTAGGGCTCCTGCTCCAACACCAGGAGGAAGAACTGGAAGTGCTGCTGGTAGAGGTGGTGGAAGTGGTGCTGGTAGAGGTGCAGGAAGAAGGGCTGGTGGTGGAAGAGGATCTGGAAGAGCATCTTCTAGTGCTCAATCTTCTGCTGGGAGAGGTGCAAATTCTTCAAGGCCTTTCTCTGCCCCAAGGCAGTATGGTGCCTCAACTTCTAGTGCTCCTCCACCAACTGATGGCACACACACTGGATGGATGGCCTGGTTCAATGCTAGTAGAGGTGGCAGAAGGTGATGCAAACTTCTGTTGATTCTACAATGTGCACCTGCTACAATGTGGCATGTTATCTTTTGGTTTGATGCCACTACAATGTCTTGTATTCCTGCTACAATGTGCTTTATTTTGGTTTGATGCCACTGCAGTAACTTGTGCTACTGCTACAATGTGATTTATTTTGGTTTGATGCCACTGCAGCAACTGTTGCTGATGATACATTGTGCTTTGTTTTGCTTTGATGACACAGCACCAACTTGTGCTCATGCTACAATGATATACTATTTAGAGTTTGATGCCACTACAATGTGTTTTCTTTTGGGTTTGATGCCACTAAAGCAACTTCTACTGATGCCAATGGATATCTTGATGGTTCTGTTGGGGATAACTTGATGGTTGATGGATTGATGCCACTTGGGTGGATAACTTGATGGTTTATGTCCACTTGGGTGGCTCGGGGTCGATGGAAGCACCTTAACCTAACCATGATGGTTTACGGTGGCTCGGGGTCGACGGAATCACCTTAATCTAACCATTAGGGTTTATGGTGGCTAGGGGTCGACGGAACCAACT